>NW_017731550.1:2250023-2393567 GCF_001890085.2 Hipposideros armiger | reverse complement strand
ATTTGCGGATGTTGAACCACCCTTGCATATTAGGGATGAAACCCACCTGATCATGATGTATGATCTTATTAATATATTGCTGAATTCTGTTTGCTAGGACACGCACATACTTTTAAGCTTTACAGTAACCACATTATTTTTAAAAAAAGAAAAAGAAAAATGTCAAATTGATTTTAATAATATATTTTAATTTATCAAGTATATCTGAAATGGTATTTCAACAGGTAATCAACATAAAATTATTAATGAGATATTTTAGATTATTTTTGTATTTAATGTTCATCTGATGCGTATTGGATACTTATACTATATTTCAATTTGGAGTAATCACATTTCAAGTCTCTGATAACCACACGTGGCTAAGTGGCTACCATACTGGACAGTACAGGTGTAGTGCTTTATACTTTCTGAGGTCCTTCCACATACAATACATCCTTTCAATTAAATTGCACAGGTATTATCACTGTGGTGCCCACTATTGATTGCCTGCCCAGCATCCATTCTTCCATGTCGTCGTCTCATCAGCACAACTATTTTGACTGGGGCCTACCTAAGTGCTTCAGGGCTGACTCATCGCTAGCTACCGGAATGTGCATAGATTAGGGATGATGATGTGACCCCAAACTAGGCAATGAGATCCCAGAAGTTCCCTAAGGACATCTTAGAAAAAGTTTCTTCAGTTTTAGGAGAGAGCCAATGGAAAACACAGCTTCTCTCTCCTGCTAGAGGTGAACTAGGAAGCATGTTCTAGCAACCATTCTACCACCTGAGGGGAACAAGCCAGAGGTAGGATGATGCCAACACCACAGACAGCCAAAGATGGGGCAGGTCTCGAGCCTTGATGACGATGCTAAGCTGCACTGACCAACTGTGAAGGCTGCTCTAACACTGGATTTGCAGTTATGGTTTTTATTCCGAAGCCAGTATATATTATGCTGTCTCTAATAACCACTGTGGGCAACATAACTATACTGAAACTTTTGAGTATCTTTTAAAGCATTATTTTTTCCTTTCTCTATTATTTTTACTGTTTCCCATTGTTGCTAAAATTCCTCATTGTTTATTGTTATCCTCAGGGCACCTTCCCAAACATCTTTTTTGTTTTTTTCCTTCTTTGGGCACCAGGCATTAGAGTGGCTGTTTTCTAGTGTTTCCATCCGCTGTTTCTAATTAGCTTCTCTCTTCCATTACAAAAATAACATTGTGTCTTGCATCCTTGTCTATCTGAAAGGCATTTTTTAATCTTTCTAAGAATTTTTATTACTGCAAGCAACGTAGAAATAACAAAAGTTTCTACAAACAAAGCAAAAGATATAATGTTTTTTAAAATGCTCACACGTTTTACTGTATAAATAGTACGAATCAGTCATTAGTTACAAGGTGGATTGGTGGTTTTGGAATCAAAAACATTTGGGGTTGATTTTCTCAAAACCATTTACCAAGTGCGGGCCTTAAAGCAAGCGGTTTACCCAGGCAAATAAAATACAATCAAATAAAATTTAAAAAAAGAAATAAATATCATCTATTTTGAAGGATTTATGTGAAGATTAAAAACCATTAATATATGTAAAACTCTTAAGAACAGGATTTATACCTCGGTTTTCTGATTCCAAATCTAGAGTCCTTTTCACTTTATTACAATGACTCTTCTTCATTCATTCACAACCATTTATTGAGTAGCTGCTATGGGCCAGGAAGCTTGATAGACAAATATGGCAAAGTCTCTACCCTTAAGTAGTGTACAGTTTACAGTGAATCAGACCAGTGAATGGATATTACCGAGAAGGGGCCTGTTTAGTTTCGTGGCTCATTGCATAGGCTATCAAATCAGAAAAATACAGACTTGAAAGTCAATTCTGCTTTTTGTTAATGTTGTGACCTTGGGAAAGTTACTTAAAATCTCAAAACCAATTTCCTCATCTGAAAAAGGAGATAACAGTATATCCCCACATAGCGTTGTTGACAGAACAAAACGAGATTGTGAAATGCTTAGCTCAGTGCCTGTTGTAAAATAAGCACTTTGTCTACTGTGGGCAACAATCCTCATTGTCATAATAAATATTATGACAACTGCAAATATCATTCTACATAACTACATGCAAAAGGTATGCACAGGCGCAGTGGAGCATAGAGGAGGGGCATCCAAATCAGTCGCCAGGGTCAGGGAAGCACCACCCCCTAAAACAGCAGATGCTTCTGGAAAGTTTGGAAAGACAAAGAGCTCATACTTCTAAGTGAGAAACTATATGAATCATTCTAGGAGCTGCAAATAGATCTTTAAGACTGAAGGGAAGGATGCCGGGTGAGGAATGGAAAATGAGTGGTAAGTGTTGACAAATCCAAGATTTGAAGGATTAAATTAAGGAGTCTGAATCCTTTTAATCTGGGGGAGAGGGTGCTAGACAGTGGCATGCCTGAATTCCATGTGAGAGAGTCACGGTGAACACACTGAGGTTTGCTAAGGCCTTTTCTCTTCTCTATAATTATAAGAAAAAAAAAAGATGAAAGCAGGTTCGTAAGAATGCATTGTAACATGCTAGAAGTTCTAAAGCTGTCAAAACAAATTTTCTAATTTTGACTGTAGTCAAACACTTTCCCACTAAGCAAAGGGAACTCAATAAACAGTTTTGTTTTAGAAATAGTTTAGTAAAAAGAATAATATTTGTGAATCGTATTAGCTGAAAAACGTTTGCCTAGTAAAACTTGACCACTGTATGTGAGTGTTCTAAGCCTGAACAGACAGGCGGAACTGGATAAAACTGATGCCACCCCTTTATAGAAAACACTAAATTATAGGTAGCACAGTGAATAGAATCCTTTGACAGATTATTGTAGGATAATGAAAAATTCTTCTCACCTTCCACAGGGATTTTCATAATATACTCTGTAGAAACCCAAGCTCCTAAGAGGGCCTATCAATTCATGAATCAATGAAGATTTTGCAGGAAATCTTGAATCGCTGTGATTAGCTGACCTGGCCAGTTTCTGTGACTATTGACTATTCTCAATCAGTCTGTTCTTTTGTGTACAACATTTTCAAAGAAGTAATTTGAAAATGTTTTAATAAACTAATATAAAAGAGACAACCAATACGAAAGAGAGCATTACAGCATAAAAAAATCCAAGTGTCTACCAATTTCTCAGGCTATGATTTGAGCTAATTTCTCGGGCTAAAGATGATAATCATTTGAATCTTAGTAAGCACAACTGAAAGATGGAGACAAAAAATACCAAACTGGTCAACTGTTGTGAAGGTTAAATAAGATAATATATGTAAAGGGTTTAACATGGTAATTCTCAAGTGCTGCACATAGTAGGCCTTCTGTAAATATGTCCTTTCATGTGTGGGTCTCTTCAGCTTCCTCTCTACCCATCTCGCTGCCACTCCAACTCTCCTATAACTTACATGAACACACACACACACACACACACACACACACACAGCTTAAAAGATACATTACTGTCAAAATATTTCTAAAAATTCAATTCAAATGAAACCCACCCCACCTTTTAGTATTAATACCCCAATTTTGAAAAACGTTTTTTACATGTACAAAGTAGGAGAGAAATCCCAGCACTTACTTCCCCCATAACCTCTTATTTCAAAAAGAAGATTCTACAGGTGCTTGATCCTTCCACCAGTGACCCTTTGATATAGCCAGGTGGTGAAGAAGCCCAAGCTAAAGCCGATGCACTCAGGACTTGGAATCTTGAAGGAGAGACACACGGAGAGGGAGCTTTTAGACATCAGAGTCACTGCCACACACTGTATGCAGCAGAACCTTGGCCGTGGGTCCTGAGGTTCAGCATCCAGAGTAGCCTGGGTCCTCCCTGACTTCCCAACCTGGCCTGCCAGCTTTCTATGGCCCATGAGCCCCCAATATCCTTTTCACATATGTCCTTTGTGCTTGGAGTCAGATTCTGGTGTTTGCGACCAAGAACCAAGTTTAGGGAGGAGACTAGAGCTCTGAAGGCCAAAGGCATTCCCATGCTTCCTAAACTTTGTTTACAGCATAATTTAATTAGAAGTACATGCTGGAGGTTTAAAAAACTCAAAATGTTCCCAGATGTCTTTTATAGAACAAAAGCTAATATGAAAAAATTTACTTCTGAATCCAGGCAAATCCTTAGTCTATTCTTGGAGGAAATTACTGTCATTAAATAAATGTAAAAATCTGCCACCCAGCAAGTTGGCTGTTAGCACATTTACTGAGAAAGATGCCAAATTAATATCAACACAGAGTATAACTCACCCTTGATGGAAAAAAAAAAAATCAAGAAAGAACTTTTTCTGTTTTCTGGCCTCCTCCTACGGTTCTAACATAGTGTGATCTTCCAGAGCCTTATGCGGCCACCTCTGTTCCATTGTAAACTTTGCATTACGCTCTTAACGCATTTCTGGACAATTCTCTGAGCCTAAATCTTTTGTGGTAGCTTAACAAATCTCACATTAGTCTTGGAAGGTGAAGCAGGGTCCTGAGACTTTATGTATTTCTGAGACTTTATTTTATGTCTGTTTCTGGTATTCACAAAAGAAAACAAACAAAAAATCATAATAAAAAAGGAAGGAAGGAAGGAAAGAAGGAAGGGAGGGAGGGAGGGAGGGAGGAAGGGGAAAAGGAAGAGAGATTTATGTTGAAGCAGTGCTTCCAGATGACATATTCACTGAATTTTTTATTATATAAAATAAAATAAAAATTTTATTACTGTAAAAGCAAAATTAAAACCCCACATGCAGACTGTACATATAAACCTATTAACCAAAGGCTTTGAAAAAAGAACACAGGACCTTGCCAACAAGCTTCAAAGCTATGTCTTAGGTTGTCCTTAGAAGCAAAGCCTGGATTTGGAGATTCTGACACATGGTAAGAAGTCAAAGTGAGCGATACAGAGTCCTGGCTTCAGTCTTCCATAGGGCCACTTCCACTCTCGGCAACCCCTGCAATCTGTGTGAATCAAGCAATTCCATAGCCCTTGTTTTTTTCTTGTTTTGTTTTGTTTTGTTTTGTTTTGTTTTGTTTGTTTGTTTGTTTTTAGCTTGGTCTGGATCTTCTTCTGGGGGTCATGATTCTTATAACATCCTATTATTTTGTGAGCAAACTTTGCTTACTTTTCCTTCTCTGTATGGCTATTCTGATTCATGTCTAAGAAACAAAAAATAGCACCCATTAGATAGAGCTTAATCCCGACTCTGCCGTTACTCGCTGTGCAAGCTTGGAGCAGTAGCTTCTTTCTTAAGGAGCCAAATGGAAAAGCATTTGTGGACAGAAAGCCACCTCACCACCGGAGGCCCAGAAAAGAAAAGAGGGTCCTACTTCTCGTCAGAGTCACAGGACAGGCAGAATGTCTCATAAATCCTGTCTCCAAAACACTTTTGTAAATACATTCACGTCCCCACCGCCATCACAGCTGTCACCATCTCGAGACCCTGGACAACCACAATCACCTTCTACCTGGTCTCCCCACTCCCACTCTTGCCTTTACGCAATCTAGTCTTCACACAGCTTCCAGAAGGCTCTTTGAAAAACATAAATCCATTAATGTCATCCCTCTGCTTCAAACCTTCCCATGTTCTCTTAAAATAATATGAAAACTCCTTAGTATGGACTTACATGCCCCAACACAGTTTTTGACCTCAATTTACAGCACTCTACTCCCTCCTTTCTCATTTCACTTAAGTCATACTGGCCTTCTTTCTATCCCTTGAACATACCAGGTGAGGGCCTTTGCTCGCCCCTTTGCCCAGAATGCTTTTCCTATAGATTGTTCATACCTGGTTCTTTCCTTTCATTCAAGTTTCAGCTTAAATGTTATTATACCTCTCAGAGGCATTGTTCCCTGACAACCCAATATATAAAAGTTGTCCAGGGGCTGGCTGGGTGGCGCAGTTGGTTAAGAGCATGAGCTCTGAGCAACAGGGTCGCCGGTTCGATTCCCACATGGGCCAGTGAGCTGCGCCCGAGCTGAGCTGCCAACTGGTGGCCGGATGGCTCAGCTGGTGAAAGCACGTGCTCCAAATACAAGGTTGCCAGTTCAACTCCCATATGGGATGGTGGACTACACTGCTGCCCCCTCCCCCTGCTCCCCCTCCCAACTAGATTGAAAGTGGCAACTGGACTTGGAGCTGAGCTTGCACCCTCCACAACTAAGACTGAAGGACAACAAATTGACTTGGAGCTGATGGGTCTGGAAAAACACAATGCTTCCCTTCCTCAATTCCCCAACATTGTTCCCTTCCCCAATTCCCCAATTAAATCTTAAAAAAAAAAAATCTCAAAAGTGTTGTCTACATGTTAATAATGATTATAGACATCTTTGGACTTCAAAAAAAAAAAAAAACTTGTCCGGGCTTCCTCTATCACATTATGCTGCTTTATGTTCTTAACAGTATTAATCACAATCTCACTTCTAGTTCATTTGTTTGTTGATTAATTTTCTCCTTCCACTAGGATGCATGTTCCCCAAGAGAAGGAAACTAGTCTATTTCACCCCTATATTCTAGCATCTAGAACTGTGCCGGACATATAGTAGGTACTCAATAAATAATCACTTAATACAGGAGTGGAGAAATGAATTCTAAATGGTCCTCAGCTTTATCAGAATTAACAATGGAAAATAGCATTGTTTTCTTGAGTCACAACCTCAGGTTTCTCCAGGGACTCGTTTGGTAGAGAATACATTCCTTGAGGACAAGTGCCACGTTGTCAAAATTCTTTCATGTTATTTTGCTGTTCGTAAACTTAGTGGAACTCCTTAATAGTGAACATAGAAGTATAGTATCATATAACTTAAAAAACAAAAGCTGTCTGTAACTAAATTTAGTATAAACCAAGGACTAGAATGAGTACCACTCCAATTCAATCAATATAAGGGAGATGAAAGTTTTCTAATAGAACAACTCAAGATGCATTGGGCTACTCTGAGGCATCATCGCTTGGAGGAAAGAACTTGGCCTTCGAATCCCACCTGACCACTACTTGACTAGCTCTGTTACCTTGAACAAATTGTTCAACTTCTTTCAGCTTTAGTTTCTTTATTATCTGTAAATTGGAGCTAATAATGTCTACCACAATAGGGTTGCAACTAATAAAGAAAAGTATTTGTGAGAAAGAGCCCAGCACAATGCTTGGCTCTAATAAAATTCTTTGTGCCCCTTAAAAAGCAACATATTTCCTATAAGTAAAGATGTTCAAAGCTTAGACGATTTCACCAAGAATATTCTAGAAAGAGATGAAATATTAGATGGAATGTTCCACTAAAAAACTTTCATGAACCAAGTGATTTTATAATGTGAACTTCCTTATTGTACAAATATGGAAAAGAAGTACAAAAAAACAATACAACTTGCCTACGATTAAATACAAATTCCGATTCCAATCTTCAAGGCAATCTACCAAAGCCCTCCACCCTCTCGCCTCCTTCAATCCCTGTTTGACTTCTAATATTCCTTGACATTCTCAAACATGTTTCAATAAAAACTGATGTGCTTACCATTCCCAGCACACCTGGCTCAATTTTTTCCTCTGTGCTTCTGCACAGACTTCCTCCTTCTACCAACTCTAAGCTATGTCCCTCCCTTCTTTTAAAGCCACACGTATGGGAAAAAATGCTTTTCCTCATTCACATCTCTCCATCTCCATCTGACCTCAGTACTCAAGGGCTCTAATGCCCTACTTCTCTAATTCCTAAGGCAACCTGAGTGACCTTTTTAATACATAAAGCAAAGCAAATCATTCCCTCACTCAAAGCTTTTAGTTGCTTTCCATCATAACTTCACATACAAATCTAAACTCCCAAACAGAAATGACAAGGCTCTGCATGGTTTGGCCCTGCCTTCCTCCTTCCCTCGCCTTGAAGGTACTCGCTCATTTATTTATGCTAACCCATCCATCTTGCCTTCGTTTAGTTCCTCCAATGCTTCTAGCTCTTTCCATTCACATGCTGCTATTTCTTCCTCTAAGTATCATCTTTCAAGATTCGTCACAAATGACATTTTCTCAGTGAGGCCCTCCGTAACCACCTTACTCCTTACTAATACATCAAGAGGGAGTCCGCTTTGACACTCTCTCAGAGCAACTTTTTCCTGCCTTTCTAACGTGTCCATTGTTTTAATGATGCAGAAGCTGCCAGAAGCTGCCCCTGTTTCTCTGTTCAGGTGGGCAGAGCAAGTCACATTGGAGCAGATGTTACAGAAGCGACAATCATAAACAAGTAGATTCACATAGTAGAAATTTGTGTGGTATAACAAAGTAAAATCCTCGCAATATTCCTGGAGTATACTGCTGGTTATCTGGGGAGAGGTAAGCCATCAAGCTTAGAGGACCCAGGGTCTTCTGGAAAAATGAAGCCAAGAAACCTAACCTCTACTTCTAAGATTTGAAGCCAAGGAACTTAAAGCAGAGTGGCTTTGGCTATGTTGACTAGAGGAAAAAGCCATGACAGGTCTTAAAAGAAAATTCACTGGAAGGGAAACGCAAACATGTCAGGAGGTGATCTGAGTAGAACCCGGAGCCTAGGGACCCAAGAGAGAGGGCTGGCTCCTGACAGCACGCGGCCTGAGGTCAGCTGCCGCCTGGGTCCACACACTCCAGCTCAGTGGTTGTGCTCTGGGGAATAACTGCTGAGATTTATGGCTGGAGTCATGGGTGTGAATTCATGCTCTCTCTGACGATGGCATCCAAGCATAGCCTGTACAGGAACGTGCTCCGGCAGCAGTGGACCAGCACTGGCTGTCCCACTGCCCATGCACAGTGGCCAATGTGCAGTGGCAGCAATGCATGGCAGTCAGAGCAACCACAGTAACGACCCAGCAGACGGGTTACATTTGCTTATTGGAAAGATTGTTTATGTACTGCCTTGTCTACCTTTGTATCTTGAAAGTTTCATGAAAGAAGGTAGCACGTCTGCTTGGTTTATTACCTTCAGGGCTACCAAGGATAGCACAGGTTGCACACTGCTCAAAAAGGCGTGACATACACATAGAACAGAGTGCGAATAGGGCCGCCTAGAGTCCTGTCACTGCTCATCAAGTACAACCATATGATTCAGCCCTGGCCACCATCGCATTACCAGGGTCAACAGAGTGGTGAGCGTACAGCAAGCACTCTATAAATACTTATTGAATGGCTGTATAAAAGAATGCATGATCTACTTTGTCCATTTGGATCCATTTCTAGGCATCTTCCTAAGGAGGTTCTGGGTGTTTCCCTCATGCATCTAAAATAGTATGCCTGACAAGAACGATTTGATCTAGGAAGAGCCCCAGGAAGTCAGAACTGAAGAGGTTAGAGCTGATAATTGTTTTGTCTGACTGAGGAGGAGAGGGTAAACCAGAAAGATAAAGCGACTTCTGTCATGCGGCGGGAAAGCCAAGACCAAAACCCAGGTCTCTCACCTTCTGGTGCCTCATTCTCTGTGGGTCCTTCACCTGCTTCTTCAGTCCCTTTCTTTCATTCCCCTCACGAAACAGGAGTGCTCACGCGTTAGTGCTCACGAGTTAGTGCTCACATAATCACTTACTGTCACTCGAGCCTCAGGACTGTTCAGATCCTCGTCTATTTAGGGAAATGAGGATGTGGTGTTTCTACCTGAGTCAAGCAAGGTGGTTGGTGTCTCAGGATGTTATCAGGGACATTTCCCAGCTCAAGGCTGCAAAAGGAGCCCCACTGTACTGCCTGGTGAACTCCCCCACCTTCATCTTATCTTTCACAATCTCTCTCTTTATTGTCCACGTTAACAGCATGCTTCTTTTTGCAAATTTGTTGATGAATCACCTCAACAGCAGCCTATTCTCAACCACAGAAAATGACACTTAAGTATTCAGAGAGAGGAACAAAAAGATCAAATCTACTTTCAGGAAATATCAAAGGAGTAGTGAAAAGAATATTTTTAAAATTATACTTTTGGGATCAATAATTACTTAAAATAAATAGGTTTCCAACTCCAACTTGACCTTTTGTTTTTGTATTACCAAGATTTTTTAAAAATAGTAATGTTGTTTGGTATAGGATTTATCCTGTCCTTACATTACATGACTGTTATCTAAATTAATAGCTAATTTCTTTCTTTTGAACAGAATTAAGGTGTGAAAAATCAAGCCTGCTCTTCCAGCTTTGCAACCATCTTTCATTTTTAGATTTATGATCCTTAAATGCCTGTTGTAAAAGTCAATACTGGTAAAATAATATGTAGATTTTGCATAAGCACCACAGTCCACCATTGAAATGTCCTCCTTATGAATGCTGCCCGAGAGAGTGTCTGGGTGGGCCACTTGATGGGAAAATTATACTGTGTTACTTGTAGGCTGCAAATAATATTAATGCCTTGTCAGGACCTGGTTAAACTCTGAGGCATTTTACAACTCTGTGATTCTTACAGTTCAGTCTGATTTAAGGCTTGTGTAAACTCAATTCTGGGCGGCGAGTCAGGGGTGGAGGTTCTTTTCAAGCCCAGCATGTGTGATCACCTATGAAGAGATGAGGACAGCTGAGGCACAGGCTCTACCCTTAAGAGGTTTGCAGAACGATCTGACTTAGGACAATAACTAGATGCACAACTAATTCAACTCACGCATCTGCACGAGGACAGGTCTGAGCACACAAAGAACGACGGGAAAAAGTGCCTCCCTACGAAGTCGGGACACATTCTAAGACCTGCCGTAGAGGTCTTCAGAGCACGCGGTAGTGGTTACTCCACAGGTTTAAGGAAAAGGGGGGATGGCATCCAGCATGTTTTGGATTTAGATAGTTCGCTGGCAGCTGTGAGGGGGAAAGGGTTCCAGAGCTGAGAGAATGCAGGGGATCGATGGCAGCAGCGGAAGGGCAGGACGGATGAACTACAATATCTTGTCAAAGTTCATGCACATGTGGTTTACCATTTTTCTTATTTTATTTTTTCCTGAAAAGTTATATTCTCCACCGCATTTTTCCCCTAGTGAACTGTATATAACTAATCAAGCTGTGAAACATCACTTGCCTCGTTTCTCCAGGTTCCTGGGTGGAAAGGTCGATCTGAACACAAGTCAACATTGTCATCCAGTAAAACATCATAGTAGTGTTTCTAACATGGAATGGGGTATTCCCAATTATTCTCACATATGTTTATCTTGGTTTTCATTACAACCCTGAGAAATGGACTGGGTAGGTGTTTTTATTACTATTTTACAGAAGAAAATAACTCACAAAGATATCAAGTGAATTATCTAAGGTCACACAATTAATTGTTTATGTAACTGGGACCAGACCCTGTCTTCTGATTGGGGTGCTTAGACATTCAGTCAACAAGCATGTATAGGACATACCTTTATAGCAGGCGATTATGACAGTTCCTAAGAAAAAGACAATCAATGCGCAAGACAGATGCTATACCTACCCTCAGGGGGTCAATTACCCAATACGTCCAATGAAGTGTGACTCAGATTTTGACAGGGAAGTGCAAGGTAGGTGCTGTGGGACTAAAGGGCCACAGTACCCAACCAAGCCTAGAGAGCAAGGAAGGCTTCTCTAACAAAGTGACTTCTAACTTGAGACCTTAGCCAACTCAGGAGGGATGACTGCTCGGCAGCTACTGTCAAATGACAAAGGGGTGAAGTGGCAAGTGGAAAAATGAAGACAGATGTGGTCTGAGTAAAGAGAGCAGAGTCACAGAGGATTTCCACTCCATAGTGCTACTTCCCTCTGTGTGTGTGTGTGTGTGTGTGTGTGTGTGTCCCTCTTGTTAAAAAAGTCACATGCTGTCCAATGATCATTTCCGTAGAAGAATGAATCACTAGGTTTAGTGCAAAAGTTGACATACACTTAGGAGACAAGATATAAGAGGAACCCCAAGAAAACTTAGTCTCTTTCTTTGGTTATCCTCTTTAATGTATGAAAATTGGAATTTTTTCTAGGGAAGAGGGGGACTTGAGAGGCCATCTAATAATCCTCAAGAAGCATGGTGGGAGCTGAAACACAAACTTCTTACCTGTATGGTCAGGAATTGAGGAAAACGGCAGTGTCAGAATTTGACAGATTGCAGTTGAAGACCTTAGAGTTGTGAGGCATAAATGAGATAAATGTGGAACATTGGTGGATTATAAAAATGCTACAGAACTGTAAGGAGTTGGGGGGTGGGGGGAGAGGGGCATTTCCCCCTACTGCTTCCCTGTAGTGCAAGCCTAAAACTGAAAAGTGAAACACAACACCCAGTATCGCTCACTAACACCCCTCTGAACCTCCTAAAGAACCATCATCTGTTACAAATGCTTGTAGTGCATATTCCTAAGTGTCATTCCCAGAAAACTGAACCTGTGGAAACTTTCATAATTGAGTTACTGACCTTTACAGCTTTTTCAAAAGAGAAAGGTGTAAAAAAATGAGTCACAATTACACTACCACTCCAGAGCATCTGAATTTCTTCAAATCTGATGGCTTAAGAACTGTTTAATTCTCGGCGCCCTCTCTGATAAACTCAAAAATAAAAAAATCTGCTTTTGTTAGCTCTGATTTATCTCAATCTTCAAGTTCTATTGGCTTCTGGATATATCATTTAGATAATCCTCCATTTTATAAACCATGTCCAAAAGCTCTAGTCACTCAGGATCACCATTCTTAGAACAAAAAACAATCAACCAAACTCTTTCCCAAATTTCTCACTCTGGTCCATTGAACCCTAATTCTCCCAAATAAAAAAACCTGAGAACAATGTAAATGGAAAAAGACCTTAGATATCTATGAGTCCCGCCTATACACTGTGCAGATAGGAGGCTGTGTAACTTGCCCAGCACCACTGTTAGGAATAGAATTCATGGCCTCCATATAAGCAAAACAGACAAATAAACCACAATAATAACAATAAAAATTGAAAATAAACTCAGAGGCAGATATCCTGAATTATTCTGATTCTAATATTCTTTATACTTGAGTTCTTCATCTGAATGATGGAGAAAATAGTGACCACCTTTCAGAATGCAGTTAAATGAGGTTATTTACGACAGTGAACAGGAAGGACATGGTAGATGTGTAAGAAATGTTTATTGAATCAATCACTCCTTAAATAGGCCATTTCTAACAGTATTAGTTCTCTCTTACTGTTCCTTCTCTGACTCACCTCTTCCCACCATCTTTACCCTAAGGCCCTAACCAACCTGCAAAAGCAGGTCATAACTAATCTCACTTTCCCATTTCCAGCCAAAATCTATCCACACACTACACAGCCTTGTCAATCTTTTTAAAACTCTCTCCCCTATTAAAAAACCTAAAATACAGTTTCTACTGCCTCCTGGCAAAAAGACACAATCCTCATCCCATGTTCACCCCTAAGTACCACAATCTGGCCCCATGAGCCTGACTTTCAAAGCATTCTTCCCATGGTTCCAGTGTGCACACTCTGTTCTCATTAGGCTGGGTTCCTGGGCACGCTCGCTCTCAGTGGTGAGGACAAGCTATGCTATCCCAACCCTTCCCAGACTCCTAGCAAATTTAGATGGACTTTCTTCCCAGAGCCAAAAAGGCATTAATTACATCCCACCCCGTATTGTTCTCTAATTGTTTCACTCATCAATGTGGTCATTCTGCTTCTCTGAATAGATTTGTAATTCTTTGACCAATTTTTAATATTTACGAAATATCCCCTCGACAGTGCCTGAAACGTAGTAAACTGGAAAAAATGTAAAAGAGAAAAATCTGAATAATCTCTATTCTTATAAAAACAAATTATAGAGTTTTCCTACAGTGCCGATTCACATGCTTAACCATTTTCCTTGAAATGACATCCTGAATATGGCAGAAATTTATAAGCAGAGAAAATTAGCAATTGAACAACACATTTTTATACTATAAAACAGCATTGCTTCTATAAAATAATCTATCACATACTTATCACATGTAGTATATTTAAGGCAAAAATCAGTAATTTCTTAAATTAAAAAAAAACATTACATCTACATTGTGAAATATCTTCTTGAATCGAAGCAACCATGTCTGCATTTGTGGATACTGAGCAGGGAATATGCTAGTTTAAGGTTCAAGGTAAAAGTTTCTAAGGCTGTTTTTATCCAGTTCCAAAGTTGTAGATGGGAACTCTGTTCCTCATACCTCACTTTTCACAATGTTGATGGTTAGTTTTACATTTACTGCTTTTAAGATAGCCACATCCTACCTGTTTAGGGAGTGCCAGCTTTACAAAAGCACAAAATGTACTCAGAGCTTCTCTGAACAACACCCTAAGGGCTTCTGAAAATTTGGCTATCATGTTAAATAACTGAGCTATTTGGTGAACTATTTAGTTCATAAAAAATAAAATAAGAATTAAAAAAAGTCAAACAGATTGCATTGCTGAGTCAACTATCTGATTCCAACAGAACGGCAATTCGATGTCTCACATAAACAGTGGCTAAGAACCGTAGATCATCTGTCACAGTGATATCATTTTTCACTACATTCTCACTTAATTTCACATCTTGTATTGTACTTTGCAAAGTTTATGGGAAAAAGAAGAAGAAAAAAAATCTTCTGTTTGCACCATAAACTTCTATTTCAGTATTTATGTGGTGGGACCTTGTAGCAGTTGGGGTGCTTTCTTATCATAGTACACCCCTCCTCTGCTAACTTTTCCAGCAGTGACAACTGAATATTATTATAGTCATGATAGTCTTCCAGAATAAGATATATTCAGGTCTTTTTAAGTGGGGAGTTTGGCTAATTAGATGAGTATCCTATGCCCAACTCAACAAAAGCTAACAGGGAAGCTATATTTTACCCATAGTGAGAAAGAGAGTGTATAAAACAATCTTTCACTTTAACATTACTACACTGAAAATTTAATTCACTAAGTTTTAGTGTTTTCATGCTTACAATTCCCTAATCTATTAAGAAAGCAGTTTTGCCAGTTTCTTTCCTTTGAAATCGCTCCAACTTTGTACTAGAGATCTTTCTGAAGACATTTGGAGATTTAATTTCAATGGTGCACAAAACTGAAGATAGAACCATTTGCTTTAGGTTAAAATATACTTATTTTGGAAATCTTGAATGTCTCCTCTTCAATATAATCAATCACACATTAAATTTAGTTTAATGTGTTTATGAGAACTGAATTAATCAAGTGTCTGGTAAAATGCTGCAAAACAATAGATATTATTTGAATGTAGATATTAACTGAAATTAAATAAAACTATTTCCAAATACAGGTTTCTTAAGAGAGTGAGTTTGGCCATCCTAGGTTACAATTTTCAGAACTGATCTAAATTCCTCCTAAGGACACTGTGCTCATGGTATTAGAATCAAAGTTTTGAAATAAAAGACACACTATGTGCATAGTTTCTCTTCTACTTAAAAAAAAGCAACAACTATAAGTCTGTTAACTGTATGGATAATGGATAAGCATTTTATTCATTTGATTTAATTACATTTTTTCCAGGATATAAAGAGTGTGATAGAGCAAACTCGAAGGTGTGGAACTCAAATGACAGTTATGAAAAATTCAGATACCTTGTTGCCTTCAAAGTTATATTAATTACTGCACTTTAGTAAAAGTGTGTATTATTTGGCCACCTTTTTGGCCACCTACACACTCCATTCCTCAACCATAGAAGTAAATATGCCTAAAATTGGTGCTGGTTTTGATAAGCCATGATGATGAGATCAGACTTCATTCTAGTTCCTGGAACGCAGAGCTGTGATCACGCAGCGACTTGTGGGCAGTTAGGTCACATAACTCTCCTTGTCACCATAGGTCGTCGTCACTGATTTGAAGCCAAGACTTGTGCTCTAAATATATTATACCAGTTAAAGAGATGTGTTGTGGAATATCTGCTTTGTCAAATGAAAGGGAAGGTGGGAGGGGAAAAGAAACTATGGCTCTATTTTTAAATGCAAGGAATTCAAAAGTATAAATGTTATACAACAATGTCAATGTACTTAACATCACTGAACTGTACACATAAAGTGGTTAAAATGGTAAATTTTATGCTATGTACATTTTACCACAATTTAAAAGGAAAAACTATATGAGTGTGAGTTCTGAAAACTGTGTCCTCGGGTTTCAGAAGTTTATTATACTATGGGTTTCAGAAGTTTCTCACAACTGTCTAATAAATTCCCAAGTCCAATATATAGTTGGTTATAAGTCTGCCACTGTGACCAGGGTGCTCTTCCTGTAACAAAGATCCTATTAAACCAGTCTGCTTGGGGCCTAAATAAGCATCCACTCATCAGGAATTAGAACACAGCACTTACCCACAGGACTCTCTAGCTAAAAGTTCCATAGGAAAAACCTCGAAAGAATGATGTAAGGATGTTAGACAAGGAGGCTGTGGAAACATCACTTGCTCCCAGATGGTGTGCCCTTTTGAGGAGCTGGGAAGTGCAGAAACCCCTACCTCCTTCCTATCCCAGGATTGACCTTGCCTCAGTCCGACATAGATGCCACAAGGGCAAGCAAGGCTGGTCACAGACAGTTACCAGGCCTCAGGGTCCCACTGATTGTTCAAGCACTTCCTAGAGGGTTCAGCACCATTCCAAAAGGCTGAGGCTGGCTGCAGCTACAAGGTGCATCTTCACTCTCCTGCCTCTAGTCCAGAGTGAGCCTGCGAGGAAGGTTATCACTGGCTGCACAGAGAGAGAGCAGTGCAGTGGCTCAGAACCTGCAAGAGGGCTGTGCCTGTCTGCAGTCGCAGAGTGAGTACTTTTGCAGGTTGAAAATCGCCTCAATATGCGAGAGGTATTTGAAATAAGGAGAAAGCCCACAGCACCATGCTATAGTTGTCATCACCATTCAATTTCCAATTGCGCGGAGCAGAAACCTGTATCCCTGCACATGCACTGAAATCATACATGGATATCCTCTTACGCTCTCTTTCTGATTAGAATGTGAGCTGCCCTGTGGTCTCCATGTATGCATAACCATAGCCTAGAGCGATGCCTGGCGCTTGGAAGGCGCTCAGCAAGGAAGGAACTCAACTCTGAAGCTGCGACCAAGACAGCGTGGGCAGCAAGGCCTCCCCAATGTTCTGTGGTTGCAAACACCCCCGCGGCTGGTGCTGTCACTTTGAGAAGTGTCCATTGCCTGCAGGCACCCCACCCAAACCTCTGTATACCCTGGAACTACCTACCAGCAATGGCGACCAGCAGACCGACAGCACGCACATGATCCCCAAAAGCTGGATGGCGGTTTCAGTCGTGATCCGGCCCCACTGGGCGCTGGATTGCGATGCGGAGGCCTTGGCCCGGCAGCGGGATACCAGGGCCTTAATGGTGGCCAGGTTGCAGGCGAAGGTGACGGTCAACGCTGAGAGTCCCAGGAAGGCAAAGGTGGAGGCGAAGAAAAGGTTGCCCCAGGTGCGCGAAGAGCTGGTCCCATTGCCCCCTCCCCCGGTGCTAATGAAGCACCAGGTCCCGGGCCACTGGATGCTATACTGGCCCACGCCCAGCACGGGCAACAGGGCGAAAGCGAGCACCGCCAGCCACACGCCGAACAGCACCGAGCGGGTGGCGCGCGTCTTCATGTGGCTCGCGTACCAGTGCGGCGCTCGGATGGCCAGCGCCCGCTCGACGGCCATGGCGCTGGCGATGAAGAGCGAGGAGAGCCCAAAGACAGTCATGGTCAGACCAAAGAAAGTGCACAGCCTCCCCGACGGGTCGAGGTGCTCCCAGCGCTGCTTGGACAGGTACACGAAGATGACCACCGGGCTGGTGAGCAGCTGCCCCACCAGGTCCGTGAGGGCGAGCCAGCCAATGCACAGCAGGAACGACTTCTTGCGCTTGCTTTCCCGGCGCCGGTAGCTCCGCGACACCAGCAGCATGGCCAGCGCATTGCCCACGAAGCCGGTGATCAGCATGGTGATCGGGAAGACTACGGACACGGAGCGGCAATCCTCACCGGTCTCCGGGGGGCGCGTGAGGTTGCCCCGCGCCTCGGAAGAGCGCTCCGGCGCCCACATGCCCGGGTAGGAGTGGTTGAGGCGGGTGCAGAAAGGGGCGCTCCCGAAGCCCCGGGTCTCCTTCATGTTGGCTTCGAGGTGAGGAGACGACGGCGCCAGGAGAACAGCAGCGGGAGCTGGTAGACTGGGGTTAGGAGGCGGTGGAGGTCGGTGGCGACCCGGGCTAGGGCTCGGGCGGGGCTGCCTTCCATGATGCGGGCGCAGCCGCCGCCTGACGTTGCTACATGGGTCTCCGCGGCGCCTGGGCTTTCGGACCACGCAGGCAGCCGCGCCGTCGGCTCGGGGACGCCTCCAGCTCCCAGGCGCGCCGCGGTGCCCGGCTCCTTCTATAAGGCCGAGGGGGGCGGGGCGCCCGTGGGTGTGGGCGTCAGTGCGGTGGGAGGAGGAGGGAGGCGCAACCGAGCGCGTCTCTGGGCTGCGGCGCGACCGCGGCTCTGGCCGCCTGGGCTGGGAGAAACCTCGGAGGGATCCTCTCCAAACGTGCCAGCTCCTGGCGGGACGGGACGTTCGGACACGCCGTCCTTCCCGGCCCCGCGCTTCCTCCTCTCTCAGCCAGAGCAGCGTCGGTGGGCCGCGGGGGGTGCAATGTCTCTCTGGCCTTCCCGATCCCAAGTTGCCACGACGAACCGAGCGCCCGCCCTCCTCCTCCTCCTCCTCCTCCTCCTCCTCCACCCACTGACTTTTTTTTTCCAGGGACTGGGTCCTCCCCCTGAAGATCTTTTTAACCCTGGCAAATGTAACTCACCTGTCCCTGAGTAATCTAGGCAGACCACACTCCTTTGCACAGCTGAGTGTGAACTTTTCCCCCTTTCTACTGCGGGAGGCGAGAATGATCCCAGCGGGCCAAGCGGCTCTGTTCCCTGGGGGCGCACCAAAACTACAACATTAATAGCGCCTCCAGACTTCAGGAAATAGGCACAGGGAAACAAAATAATTATCTGATGGTCGAATTCAAGGATGAAAGAAGATGTCCCAACTGCCACCTCCCACCTAAATTTTCGCTCCCCCCTTAAAAACAAGTCAGCTAAAAATCAGCAAAAGTGGCAAGAGGCAAGTGGCAGCCGCTAGCATATGAGACAGTGAAGTCAACTGCTGTCAGCCTGTGGGAAATGGAGAGCGGCAGCAGGAGAGAGGAGGCATGCTCCTTCTTACTTAAAAAGCCTCCAACCGTTCTCCACCCCTGTCCATTCTCATACCATCTAGACTAGACACTGTTTGGATGTTAACAAGGCTTCCATATTTAGTGAAAATAGGCATGATTGCCTAGTAACATCTTTTATTACGGCAATATTTTATGTTTCATAAGCGTTTCCCCATCTTATCAGAGATTCCCCCAAGGTCCCGTTGCTGCTATAATTATGCCACTTTTATGGTGGGATAACTGAGGTTCCATCCAGGTAAAGACCCAAGGTCTTTCAGCAATTCTCCAGTCTGTTTACTAGAAGCACAGTGTGCCTCACACAGATACATATCATCACCACTCTCAGCAGGTGAAAATCAGCTGTAAGACCAGTTATTGCCAAATCTAGGGAGGGCCTGGTTTATTTGGTCTCTTCACATTGTCCAGGAAATTAAAAGATTTTAAAAAATTATTTACAAACTTCATATTTTTCCTTATTTTTAAGAAATTAGACCTAATCATACAGCACTATGAAGACCATTACTCAGGCTTCAGATTGACTTTTGCGCCAAGACATGTCATTTTCTTTGCCTTTCGTAGCTTGGTATCCTTTTTGGGTGTAAAAGAGTGAGTGATAGGAGATGAGAATAGAATATGTTCTCCTGCATTCTTTCTTTCTGTGATTTTTTGATTTTGTATGAGTTTGAAAAAATATCATTATGGGGGTATGTCATTTTTAAAGGCAAAAAAGCAAAAATGTAATTTAAACTTCATTTTAATATTACTAATTTCATTGTGTTTTGCTGTCATTTAAAAATCTTTTGCACTTTTGGATTTTATTTATTTTTAAATGTCATGTTTCTAATAAAAACAATAGCTAGGAAGGAATAGTGAAGTGGTTTGCTTTTTTTAAATGTTCTCCAAACTTTGGTCTAATGGTTTGAATTAATCTCAATCCCAAAATTGGACAAGTGTTTTTCTAGAATGTCATTCGAAATGCAAAATAACATTTGATGGTATTCTTAGATATACACTTTATCCAAAGCATTTGGATGAAAGTACATATTGAATTTAACTTTCAGCAATAAAATTCTAGTGTAATTATAAAATTTATTTTAAATTTAAAACCTTTTCATGATTCATATAGCTGAGAAATCAAAGCTGAGCTCTCTCCAGTTACATAAAAAATTATTCTCATTTATGAATGTTTGAATTCTTAAAAATTTTACTTTCTCTATTGCAGTGCATGCCACAGCCAATTGAACTTCATAATGGTAACAAGCATGTAATATTGAAAAATTATTAGCCTCTTTTACTTGCCTCTACATGAATGCACTAAATGTGTTGCATATCAGATCTTTGGTGTAAATTTTTTCTTTCATTATTTTGCTTCATCTGATTCTAAGTTGTTGGCTTTGTAACTATTCACATTGCAAATGAGTGATTTGGGGGATCTTAGACTGTCACACAATAGGACACTGGCAGTTGCATTCTGGTTGGCACTTTTTAGTGTTAGCAGAAATAGTATGAATTTCTGAATTTTGGTCACCAGCACCCTCTAGTGACCAAAAGTTGAATAACACTATATTAAAGTTTCTTTTTTTAATTGTGAAATAAACATTTTAAAAAATTAGTTTCAGCTGTACAACACAGTGCAATAGTTACACTTTTTACCCCTCAAAGTGACAACGCCCCTCCCCCAATCCTCCCCTCCCCCCCCCATATCATACGTATCTATTACAATTCCCTTGACTCTGCTCCCACGCTATACTCCACAGGGAGACCACTTCATGGGTGAGGTAGAGGCTTGATCACTGCACTGTATACCTGAAGCTGATGTGGTATAATATTGTATGTCAACTATAATTGAATAAGGAGAATTTCTAAAAAACAAATACATGCTTTGCTTAAGGAACCTGTTATCTTTTGAAGGGGTCTGTCTTCTCATTAATACACAACTACGGTCATTTTGTTTCCCTTTGAGCACACAAACTGGCATGTCTGCCTAATCAATAGACCAGTGGAAGATTCAAGTTATAGTCAGATAATTGAAAGACCATATATTCAAATGCTTTTTTAAAATTTAAAGTGTATATTCTCCCATTATATATTTTAACTAAAATTCTGCCCTAGAAATTATTTAAATCCACTAATTTAATTGTACCTCTCCTGTATCTTATATTTTAAAATCCATATTAATATTGAGCTGGTGTTGATGAATTTATTCTATTTACTTCTACTGAACTTCTATTAAGAAATCTTCACATAGACATGGGTACAAAAACAAAATTATTAACTAGTTTCACATAATCAGGTCTTTGGTTACCTCATTATGGATGGAAAATTTCTGCAATTCTTAACTTCATGGAATCAACTGGTAATTTCAACATATTGTTTTAGTAATTTATTCAATAAATATTGAGCACCTACTCTGTGTCAGACACTGTACTAGTTGTTAGGGATACAAAAGACACAAACGTCTATACATAATATTTTAGTTTGTATTTTATATTTTAGTGCAAAACTCTTGATTTTTTTAAATCCTCAATAACTGAAGCAAGAATGCTAATCTCAATGGCTGTAATTTGCCATGGAGGTAGGATCTTATATGAAACCCAATTTAAAAAACTATGTAGCTTTCATGAAAAACTGGGGAAAATATGTAGTTTTCATGATCAAATGGGACTTATCTCGGGAACCCAAGGTAAATTGAATACTCAAATATAATTACATAACAATCATAATTACATAAATTACATAAAAATAATCAATATAATTACCATTTTAGCAAAATAAAGAAGTTTTAAAGTCTTTGCTAAATCAAACACCGGGGTGCAGAGTCCCTTTGTACTGACTGTCTTTTCTCCAAACGTTTCTGCTTCTTTACATGCTTGGTCATTTTTAATTGAAAGCTGAACATTGTATTTAATATATTCTGTAGTGACTGTGGATGCCACTGTTTTCTTCTGTGGATGAGTGATTTGGAGGGGCTCTGTTAGGTTGTTAACATGCCTGGATTCAAACTGCCAACATTTCCTCCCCAACAGCCTGCAGCTGCTGCTCTCTGTTCTGTCCCCATGGTTTTTCACGGCTGCTCTTTTAGCCTGGGTCCCTGTGCTTTGATCCACCTATAGCTATATAATTTGTTGGTAGGTGAGTGATGGGAGCCACCCTCTCCATGGTTTCAGATGGTAGAGATTCTCCTCTAATTTCCAGCTGCTCTGACAGCTTTGGGTGGTGCCCTGATGTTTCAAGCTTGCACACAGGGGGGAATGCACTCATGTAAGAAAAGCATCAAAGTCATATAGTCTTGAGCACTTTTGCGTTTTAAGACTAGATTCCTCACTGGTCTGTGCCTGCTATTTCACCACGTCCCAGGGGATTCTCACTCATACATAGTTTAGCTGTCAAATAGATTTGGGCAGAAGTTTTTAAAAATTCACTTACAGGTACGTATTTTCTATTTCTCTATGTTCTTATTGTTTCACGATTATTTGTATTTTTAGGTACTATTTCATTTTGAGATATAACATTCATGGTGATTTCTTTAAACATATATACACACACAGCTGTAACCATCTAGACAGTTATATACAATTTTAGTAACCTGTTCTTGTGCCTTAACCCAATCAATACCAGCACCGTGCCCCATGAGGTAATCACTGTTTTGACTTCTATCACAATAGCCAAATATGTTCTTGAACTTCGTATAAATGGAATCAGTGTGTATTTGTGCCCTGGATAGTCTCCCAAAAAATTTCCATGTGTACTTGTCAAGAATGTGTATTTTGTTGCTAGGGTAGAGTGTTCTGTATCAATTAAGTCAAGTTTGTTGATAATATCCTCTATATCTTTACTGATTTTTCTGCATTATATTGAGATGTATAGAAATCTGTAATTGTGGATTTCCCTATTTTGCCATGCAGTTCTATCCATTTTTGCTTTAGGTGTTTTGAAGCTTAATACATGCATAAACATTTACGACTATGCTTTCATAATCAATTGACTCTTTTATCAGTATGAAATGGCCTTTTTTTTTTTTTTTTTAGCTGAGCCATCCTGCCACCTGTTGGCAGCTCAGCTCGGGCCAGGCATCGAACCGCTGTTGCTCAGAGCTCAAACTCTTGAGCGAGCTCTAAACTAACTGAGCCACTTGGCTGGCCCTTGAAATGGCCCTTTTTATCCCATGTTCTTTGCTCTAAGTCTACTTTTCTGAAATTAACATAACCAGTCTATTTTTCTTTTGATTAGCATTATCACGAAGTATGTCCTTTCCCATACTTTTATGTCTTTATATTTACAGTGGCTTTCTTATAGCAGCATATGGGTCTTGCTTCATTTATCCAATGTGACACTATAATTGGGCTTTTGATCATTTACATTTAATGTAATCATTGCTCCAGTTGAGTTTAAACCTAAAACTCTATTTTCTATTTGCCCATTTGTTTCCTTTTTCCTTTCTCCATCTTCTTGGATTATTTATGATTCCGTTTTTTTCCTTCTTTATAACTCGTGCTTAAATTCAGTGGTTGCTTTGGGATTACCAGACTACCTTCAAAATACATATGTACACTTTGTGTATAACCTTACCATAGTACGCTTCCAATTCTCTCCTTAACCTGTGTGCTGTTACTGTGTATTTTTACTTATACATATGAAGTCTCACAATCTACCTTTGCTTTAAACAATTACCTTTAGATATTTAAATAGGTAAAAGCTATATTTACCCACATGGTTAGTACACCCAAATTTTTATGTGGTCTTTTCTTCTGCCAAATGAACGCTCTTTAATATTTTTTGTAGATCATGTTGGCTCAGATTTTGAGTAGCTGAAAAACTTTGTATTTCATCGATATTCTTCAGAGTATATAGAATAGGCTGTGTGTCTTTCAGTACTTTTAAAGATATTGCACCATCTTCTCATTTGCAGTTTCTGACAATAGGTTGATCGTCATTCTTACTATTGTTCCTATATAAATGTCTTTCTCTCTGGTTGCTTTTCTTCATCCCAGGCAATAAGCAGTTTGATTATGAATAGTTTTGCTGTAATTTTGTTTCTATGCTTGGGATTCTTAAGAGCTCTTGCATTTGTGTTCGTTTCTTAAAGATATGTGCTGCTCAGGACTTACCTGAAGACTTGGAGGACCCATTGGAGATCTCCAGGCTACGTAACAGATCTGACAAGCTCAGGAGGCTACATGGCAGGTCTGACGAGTGCAATGACCAAAGGTAACCACACAGGATGGTCTTCACATTAACTCCTAATTGTGTGGGTCATCACATCCCAAGCCTATAGCTGCCTTAGTAAAAGGTTAAGCTTTACCTTAAGCCAGACCTATTGTTCTCGTGTATCTAGGGTAACATACTTCTAAAAAGTCAGCGAATTTCTTTTCCAGACCCCTTGAAAACAGACCTACTGGTAACAGAGCACGACACTGAAGCTGCTCATTCTCTGGTTGCTTGCATACCATCCTATTTGCTGTAATTGTTCAATGTTAACTACCCTGTGCCCACCAATGTTAAAAGCCTCTCCACTTTTTGTATCCAATACTAGAGAATTCCCTGCTTTGCTTTTTTCCCACCTCCCTAATCTACCAGCAAAAGATTTCATGTAACCTTCCTTTTGTCTATCCCTTTGATTTTCATGTATAAAATGATCTGCAAAACTGCTATTCCTCAAAGCATTTTCTCAGTCCTTTCAAATTTTGCTTCCGGATCTGGCCCTCAGACTTGGCTCAAGTAAATTCTCAAACTTTCTTTAGGTTTGGACTTTTCTTTCATCTGTACTGTCCTGTCCCCTCTCCATCAGGGAGGTTGCAAGTCTCCACTCAGGCATCTCCTGAGATGCATTCTAGAAACTCTGGAGGGAGTAAGGTAGCAGCATTCAAAGGTTCACCTTGCTTGTTTCCCTTTAAGGTAAACTGTCCTCCATGGCCATATGTCCAATGTACTGAAAACTGCTGTTAGCTCAGGTGGCTTGAAGCAAAAATTCTCCACTTATTTCTCTATTTGATGTTTAATGTTTTCTATTCTTAAAATGGCAATTTAAATAATTGGGTTTTTTCCCTAATATATTTCGAAGGTACACATTCCCCTTAGAATTGCTTTAGCTGAATTGACAGATATTTTCATTATCATTCATTCAGAGTATTTTAAATTTGCATGGTCATCGCTTTAATTCATGGAGATGTTTAATTTCAAACTTTTAACTTTCTAGTTTTGTCATTGATTCCTAGTTTAATTCCACTACGTCAGACTATAGACTATATTGTGATGTGAAGCCTTTGAGAATTTTATGAATCCAGTCTATATGTACTGTTCCATATGCAGTTGTTGGGTGTAGTATTTTAATTATCAGTTCAGTCATATTGCTTGTTCGCGTATTTTATATGCTTAAAGCTATTTTGTATTTTCAAGTATTTAGTATTATGATTTCTAAACTAGATGGGTCTATTTGTCCTTCCAGTTCTATTTACATTTTGGAAGTTACTAGATACACACAAGTTTATGTTTATCTTAATGTTAAATTGGCCCTTTTATTATGAACTATTCCTACATCTCTTTAATACTTAATTGGATTAGTCTATTGCATTTTATACTAATATTGCCACATTATGTAATATTGGCATAGTACCTTTTTCCATCTTATTTTCAACTTGTGGTCTCATTCTGAATGTATATCTTATAAATGACATAATGGGGTTTAGGAATTTTAATTGTTTGATAATCTTTAATTGGAGTGTGTAATTCATTTTTATTTAATTACTGATAGTTTAACTGGCCTGATGTATTTCACCTACTTTTTAAAATTTATCTTTAAGGAAACCTCATTTGTAATAAAATTTTTCATTATTCCATTTTTCTCATCTCGTTCGTTGTATCTTCGATTATTCTTTTAGTGGTTGCTGTAGAAATTAAAATGCTTCCTTATTAAATACTATAGTTTAGATTATACAAACTTTAGTATGCTTAAGCAAGCCTTCTCATGCTATTCTCTTCCCAAGGCTTTCTAATCTATTCTTCAAGCAGCAGCTAAATTTGTTCATATTAAAAGTAACTAGACCTCTTCAAATCTTTGAACATTTTCCAACTATTCTTAGAATACAATTCAAATTCCTTTCTATGGCCTATAAGCCTGGCATGATCGGGCCTCTATACCACCTTATGCCGATTTTTTCCTTAGTAAGCCACACATCGGCTTCGCTATTATCTTAAAATAATTAGCAATTCTGGCACAGATCTTTTATGAATTACACTGCCAAGCATAATTTGCCTGACCTTTAGACCTTCTAGTCACTACCCTATCTAATATAGTATACAACCACCTCTACTTTTTCTTTCATAGTACTAACCAAAATTTGTAATTGTTTCCTTTGCTTTCAATATATGATAAATGAGAATACCTTGTTTCACCATCTAACCATTAACTAGTTCACTGCCTAGCATGCAGTAGGAACTCAATCAACAAGTAATTGAACAAACATAATTCTTTAGTATGTTCTAAATATTGATACTGCCAATTACCCTTAAAAGGCCTGTGCTAACTCAATGACAAAAAAATAATTTTATAGTAACGATATTAATTCAAAAAGCCCCAGCAAACAGTCAAAATAGCATTGACTAATGATATAGAAAGCAATGGTGTGCCTAAAAAGTTCAATTGGTTAAATGTATCAGTCTTTGTAATCCTTAAAAAAGTTTTTACATTTAATTTTAAATTGGTATTTTTCTGACATGTGAAGACAAGTCTTTCAAGTGTGGAGGAAAAACATAGGTTTGCTACTTTCCAATAAGTTTACAAACTCACAGTTCAAACATATTATATTTCTCATATCAGGTACTAGTCTTAGATCTGCATATGGAATACTCTATGAGAAACTGGGTTTAAACCCATTTCCATCATTAATTTAGGGGAAAAAATTTAGGGAAAAACATTACAAGTGAAATGTCCCAATCCTCTCTCAACACGTTCCCCATCCTAGGGTTTTTGCACTGGGCATGTAGCCTGACTACTGATGTGATCTTAATTTCTGGTAGAGTGTGAACTATACTTTTTGACCTTTCCTTTTTGGTGTTTCTAATGCATTAATAACAATGACAGTTTTAAGTGTGATATAGGGAAATGCAATCCTGTTATTCCAATCATACCATTTACAAAGGTGCAAATGTGTCCTATCCTCTAATCATGGTCACTAGTATCAAATTAAAATTCTTAGGCTCTAATAGCCACATTTCTCAAATTACAAGAATGCGACGACTTATTTTTCCTGCTCAGAATTCTGATGTGCAGTATTTAATCACTGAAAAGGCAACATTTAGAAGGTTTGACACCAGCAGGTAGATTACAGAGACAACACTAAGATTATTAATATAAAGACAGCAATTCATCAAACTTGTTTTAGCCCTAACACTTCCATTTTATATTTTTGATTTTCAGGTTTTCTGAGCAAATAATTCAAATTATGCATTTTCCTAACAGCTACTGTTATGTAAGATCAAGTAAATGTCCAAATCATTTTTGCCAATCAAATGTATTTCACTGGTGTAATATTAAGCAATAATATATTCTATGCTATTTTCTTCCACTAGGAGCTTTTAAAGCTTTAAAACTATTTTTATTGACAGCATTTTAATATACATTTGAGCCATTGTGAACTCGATTTAATCTGGTCCTACATCAGAACAATGATGCAAATTATTTTTTAATTCATTGCTTATTTTGCAAATAACACTCAACACGCACTTAGTTCAAGGGTCATACACTCTAAAGGAAATAAATTTATCAATCCATAGCGAAGCTGCTTAGGTTAGTATTTTTGCAGAGACACGTTAGAAACAGTTGACCAAAAGTATTACTTCCAGAGTAATAATTTTTAGTGCTTCTGTCCTTGGTGATATAAAAAGAATCTAAGCAAGATTTCAAAATGTATGCCTGTGAGGCTGACCTTTGTTTCCGATCCTATTTTAGCTGTTTGCAATAAACATAGGCTGCATACTTTAAATAGAATGCTAAAGACAATGAACAATTTCTTTATATGCAATTTCTACACTGCATACTACACCGAAGCATGGCTGGACTGATAATTGTAAACCTTTTCCAGCTTATAAAGAAATGGCCCATTAAACTTTAAAAGGAAAAATGTTTCTTCTTGAGACTTACGTTTAATGCTGGTTTTCATGCTGATCTATCTTGTAAAGATATAATATCAAAATAAAAATTCCAGCAATCAAAAAAGTTTTTCAGTAAAGAAATAAGCATTTATTCTTTGATTACTGGGAAAAAAAATACAACTAAGTGAAACCTCTTAAGAAACATTAGATATTCATTGACTCCCTTGACAAACATTTGATGTTTGCTACGATAGGCTGTTCTACGGGATAGGAATACTGAGTAAAAAAAAGGCCTGCCAAGAAATTTACCTAATTCCTACGGCAACTCAGAGGAACCAGAGATGGTACCCTAGTCTTCTGACTTGAGTCATGAAGGCCAAGTGTGAAAAGGATGATAGTGGGGTGTGTGCAGGACATTCCAGGCATAAGAAACTTATACAGTAAGTCTCATCACAAGTAGTGGGTAGTATATATAGGCTATGTGCCCAGGCATACTAGCTTTGAGGTGAGGTGGTGAGGTGTTAAAACTATAACCTTTTTATGATAAAGGAATTTTAGTTTAATCCTGAAAGCCATGGGAAGACTGAAAGAAATGACTAGAACAGAATTGCTTTTTAACAAGACAATTCTGATATCAGAGTGATGAAAAGATCACTGCTTGGTGAAACAAATTAATTTAGCAAATACTATGGAAACCCTATACACCAGACAGGACTAGAGACCAGATGACCATTTAGGAAGCCACTGCAGTATCTTAGCCTATAAACCAAAGTAGTGGCAATAGTAATGGAACAGTGTGGGTATGAAGGTTAAAAGGTAGAACTATCAATTCTATGTAAATCAGATTGGGTTTGGAGTGGGGAAGCGAAAGAGAAATCTAAGGATTCCCAAGTGAAAATGCTGTTTATTAATGTGAAATATAATACTGGTTTTGGTGGACAGTTTGTGGAGGACTTAGATATGGTAAAACTGACTTTGTTAAAAGGGAGATACACAATAAGCAGTTTAGAGATAAGAATTTGGTGCTGTAGAAAGGAGTAAATAGGAAATAAACATCTGAATATTAGTATATATGAACTATCTGAAGACATGAGTCGGGGTAAAAATAACAGCCAATATTTGCTGTATACTTATGTGCCAGGTGCAAAGAATATGCCCAGGGTCATATAGCTACCATGAAGTAAAAATTCAAATCAGGCACTCTGACTGTTGGGAGAAGCAGAAATCAAATACCAATGCCAATGCTACAACTGGATCACACTCATTACAGCAAATTTTAATTCATGTCGCATTCAGGTTAGAGGTACTCAGCCTTTGTGATGACCCCATTAACAGGCTACAGATGTTTCAGGGGTAGGTATAAAAGTCTTTTTGTTCTGAGTACACCACTAAGGTCTTTCACTCTTCAGTTTTCAATCAGTGTTCAAAGTGGTATAGTTTAGACAGCATTATTATGAAATTCATTTTTCCAAGGTTTCCTACAGCCAGTTATTTTTGGTCCCCTAAGACATGATCAAACCTTGAACCTTCACAAATTAGTCACCTTAATTCACCTATAAACTTGTCCTTTAAGACTATTCAAGTCAATTTTCTTAAGTTTTGACTTTTCAGACAAGACTGATTCTTCCTGTTTTATCAGACTATTTCTACCATGAAATATGTTGTAACAGTGTTTCCCTACTAGATTGAAGTTATGGGAAAGGGCTGTCTTAAACATTTAGCTTTAAATCTACATCTTTTTATTTCCTTGAGTAACACTACATAGCTTTCCTCATAATCTTTTTAGATAGAGTCATTCATTAAAGTATTTAGGAATTTACCTGGCTATTGTAAATATTTTTCTTATCCTAATACTTTCTTTTTCTGATAAATGCAGCAACTACTAGTTATTACCTGTTTATCTTTTATATCTGTGCATAATGCTACACCACCTTGTACCCCATGTAAACACGTATGTGCTTCAACATGGCTGGAAAAAAAATCGTAACGTATTTACTGGTCACTCTCTGTGACTACACACTTGGCTCTAATGCTACTTGGATCCATCCCCCGATACTATTAACTGTCACTGCTCCTATTTAAGGCTGAAGCCACCACCTCCAGTTTTAGATCCTATTCCCTCAATTACTTGATGAACCTCTCTAACAGTGCTGCCCTCCCTCTCGCCATCATTTACTTTCTGTTCGACTGGAGAATGAAGACATGTCAGACACAGGAGCCATCCTAAAGAACTCCCGATGGCCAAAGCTGGGACAATTTGAGCAATAAAATAATACAGCACTGGACTATGACCTAAAATGTAAAATGAATATGCATGTGCCGATGCAGATATTAATTAGGAGACAAATCTTTCTTACAGAAGAATCTGAGTAGGTAGCCCTCGCCATCAGAAGGCAGCGTTTAATTCCCCCATCCCTACTCTGAAGGTGGACTATACTTAGAAATTTGCTACCAAAGAATGGAGTAGGTTAAACGGAAAGAAAATTACAATGGTGAATTAGGGCAATTCCTACCTTAACCAAGTGAGAAACCTCCAGGGATGTCATATGGATAGCATGTATTCCAGATATGATGCGATAAGAAGCGCACTTTTTCTTTGTGGTATTCTTTCCCAAAACCCACAATCCCAGGCTAAGCCAAGAAAAAAACACAAACTCAGAATGGGGCGACATTCTACAGGACACCTGGCCACTATTTCTCAAGACTGTCCAAGTTATCAAAAGCAAAGACAAAATGTCAGACCAGTAGGGACTGAAGAAATATGACAACTAAGTGCAATGTGGTGCCTGGATTGGATCCTGGAGCACAGTGATGGAAAAAAGGTGAAATTCAAATAAAATATGCACGGTAACAGTAATATACCAATGTTGGTTTCTTAGTTTTGACAAAAATATGTTAACGGTGGAAATTGGGTGGGGGTATATAGCAACTCTTTGTACCATCTTCATCGATTTTCTGTAAATTTAAGGTTACTGCAAAATAGCATGACTGTCCACCTACCTTCCCATAAATGACTGAAAATGACACCTTACCAAATCACTAGATTGAAAAACATCTGACCATTGTGGCTTAACACTTACCTTCTCGAACAGGTTATTTGGTGGCTATCACAGGTAAACTGGAATTTGCCATCAGACTTGGGAGTAAATCCCATTTAGCCACTCCTGTGGCTCTCCTTGGCAAGTTTTCAATTTCCTTCAGCTGTAGCCCTCCGTTTTGTAAAACGGGATATACAACAGTATATAAACGTGACAGGAAAAATTAGATAATACCTATAAACCACTTACTACGTACCTTAAATTCTTTTAATCAAAACTGTCCACTCTTATTTTCCAGAAATAATACAATTTCCAGTTCACGAAAGTTACGAGGTTATTTCTATTAAAAATCAAAACAAAAATCTAACAATTATGTCAAAAACAGGGCAGAATGGAGAAATTCCCTACTTTTCTTACCAACATCTTGAAGACTGGCTGTGGATGTCAGATAGCAAGAAGAGACGAGACAACTTGTTTTGAGATTAGACCTGCTTTATCTTCGTAATTGTGCCTAGAGATGGTCTTGAATTTAGAGCTTGCTCTGAATTTGGGCATTTGTTACCCGATACCATTCAATATTGTTCAAATGAAAGGATTCCAAATGGAAACTTAAGAAAACTAAGTAGTCAGAATAGACCATTGTTGAGAACTATAGTGACAGTTTTAAGAGTAATTCAGGAAGCACACTATGGCGTGTTATGAAATAAAGTATGTAGTGTTCTGGTAGAAAGTATTAAACTAATTTGGGTACTCTACATTAAAAAAAAAAAGTCACAAAAATGTTGAGTAACCAAGGTTACAGTGACCCCACTTTGTAATGTTTTAAACCAAGCACTAATACATAAAAATAAGATGACATATAAAGGGTAAAGTGAACATAAAGAGTTTAAAAATGCACAATCAAAAGTAACAAAGACTGGGCCGGCCGAGTGGCGCGATGGTTAAGAACTCGCTTGGGATGCCAGAGGGCCCCGGTTCGGATCCCACATATGAGGGCCAGTGACACTGCCCTCCACAGCTAAGATGCTGAACAACAGCTCAACCTGGAGCTGGGCTGCCATGAGTCGCCGGCGACGGCGTAGGCTGCAGCCCCTGTGGCAGTGGGTTGCCATGGGCTACCGTATGTAGCCAGCAGCCAGCGTGAGCGGCCAGCAGCCGCAGTGAGCGGCCGTCCAGAAGCCGGCGGATCTGCCTCGCCAGAGAAGAGCGCAATGATGGTGCCAACTTGGGCCAGTGAAGCAACGTCCTCCACAACTAGATTGAAGAACAAGATGACAGCAACTTGTCTGTTCCCCTTCCCCCAATTCCCCAGCACTGTTCCCATTCCCCCAATTCCCCGAATAAAAATCTTTAAAAAAAAAAAAAAAGTAACAAAGACTGTAAATAGCTTAAAAATGAATACTAAATCAGAGGTTCAAAATTCTTTATTTCTAACAAACACCACTTGATGCTTGACTCACAAGCTTTATTTACATTTGACTACAGCATCATTTCCTTATGAAATGAACTAATACAGCTTTGTTAAACCAAATGAAATCATAATCATCTGAATTGTCTGTAAACTATTAGCTAAATTTATAACCTTGCATTTGCTTAGTACAGCCAAAGTTTTAAATACAGAAAGCACAAGAATAAACCAACAGTAACATGGAGAATCTAGAAGATCTGGGCAATTTAGAAGGTGGACTTTCAAGAAGTCTGAGGCACAATTACAAGAGAGAAAAATTCTTGTGCAAACTACAGTAAACGTAGCAAAGAAAATTAAGACGTAAAAAAAAAAGGGCAAGATCATTGTAAAATTTTATCAAAATATTTCTACATATTTTGCTTCCATCTTTAGATCAGTTGAAGAGAAAAGCCATTCATTTTAAAATAAAAAAAACAAATATAATTTTGTTTGGTCTGTCTACAAAATACCTTAAAACGTTTTAATTTTTAACTGCAGTAGACATTAAATGTTCAGGAAAAAAAAAAAAGAAAAAATGGGTACTGATCCCCAAAACAAAGTCCCCAAGCACAAATGTTGATTTCCCCTGAATATACTTACCTTGCATTGTCACTGAAGATACTGTTAAGAGAAGCCTTTTTCTTTTTAAACCAGAAGACATAATAATGCTCAATGACCAGGTTTTAATTTAGAGAAATAAAACAAACTCTTATAAAGTATTTTAAGCCATAAGTAATTTCAAGTGACTAGAAACAATTATTTCTGCTTATGTCATACAGAAATAAGCATTCATTTGTTACTCAGAAGACAATTTTATGCAGTGTTTAAAGTTAAACATCTCATGGCAAATGTTCGCTTAAATTCACAATGTTTCTCTTGGTCTTTCACCCGAAGAGAAATATACTTCAGAAGCTTTCTTCAATTTGTTCCTCATTAACTATGACTTAGTTTTGTCTACCCTATCACATGTGATAACTGGATTTTTAAAGATCACACAAAGGTTCTTAAAATATTAAGATAAACATTTTGAAATAAGACATTTTTCTCATCAGACAACCATAACAACAGAAAATAAATGAACTGTTAGATATTCTTACGCAAAATTATGTCTCAGAAAGGGAGCAATGAGTAACACCTTTCTCCTACAAGTCACAGGATTTTTCTGCATTAAATGTGGTGGTGCAAAAAAGTAAAACTGAATAAAAAAAGGCAATGATTCTAAGGCACCCTTAGCATAGGGAACTTCAAAATAAAGAAATTTCTGTTTTACAACTAGTTCAACTTTTTCTGGTAAGAATCACTTAGGTTAACATAAACAGGCTGACTCCTTTTCTCAGATTAACATAAACAGACTGTTTCCAACTATTTTACCAAGTCTTGCCTCCACGCCCAAGTTCCGGGAAGCCTAGGTAATCCCATCTTACGTCAATAAACAGTTCATATTTGGAAATGAGAAAAACAAGAGTTCAAATTAGAGAAACAAAGTACTGTTATAGCACAGATGGTTTTAAATGAGGCAATTGGTAGTAAATAAAGAATGACAAATAGAGCATCTAATTTGGGGACATTATGGCTTAAAATACTATTTACCTTTAATTTCACAAATAAACACAGCTATTTTGTTCTGAAAAGCAATGAAAGGCATGCACCTCTACTAGCAGATTTAGCACTTCTGACCAAGTAAGACACCAACTTCTTAAAAAATATGCTTCATGCACTGTACTGGATTTCTTTTAAGATGTAAATTTTAATACATTATTTCTTTTTTGAACTTGAACGGGAACCAGAATGAGATGATCCAGAAGATGACCTGTGGTGCCTGGAAGACATAATGGAGAAAGCAGAGTCTAGTAAGCTGGAGCTGGATCTTCGCACTCGTTCATCAGACTTTGAGAATATAAAAAATTAAACCTCAGTATAGTGGCAAAAGAAATAAAGTCTAAGATACAAACTTATACATACAAAATTAACTAGTTTAGACCTTGGATGTGAGCCCAGTAATAATGTAATTTAAAATTCACTACAATTAAAAAATATCTCTCATTTCAAGATATAGCCACCTCTCAATTATTTAAGGTAATGAAGAAAAGCCTTGCAAAAATGCATAAAATTACAGGTAATATACAACAAAGGCATATAAACTTGGTAATGAAAGTATGACTAAAAAACAATCTGTACTGACAATGTAAATAGTGTGGTAAGTCTGTATGTAAAACAGATACAGCAAGGCCTCTGTGTATGAGTACATATATTCATAAATAATTACATTTTGGAAATCTAGGTCTCACAAGAAGATTGCACAATTAGTTATAGGGTTATATTCATGCAGCTAATATGAATAAGTCAATATATCAACCTGGGTAAAGTAGTGGTGTTCCGAGGGGTTGGCCCTGGGCTCAGGGTTGTTTAGTGTTTTCACCAATCACCTGGCTTATGGAATAGAGAACATGTTCATTAAGTTTAGATGACAACAAACTAGGGGGATTTTATGTGGCTAAGATAAAAATTTGCAGAAGCAGTAAGAAAGCAACAAAATGAATTTCACTCACATATGGAGTAATTTTTTTTATATAAAAAAAATGCAGAGAAACAAAACTAGTTGTGCGTAACCTTAATAATCTAAACTTCAAAATGTGAAGAAGCAAAACTAATCATTCCGTACAAGTAGGAATCATGAGTTAATCTTACTACCACTGAATGCAACAATAATCAGACTTCACCTAATCCTAACTTCCACAAACTGAAAGGATAAGGAATATCTGCCAAGATTACAAAGGAAAGCATTAAACTGACTACGCAATTAGACATTGAGAGTCAAGAGAAAGTTAATGAAACAAAGTAATTAGTTTGTTGTGCAAAAGGCTGACAGATGACATGCTCTCCAAATTTAAAAATGTCAATACAGATAACATACTCTACTAAAGGTCTTTCTCAAAAAGAAAAAAAAGAAGGGATTTGTACTGCAAGATAAAAAAAAATGTATTAACTGTAAGAACAACTGCCTTATAAAGGGAATGAAACAATTTGCTGTGAAATGCATTTATACATATTTAAATGACAGATTTCCAATGATCTAGAATAGTTTTTTTTATTAGATGCCCTAGAATCCTGATTTCTAATAATGTAAAATCTATAGCATAAATACATATAAAAGTCAACTTCTAAATTACTTCAACATACAGCTTCTGAATTAAAATCTTAAAAGACAGAAATAACCGAGAGTTGGCTATAATTATATATGAAAATAAATATTTAAATAATAAAATGAACAGAGTGGAAGAGTGGTTTCATCTACAACTTTTCTAAACAACCTGATCAAAGCACACAAGATAAAGTCATTAATGTTTTCTGAAGTTCAAAGCTGAAAAGTATAATTTAAAATTGGAATAAAGGAGATTACAAAAATCTAATCCTTGATTAGGAAGTTTAATCTATTAAACATACTTAGGAACACCCACTCTTATTTCTACAGAAACCCAAACCTTTCGGGTGACCGTGATCTTGTTCGTCTTTTTTTTCGATCACCAGATGAAGAAGATCTAGAACGACTTCTCTTTCTGTTCCTCTCAGGAGAAGATGATGAACTTGAATAAGATCTTTTTCGTGGGGAAGAAGAGCCCCTGTGGGATCTGGAGCTGGATCTTCATTGATTGAGAAACAAATCAAACATTTCATTAAAAGAAGAAATGAGGCAGATCATTTAGTTAACAGCTCCAAAAATAAACAGAATTTATAACTGAAAATTTTATAAGAAGAAATACTTACTATTTACTCAACAGAAGACTTCTGGTTCAACCATGAAAACAATTCTATTTAAATACACTTACTTTTACTTTAATTTCATCTCTTTTAAAAATTCTAAGGTAAGTGTTCATCACTTAAAAACCAGCTTAATACATTAAAATAGAATTTTAAGTTAGTTTTTTTTTAAACTGAAGGCTTTCATTTTATAGTATACATAAACAGCCAAACCAGCAGGTAACTACATTTATATGAATTTATGTCTAGAAAATACATCCTTCCATTTGGAGAAAAAGTAAGTATCCTATATACAACTTCCCAAGAAAAACAAACATAACAATTCCTTATGGAATTACAAAACTTATTAAGTTGCTATAGAAAAAACAGGGATAAGGGACAGGAATGAGAAAGAACAGGAACTATTAAATTGCTAAATATTCAAAGAAAAATAAAATGAGTAACTCTGAAACTTGATTTCTATTAACAATATTTATTTTTATGAAGGACCACTATTCATGAAGTATGAAGTGTTGACATTCACATGTTTTAGAGGTAGAGATAAATGTGAAAATGTTTAAATACAAATTTTTTTCTTCATTTACATATTTTGGTTGAAGTAATTTAGCTCAAACTTCCCAAAAAATTCACCTTTGGGCTTAAAATAAACTCAGAAAGCCCAAAAGGAGAATTCTTTGGAAAGTTATAAGCAATGAAAAAATGTTTAGAAAGAATATGAGGATTGTTCTGGAAACCTTATTTATAGTGCTTCGCAAAGGGTACTAGACTTAAGAATCTTCACCTAAGGAGCACTCAAAGGACTAAAACATTGATAATACATCATCATCATAACAACAATAAACTCAAATGCTCTCTGTATTGGCTTAATACAAGTGTGCATATCATTCTTTTCTCCTTAATTGCAGCTTACATTGCAGCTGATTTCTAATGCTACAGATGTGACTCTAATAAGCTTTAAGCGATTACTTTTACCAAAAAAGCTACCACTAAAACTTCAAAGATCTACATGAGTTGAATTGTAGACATTTTTCTTATTAATGTTAGATGCCTTTAATAGATCAATACATTAACTTAAAGAAAAAGGCAGCATATTTTGACTAAGTTTAGAAAAAACTAGTGTCTCATGCTTTTTTTTTACAAATTATTTTTCCCTCGGTATTTCTGACTAAACGCAACCTGAAGTTAACAATGTTATTTAAGATCACATTCCACCTAGACTAATCAACCATATTTCCTGATTTAGTTTGTGGAATTTAAGAGGAATGTCTGTTTCATACATACTGTTTATAATATTCTACGTAATATAGAGTAGAAATATGTATAAGACCCTTCAAAAACTTTATCTAACATAAATGACAAAATTATTTCTGTAAATACTACAATTACCTCTCCAAACAGTTTTGAGGCAAGGTTATTTTTCTTCCTTTTAAAAATGGGAGTAAACATTTTCTTTTTATTTGCATATCTAATTTTATCTGAACTACTACTGCAAACATTACTGTATGAGAGATTTGGTGATAAGACTTGGCTCCATTTTCCTACTTCATCACATTTTAGCACACAAATAACAAACCTCGAATAATGTAATAACCACCTTAATTCAATCATGGGAATGTCTTGGTACACTGCTGGCAATGGAAACATCTCATGGTGAGAAAATTAAGCTGAGGCAAGTGCATTAGTTTTCTAATGCTAAAATAAAATTGACAAGTAGAAGCAAAATAAGAGGGAAAAAAAGCAGCATCGCCTTCTGTAGCCTTTAAATATTTTTTTCTCTCTGCTTTACAGAGAGAATGCTACCTCATTCACCTTGATTTCGACCCACGAGATCTCGAATGTTCTCTGGAACTGGAACGAGATCTTGACTGCGAACTGGAAGAACTTCTTGAACGGGACCTGGAACAACATGGAAGGTTTTTTTTTTTTTCCCAGGACCCCTTAATTCAGCTTTCTGATATGAACACTGAAAGAAAGATATACATTAGAATTCATTTTCATATAAAAAGATAACTACTTGAGATATTTTCAAAACACAATAAAACTTTTGTTTTGATATTTATGCCAAAACTTAAGGTAATAGGTAGCTTTTGAAAATAATCAATTATTACTTTCCAAGTTTGACAAAATTAATCTAACAAGGCTGTTTAAACTAAAATCACTCAGTATTATCATTTTATTAACACTGAGTACTTTATGTTCACAAATATTTAAATTAACTCAGGACTTACACATCCAGGAATTTTGAATGTTGCAGTTTGCATTTAACTTCTCTGAAATATCTCTATCAATTTCCCTTATAAAATCCCTTCTATAATATTTCCTCCGTCACTAGCTAGTATGAAGCTTTAAATGCTGACATGTGTAATTGTTTTTCTGTCTACTTAAAGGTTAGAGAATTAAAGGGATAATACATTAACAACCCTGTCATTGTTTTAGGTAATTATATTATTAAAAAATGACATGGGGAGACAGGGCCCAAATTTTAATTATCACAAATGAAATAAAATTATTAATCTAACACCTTTAATTTGTCCCTTAAAATAATAACCTGCAAGATTATATTTTAGTCTTAAAATTACTATCTTTATAACCACTCTTTTAAGTTTTCAGATTTTACAGTGCTCAATTAACAATTAAGTAACTGTTAAGTACTCAATTAGCTAATATTTTTTCTTAAGTACCATTAAAATTCATTGCCCACTGCTTCAGTTAACTATGAAGAATTCTTCAAGGGAACACTGTTTTTATAAGGTACTGCTTTTTCTCATCTAAAATTTTATTTTATTGTTGACTATATAACCAGGGAATATTTATTAAAATTTTACATTACTAACAAAATGATATTCAAGTACAACACCAATTGAATCCTCTACTGTAGTCTTGAACATTTCAAAACTATGAGAAATTTAGCCAACAGAATTTATATGGCTGAATTTTCTCCTTTATCCAGAATACCTATGCCAAAATAATTTCATCAAAGCATTGTGTAACAAGCAATAATTAATGCCTAGAAAAATATTATACTAGTCTTTAACAGTGAAACATAAATCTTTCCTTAAAATTTTCTAAATGTAATCTATTTAGATAATATTACTAAATGCAATGATTTAAATTCTTAAAGTACAGGTATTTTAATAAAAGGCCTGGTGACAAAACGGATTTAAGAAAGTGTCATACTAAGATTTGCATTTCTGAAAATACTGGACTATAACTTCATGGCAGTAAGAAAAAATTATCTTTTAAAAAGTGACTTGAATGCAATCTCTAAAATAAAAAGGAAAGCTTATTCAGTCAAGAAAAACAAAATTTAGAAATAAAGAAGTTAGATACTGACATTTTGACTGGTGTTACCCTTGACCTGTACCCGTTTACCTGGACCTAGACCTTGAACTTGAGGGGGAGGATGAGCGGGATGAAGATCGTGAATGTGAAGATCGAGATTTTGAGCGACTTCGTCTGTTAGGTTTCTTTTTATTACTATCTTCTTCTTCACTGGCATCAAGATTATATTTTGAGAGATCAGCATCATCTTCATCCTCATCCTAACAAAAATTGAGTCAATTATATTTGACATTTAGGTATTAGTTCTACCTACTAGGAATGATGGAAGTTCTACATACTGGACGTCTCCATATGGATATACATCACTTCACTGCTATCTCAGCAAATTCATTCTCAATCCAGAAATATTCCTATTACATAATGTATCTCAGATAAACAGACATGATTACTGTCTCAAATATTTCAAAGAAACCTAGAAGTCATACTTATTTCCTCTTTTTCTGTCACAATGTGTTACCAAATAAGCTGTCAAAAATTTTCAATTTTACTCCCATAGAAGTCCTTGAATCGATCTCCTTTAATACTTTGTTTTTTCTCTACTATACTACAGTAACCTTTTAGGTGGTCTCCCTAACTCAGGAAATCCATTCTGCCTCCCCAATAACTCAATGTTCAAGTTGGCTCTTGAACAATGCAGTGGTTAGAGCTGCTGATGCCCTGTGCAGTCGAAAATCCACGCCTAACTTGTGACTCCCCTAAAACTTAACCAATAGCCTACTGTTCACCAAAAGCAGTCAATTAACACAATTTGTATATTATATGTATTATATACTGTATTCTTACAGTAAGTAAGCCAGAAAAAAGAAAATGTTATTAAGGAAAACACATTTACAATATTTACTGAAAACAAAACAAAACCTGCATATAAGTGGACCGGCGAAGTTCAAACTGTGTTATTCAAGGGTCAAATGTATATTAACAGTCATCACTCTAAAACACAGGTCAGATAAATACACCTTATTTGTTTCTTTAAAACTTTAAAAATTGTTCCACATTGATTTGTTTAGTTGCAGTCAAGGGCCTCTTATGATTACACTCCAAAATGCCCTTAATCTGGATATATACATCCAACCATAAAACTTGACACTCAGGCCCACAGAACAAACATCACCTGAAGTGGTCCCTGCTCCCCTTATTACATTCTGCCCTCTGCTCTAAACACACTAGCCTATGTGTTTGTTTTTTTTTTTAATAGGGTTCTGACAAAGGCAACTTTATTATTATTTTTTTTAAGCTGAGCCATCCTGCCACTTGTTGGCAGCTCAGAGGCTGCTTAGCTCGGGCCAGGAATCGAACTGCTGTTGCTCAGAGCTCAAACTCTTGAGCGAGCTCTTAACCAAATGAGCCACTTGGCCTATGCATGATTTTTTTAATGTTGCTAACTTGTTTCCTACTTAGGGAACCTTTACTTGCTGTTTTATTTAAGTTCCATTAAAATAAGCGTGTTTGTCTCAATCATTATTTTATATCCAGATCCAGAATAATGCTTGGCAGAATGGAAGCTCAGAGCCTCTTTGAGAACAAATGAGTTCATACCAGAACGTATCTTCACCATTGGCCAAAGATCGTCAAAAACATTCATGTTATGCCATAGCTCAAATAAGACGAAGGGGAAATAAACAGGACAAGGAAATCATTTACCTCATCTAATTTATATTTAGAAAGATCTTCATCCTCATCCTCTTCTTCTCCCTCAGATTCTTTATCTTCAACTTCCTTTAAAATAGATGCTGGTCCCACTGCCTTCCCTCTGTATTTCTTCTTTTTACGTCCAAACTAGAGAAAAAATTTCATAGTATTTCTATCAACTGAAAATGTATTAAACTTAACACTTTTTTCCTAATGAATTACTCTTATGCATTTAAATCAATGTATTTTAAGTCCATTATGTCAATTATATAGTCAATTATGATTTCCTACAAAATATTAAGTTTTTGTAAAAGACTCAAAGTGTACTTATAAAAATAAAATATTTAGTATTTTTCTTTTGCACATAAGGTCTTTTCTAACATGTTTTTCTAATTTGCATTCACCTAATGTATAGCTTACCTCATCATATTCACCATCAGATTCTTCTCTTTCTATGTATTCAACATTTTCTCTTTCATTAAAACCACCACCATATCCTATAAAAGGGAGGGCATAAATTATTATCCTGTGACAATTCATTAAAATAACAAAAAAAAATCTCAAAAACACCTCCGAGCTATAAAGAAAATCTTACCAATAGCATTTGGCTATGAATATAATAAACTACCAATCTTTCTAAAAGCATATAAAAAGATCACTAGAGAAAGTCTCAAACTGAGATACTTAGCTGAAAAAGTCCTAGAGCTATACTTGTAGCTCTTCTCAATTTCAAAATGTCCTTAGGCAAAAGATGCAGACCATGCATAGGGATCCATGGTGAAAAAAAATCTCCTCGAAAAACTGAGCACTACTAGGTGGGAGGGGGTGGGGATGAAGAAGAAGGGGAAGGGAGGAGACAATACAAATTGGTAACTACAATATGGCCTCAGGGATAGAAAAGACAGTATGGGGAATATAATCAACAATGTTGTAAATATTTTTTAGGGGGCCAGTTGGACTAATGTCTTGTTAAGGAGACAGTGTAGAGGCCTGACCACCGCACTGTATTTCTGAAGCTGATGTTGAATAATATTGTATGTCAACTACAATTATATATACATATAGTAACGGGATGTGGAGTAGAGTGTGGGAATGGAGTCAATGGAATTGTAATAGGTAAGTAAGACATCAGGGGTGGGAGGGCAGTGGATAGGGGGTGGGGGGGTTGTTACTTTGTGAGGGGTGAAAAGGATAACTATTGCATTGTTCTGTACACCTGAAACTAAAAAAAAAAAAAAAAATCTCCTCAAACCTGTTATAACCAAGTTTTAAAAGAACTTTCCTCTATAGTTTATCATAATTCATCAGGGAGAAGTGGGCTCAGTAAGAACCAAGAATCAAATCTAATTATTTACCAATTGCAGATAGTCTAGAATTTCGATGTTGAAATTCTGCTGGGCTAAAATGCAGCTAGAGTTTGGTAAATTCCTAATATTATAGGCAAATACAACGACATGATAAAAAACATCCAAACTAATTTTAAAGCAACTGTTTTTAATACATAGGTAAAAAGTCACTGAAGGTTCTCTGAAGTATCCAGTTAACTTTTAAACTGAAAATATTCTATTAAAAAATCAAGATCAGCAAGCCATTATTCTTTGATTTCACAATTAAATCTATGATTAAACAAATAAGTCTTTGACATAGGCTTAAGAGAATTGGAATAAGAAAATGAGTTAATTTTAGAGAAAGTGACATGAATAAACCTTCCATTAAAAAAACAACTGAGAGGTATGTGGTCAAGAGTAACACAATCTACTTCTCATATTCCAGAGCAGTACCAGCACCAGGGCAGTGATTCCCAGATCTAAGGATTTCATGAACCAGCAAAATGTTAAATCAATTTGTAAACAAGTGTTTTTATTTTAGGATTTGTGACTTTAAATTTGTCAACATGAGCGTTAAAAAAATGATCATTACTCTATTATAATTTCATTACAGAGCCACAAATAGAAAGGCTATAACTATCCCAATAAAATAGTGTAATGCATTTCTCTTAAAAGAAAAAGCACACTATAACATCCTTTCTTTTCTTCATTATACATTGTACCAGTGAAAACTGCAATGTATCAGTGTTTATCTTTGAAATATTGGTTATCATTGCTTTCCTCCTCCTCCTTTGTTTGAGACAATATGCACTCCAACTGAAATATATTTTCCTTTTGTTTCTCTGTCCATGAGTAAAAAGTGTATTAAATGCCATTAACAACTTTTCCTTAGTAAAACCTTGCCTCTAGTTTTTCATATCAAATATAAAATGCTTTAAGCTGGCTGAGTGGTGCGTTGGTTAAGAGCTGGCTTAGGACGCCAGCTCTGAGCAGCAGGGCCCTGGTTCAGATCCCACATGAGGGCCACTGACACTGCCCTCTATAGCTAAGATGATGAACAACAGCTCGACCTGGAGCTGGGCTGCTGTGATTCGCAGGCGATGGCATGGGCTGCAGCCCCTGCTGCAGTGGGCTGCCATAAGCTACACTGTGTGGCTGGCAGCCAGGGTGAGCAGCTGGCAGAGGTGTGAGCTGCCAAGAGCTGCCGTCCAGAGGCCAGCGACCGATCTGCCTCACCTGAGAAGAGCGCAATGATAATACCAACATGGGCCAGTGAAGCAACGTCCTCCACAACTAGACTGAAGAACAAAAGGACAGCAACTTGTCTGTTCCCCTTCCCCCGATTCCCTAGCACTGTTCCCCTCCCCCAATTCCCCAATAAAATCTTTAAAAACAAAACAAAACAAAACAAAACACTGCTTTGTCAAAAAGGATTTCATTAATCTTTGGCTCTAACATGCCTGTTTTTACTCACCCAAATTCCCTACATCTTGTACAATGGCCAATAAATTATTTCTTCAATGAATGAGTACAGAAAACAATTCTGGTAACCCCTTTAAAAATTTGAGCTGTATAAAAAAAGGCTTTAAAATAGTTTTGATGAAATAAGCAATCAAGAACTTCTGGGTTACAACAAAAATAATATTTTAAATTTGTTTCAAAGTGAAATGTAAAAAGGTGAGCAATGGCCAGTAAAGCATCAAACACAGGTTTAAATCAGGACTGAATCAGGGCTGTGACAATGGAAATTAAGAGAGTAAAGAGGATGAATATAACCTGTCCTTCAAAGAACTAAGATACTAACTTGAAAATTCCACTATTCTATATTTTGAACTGTTATCTAACTTCTGAGAAGTTATCCTAAGGAAATAGTCCAAAAGAATAAAAATCACAATGTATTATGACTGTTTCTACTCCTGTTATACGGTTAAAAACAAAACAAAACAAAAAAACCCCAGAAATGACCCAAAAATTAAAAAAAAATAAGGGACTAGCTAAATAAATTATTGTACCACCATTTGACGGAATTATGTAGGAGAAAAGAGCACTCTTTTAGAAGTAGTGCATCAAGTTTTCTTTTATTCACGGCCTGTCCCATGCTTAGGAAATGCTCCCCTGAACTTTGGACTTTGTTATTACAAATGGTAAAGAGAAACGAGAGAGCTAAGTGTAAGTTAGTTCACACCTTCTACTGTAACCAGCAAAGACAACTACTTGAAAAGTGAGAAAGGGTCAAGACACCAAATGACAGAAAAAAGATCATGAGTAAAGTGAGAAGGTATCAAACAAGCTTTGAGGGTTTCAGTTGTTAAAGACTACAGATCTTGTGAGACAGTGAAATTTTAATTAAAGGAGTCAAAAAATAGGTCAAAGAGAATGTAAGTAGATAAAAGGCTTCTGGGGATTATAATTTTTAAGACTGTTAAAAGATTTTGGACTTCATCCTAAAAGCAGTCATAATGGTTTTAAACAAATGCGAGTTTTTAGTTTGGAAAAAAAACAGAACGAAAAGCCTCTGGGTGTTACTGGGCAAAAATGGAACATATACAGATACCATGTAGGTGGCTATTTTTCCAAGACAAGATAAAGTGGTATCTCTGCCTAAGGTAGTGATGTTAAACTTTTCGGGTAAAGAACAGATGGAGGCGTTATTATGAAGGACACCTAGGTTTCTGGCTTACATAACAAGCATGTGGTAGGTGGTACTAAACACGAGGAAGAGATCACCAGAAGAGGGCCAGGTACTGGGGGAAAATCATGAATTCGGTTTGGATGTAATGAGTTTGACAATTACATGGCGACAATGAATAGGCAGCTAGAAATATGGCTCAAACTCAAAGAAGTCTGAGCTGAAGACATACATTTGGCATCATGGTCTGCTGACAGTTACTTAAAGTTAGGGCTAAGAAGATGCCTAGAAAATAAAGAGCAAAAAAAGAGAGCTTAGGGATTGAATCTGGAAGAACTTCAACATTCTGTGGCCAGGCAGACAGCAGAAGAGGACGAAACTAAAAAGGAGACAATAAACAACCAGAGGTGTGGGGTAAAACAGATTTTAGAAAAGGGAAAGAATGTATACATTAAAGAGGTGTGAGGGAAGGCAAAAAATGGAGGCCCTTACTAGAAAGCTTTAATCTACCCAGTCAGTACAAAGGTAAGATCACTTCCTGCGAACGAGAAGAGTGGGGTAGGATTTGAGGATTGAAATAGAAAAAGAAAAAATATCTAGGACATTAGGCTACAATGTTCTCACATGTGAGAATACAAATTAAAAAAAAAAAAAAAAGGGGGGGGGGGGGATTAAGGTAGAATCTCTGCTGCACCTCTGGAAGGGCGAGGTCCAAAAGACTCTTTAGTCTCTTATCCCCAGAAACCAAATAGACAGTGGAAGTCGTCTAAAGTCAGGGAGGCAAAAAAAAAAAAAAAAAGAAACCAGGGAAGTACAATAGTTTACTAAGTCTAGGTCTGACAAGGTGACAATATATAGAAGAAAGCTTTGTAATGATGTATGAATCGTTGAATGATAAAATCAGATTTGAAGTATACTGGTAATGTGGTTGGGCTAATTGTTGATAATGGGAAACCCATAATCTACTTGATAAGTATTTTCATCTCACCACTGACAACAGAGAATCAATGGTAAGCTGTTGTGTAGGTCAACTGTTACCAAACTATCCGAATTACCTACAGATTTTGGGGACCCACCCCCAAAGAGGTGCAACAGCTGTTTTGGAATCTATACTTTTGAAAAGTTTCTCAACTGACTCTAATGCATAGCCAAGTTTGAGCATTACTGCCTAAGTTTTAGATGAATACTTCAAAAGGTGCCTCACTGCCATTTTTTTTCCCCCTCATACCAGGATATGAAATAAATGAAAAAGTGGTATTACTCTCTCATTTAAACCACTAGGGGGGGAGAGGAGAGGAATAAAGCATTTCTTTAAGTATCCTAATATCACCATTTATTAGGAGAGGGCTTCCTTCCTAATGATGTACTTTATAAATTGTGAAATTATGAAATAAAGATGACGTTTTTGAGTTGGGGGGAGGGGGGAGGAGAATCAAGGTAAAAAACATAAAGGCATGGGCCAGCCAAGTGGCTCGGTTGGTTAAGAGCCCAAGCTCTGAGCAACAGGGTCGCTGGTACGATTCCCACATGGACCAGTGAGCTGCACCTGAGCTGAGTTGCTGCTGAGCTGCCAACAGGTGACAGGATGGCTCAGCTGGTGAGAGCACGTGCTCCTAACAAGGTTGCTGGTTCGACTCCCACATGGGATGGTGGATTATGCCCACCAGCAACTAAGACTGAACACGGCACCTTGAGCTGAGCAGCTGTGAGCTGCTGACGGGGGGCTGGATGGGACTGGACTTGGGGCTGAGCTAGCTGTGCCCTCCACAACTAAGATTGAAGGACAACAACTTGGCTGTTCCCCTTCCCCAATTCCCCAATAAAATCTTAAAAACAACAACAAAAAAACATAAAGGCAGAATAGAAAGAATCCTCAACCACTGTGTTCTTATGAGAAGATGATATAACTGTCAATTCAATTTTTAGTTGTTTTAAAATGATTTAATTAGAATGTGTATCTTACCCGTTCTTTCTTCTAACTTAGCATACTTTGGAGTATTACACATGTTACACTCTGATCTTCTGGCCCAATTCACATTGCTGCAACTTTAGAAGTTAAAAATATCAAATTAATAGATAATTACAAAAATAGTAAATTTTCAGACATTCTAGAATTTTAAAATAAACCTAAGATGAAATCACTACCATAAAAAAATGTTTGCTAAGGATATTGTACACAAAGAAAATGTAACACTGTACATTTTCTGAAGAGAGAATGTGGGTTCTAACAGACTGAACTATTCAAGCAGAGAAGCAAAAACTACACAGTATGAAGAGTGCCTTCACCATTTTATGAGAAATTACAGAGATTCTAATGCTTTAGAGGAAAAATATCATTTTAAATTAAAAGTTCTACTAATTTCTCAGTCTCTGAATTCATCTTAAAGAGTAAGGTTATATACTCCCAAATAATGTTATTTTTCTTAAAGGAATCAGTTCAAGCACTGAGTTCCACAGCACTCAAACCCAATCTTAATCTGTTGCTGGAAAATTCTTCATTACAAGTTAGTATCTATAGGATCAGAAATTTATGCAAGACCCTCTTCTGATTAAGTCCTCTTTCATATATATTTGATTGATCTGCATAACAGAAAAAGTGGAAGGCAAAAAAAAATCAATGCAGAACTTGAAAATCAAGAATATTAAGAAACCTATCTAATTAGAAATAATTATTTATGGTGTGCATTCTAAAATTACTTTGTAAACAGGCAAAATTAATTTTGTGGAGTATTTCACAATAATAATATAGGCTTAAAGTTTTTAACCTTTTTTTTCAGTAGAAAGAAGTAGGCTCTGGTGCTTTTAAATAGCTCCCCCTCCTTTTTGGGGGATGGTAGCTCACCTTAAGCATTTGTTTACTGGTATACATACTCCATCATAGTTAACAACTAATATTACTATTAAAAAATATAATTTAAAAGTTATTTATAGTTACATCAGATACAGAGTAACAATCAACAGACTTCTGATTTAAAGGTTACCATGGCTGGTCAATGTGACTAATAAGAATTGGTAATATTAAGTAGTGGCTAGATTCATTATTACAGAAGAAAGAATAGATGATAATTTGAAACATACGTTTTACATTGCCAGTCATTAGCACTAAATAGGCCTCGGCTCTTTTCTGCAAGTGTCTTTCCTATTTCAGTTCCCCCTGCTTTCATCATCTTAGCCTCAGTTGTTTTCTCTGAAAATTGAAAAATAATTCAATATGAATTAGGGGAAATAATGACATGATTTACATATACAATGTATAGGAATATACATTCCTAATAGAAGCTTCCTTAAATGCTTACCCCGACCACATCTATTACAGCTGGTTCTTCTGGCAAAGTTTACATTTCCACATCTGAAAATAAAGTAAAAAATATTTATAGGGATATTTCTTTAAATCAATACAATTTTTAAAATTTTATATATACAACTTTGTCGAACCTCATTATATACTTGGCTTCAGAACTTCTAAAGCCATCTCAGTCATGTTAATGTCAGTATTAACCATAAAAAAAATCCTCACAATTTAGGTGGAGAAATATAAGACATGAAGTCAGAAGTGCAGGATAAGAAACTCCAATCTTTCACTTTCTATCAATAGTTATGTGATCTTGGTAAGGCACATAGTATCTCCGTGCCTCAATGTCCTCATATTAGCAGTATCACTGTAGTCATGCACCACATAATGATGTTTTGGTCAATGACGGACAGCATATACAATAGTGGTCCCATAAGATTATAATGGAGCTGAAAAAGTCCTATTGCCTAGTGACTTCATAATTAAATCATTACTCATGTGTTTTTGGTGATGCTGGTGTAAACAAACCTACTGTACTGTCAGTCATATAAAAGTACAGCACTTACAGTTCTGTATATTACATACTTGATAATGATAAATGACTATTTACTGTTTGATTTAATCTCATGTTGTTTTGTATTGTAACATACTATACAGGCTTGTAGCCTAGGAGCAATAGGTTATACCATATAGACTAGGTATGTAGTAGGCTATACCATCTACGTTTGTGTAAGTGCATTCTATGATGTTTGCATAACAAAACTGCCCAATGACACATTTCTCAAAATTTATCCCTGTCGTTAAGTGGTGCATGACTGTAATTATAATGAAATACCCTTGCAAAGCTGAAGTGAGATCTGACTCCACTTCAACAATTACTGATGAGACACCCAGGAGTTCAAAAAAACCTCAAAAGAACTCCCAGTATAGAAAATAAGAAGATATACACAAAAATGTGTTAAGTACTACAAGCTATACAAAATCCTGAGGCTTCGTGGATCTTGATAGAACACTTTTTACAAGTAGGAGGTAGGATGGTAAGGAAAGAATGGAGATAGGTTGTACTGACTAAAAATATAAACATGTTCAATAATTATAAGGAAAATGAGTTTTTTAGGTTATCAAACCTCTGAAACCTAGTTTAAAAAAATGGTAATCATAACCAACAACAACACATGGAGTAACAATACACTTTATGCTTATATTCAGCAAACTTAAATAAAAACAAAAAATTATCGGGTTCACTAACATGGTCTGAATAGTGCATGTGCATATCAGTAAAAGCATGTTAAAAGCTTGAATGACATGTAAAGTTTAAATTTTTAAAAGAATGTTTATTATTATTATTTTTTTGGGTGTTATACTAGAATGAAATAGAGATGTGAAGTATGGAATGACCACTAAACTAAATCACTCCAAATAATTTTTAGTTCTCCCCCCCTAAAGAATATACTTTTTGACCCAAATAAACATTGAAACTACATTCTTATGTTTTCTGGATTTATACAGATTGTAGAAATAAAACTCTATTCACATATTTGTAACTGAGTTGAAATGCACTCTCTTAGGGGCCGCCCTCAAATATTTGGGTGTGCCGTCATTAATGAGGCTGTCAAAAGGACATTCTTCTACAAGACAGCAACAACACAAATCAAAAGGTGCTCAATACCTTTTGTTTTCAAATAGTCTTACCATTCAAAGCAATGCTGTTCACAGCATATCACTTTTATCCTGTTCAATAGTACCTGATAGATGTGAAATCCTTCAGGTTATCTTAATCTTGATGCAATCGAGAACCACAATTTATTATGTAAAAAAAAAAAAAAATACACGACCATGTTTCATTTACACTGCTTAAAATGTGGACAGAAGGCAAGTGCTGGGGAAATAAGAACTTAATCTCCTTTAATGACACTAGGTGACTTAACTTTCTGAAACTATCAATAGCTGTCAATGAGTATTTGCTACATATCACTGCTCTGCACACACTACCTACACTATATCATGTATACATTATAAGGAAGCTATTCTATTTTTTTTTTAGCAAAGTTAAATAACCTACTTATGGTTACAGGTCAACAACCAATAGGGCTGGAATTAAATCCACGTTTGCTTCAGTTTTCCCTCTTTACTACCATAAACTCTATGTGCTATCTGTGGCTAACTCAGGCACAAGATTTTTATTTGAACGTGAGTTGTGCAGTCACAATTTCTGACAACTACTTCCCACAGTAATTTCCCTGTGTTTCCAAATAGGTACACCAACTGGAGCACCCTTCAACAAACTGACAATTTATTGAGCACACTGCCTTCAGCAACGTCAAAAGCAGAGCCACTGAAACACGTGCTTCTCTGCGGCGCCCATTCTCCAGGGCGAGATGGTAAACACACAAACCTCCGCTTTTTCACCTCTACCTAGGCGAAAGGTTCAATACTTGTGGGGAAATTAAAAGTCAATAACGGAAAAGTCAGAATTTCCCGAAGGGCTACGGTAGTGTTCAGGAAAAATGTCAACAGGCCGAAGTAAAGTTTGCATAAACAAACAAACAAGCAAAAACGAGGTGAACTATGAGAAGCAAAAGAACGAGTTCAGAAAAGCAACGCTTTCCTCGCACAAGATAAAGTTCTGAGGGAAAAGTCACGTGAGGGAGATCAAATACCCAAGCTGGCCTCAGCTAGGGAGATTTCCTTATCGCTGAAACCTGGCCGGTGCGGGGGTGGGGGCAAAGGGAAGGCCATCTCGCTCTCCAAAAAGAGGGTCTTGGAGACAGACTGTCGAGAAAACGCTGGAGACATACTCAAAACAAAGGCTCCCGAAAGACCTCCTCATGAAGAGACTGGGAGCCTCCTTCCCGCCCGGGAGCAGGCGATTCGCCGCCTCCACCCGGCTTAAGGAACAGGGGATCGTAAAAAGGGAAAATGCCACGCCGATTTGAGAAAGCCTTCATCGATAAACCCCGATCCAATTCGGGACCCTTCATGTACTCACTTTTTGTCAGGGCAAATCCAGTCACCGTCACTGACTCGAAAATTCTTGGTCGACATCTTGGACGCCGCCACCACAGCCACCAGCAGCTACGTCTTCACAGGAGGAAGCGGGCAGGGGACTTTCCGCACTCCGGGGCTGTCCCCACGCCGCCTGACTCCTACCCACCACTACGTCAGGGTTGGATAATGAGGGAACTTAGCCGGGCTGGAGTCCGAACGTTATTGTCCAGAGTAAGATGACTGTGCGATGTTCTTTTCTGGCCGAAAGAATTATAATGCAAACGTATTTTCTCGCGCTAAACTAACAGGCGCCGCAGGGACACCCCAGGCGGGAGGCCTTCTTGGCACTACACGCTCTGAGAGCCCTCTACAGGCGGGAGGACCCGAAAAGAAAGTACTTCCGCAGCTCAGATGGGAGGAGCTAATCAGGCGGAGGCGGAAGTGGCTGTTCAGCTTGGTGCTTGGAAACGTGGGTTGCATAGTCTGCGCTTTAGGGCACAGTGGGCTCAAGTTCTGGAGAACTTATTTTAATAAAGGATTGTAAATTCTGTTCTCTCGTTATGCACACAGGATGCCTTTCAGAATATTGTTTTGTTAGATAAATAGATGTAACAGATAAACAGTGTACACATGGGAACCGACCAGTAATTTTCGAACTAGGATATTACTAATATTGTTAAAATTACCTGCCTTTTTCATCCCCTTCCTTTCTTCCAGAGGTAACATTTTTCTGTATTTTGAGTTTATTCCTTTGCTTTTTAAAAGTTTAGATTATGTACATGTACATTTAATTTGCTAAACGGTTGCTGTACAAGGATAGTTATTTAATTGTAACTTTTTTTTTTCACTCAACTGTATGCTTCTAAATTCATCCTAGCTTGTTGGATATCTTTGCATGTAGCTGTAGTTCCTTAGTTTTACTGCTATATACTGGTAATATTCCTTTGTGTGCTACTTTACTCCTTATATTTCCCAGGTTTTGTCAATGCAAACAATGCCGATATGAACATTCTTATCAATGGATTAGGATACAAAAATTCAAGGGTGTCCTTTAGAGCACAGCATATGCCTAGAGAGAATATTTTCAACTATTTTGTACTTACAGCAACTGCGTTAAAGTCTTTGTCTGATAATTGTGACATCTTGGTCATTTAGGTGTTGGCAGCTGTTGATTTTATTTTTTCTCCAGGTATGGTCATATTTTCCAGGTTTTCGTATGGTGAGTCATTGTGGTTTTTATCTTGGATAATTTGGATATTATGTTACATAATCTCTGAGTCCTGTTAAAAGCCTTTGGGAAATGTTGATTTTTTGGGGTAAGTTTGCTTGTTTTAGGAGGCAGTCAGATTACAAGTTCAGTCTTACCTTGGATGGGTGCTGGTTCCATGTCAGGTCAGTTTTCAAAGGCTTTGTTATGCTGTTTTGAGTGTGTCCTATATGTAAACACTCAGGGATAATTTTGGAAGTTGGTCAGTAGTTTAAATTGTAATACAATTCACATATCTTCTGCTATGCAGCTTTATGTCTGTCTGGCAGATTCTCAGTTTGGGTGTCAGTTTAAGTGGTTTCATTTGTAGAATTAGGAGTTCTCCTTCTCCAGCTCTCTTCTTTGATATTCCTCTCATACTCTATTTTACAGGGTCCCCTTTTCCTGGCCCTCTTGCCAGAAATAAGAGGTTCTTATTTACTCTAGAGGTAGTCCTGGACAGAAGATAGTGTTATTAAAAGTGTCCTTGGTTATATCTCCCTTCCATTCAAGAGAGAGACCTTTAAGCCCCAACTTGCGTTTTCCAGACAAAGGCTCTATCTAGTTGTGCCCTAGCTTGGGTCAGATTTGGGGGTGATTTTCACTAACAAAAACTCAGAAAAGTTTTGCGCTTTGGCTATCCACTGCGTTCCTTGGGCTGGAGCTGCCTCTAGTTGCTGCGTGGGCTCTCCCTATCTGTGTTCAGTCCCAGGAGCTGCCTAGTGGAGAGTAACTGAGGGAAACACGGGGAGGCAGGCATGCTTCATCCTGAGGCCCTTGCCTCCACCCTGCTGCTGATGCACAGGGTAGTCAAACCACACTTTTGCAAGTTATGTCAGGTAGTTGTCTTCATGGCCATGCTTGTCCCCTCCCAGAGCTTTCTAGACTATAACGCTGCAAAGCCGGGAGGGAGGGAGGGCAGGGGGCTTTCCTATCAAACTCTTTTCTTGCCTTTCATCATTGTGGTGACATCCTGCTTTTCTGGGTTGCTCTTAAAGGACAGGTGATGGCTATGACGTGCCTGAATAGGATCCTTTTCTTGCCCTGCCCAGGGCTCCTCGCCTGTCTTCACCACTGGAATTGGTGTGTGGAAGGCAGGGCTGCAGCCAACATTAATAGGGTCACATTGTAGCAACGCAGTAAATAAGGCTTAAGACAGTTCAAGAGAAGACGTGATTGGAAGGTGTGTTGTTCTATGTTAATGCTTTAAATTCTAGAAATAAATGCTATAAAATTCTGAATGACATATTTAACATGACCATAAAAACAGAAAAATTGTTTACATTTTTCTGCATTCTCTGGGTAAGTCTTGGCATTTGTGGTCATCATCAACAAAGCACATTAATATTAGTCATCAGAAGCCGGTATTCACAGGCAGCAGCACAATGGATGTTGGCGTGAGCCGAGTAATGATGTAACTGCATTAAATAAATGGCATTTGAGAATTGCAGAGGCAAGAAGATCTATACTGTTTCAATTTAAAAACGTTCCAGAGGGCCATAGCACTATGAATAATAATAGTGTGGCTACCTTTTCCTTGCACTGGAATATATAAAATTAGCCAGGAATGATTATCTTTGACATTAAATAACAAAAAGAAGTATATCCTGGAAACTATGAAAATGTTTCATGTGCACTGATTGGACAATAAACAAATATATTAGTATCTTTTTCTTGCCCTAAAAGTTTATCAATAAATCACTACACCTCACATGGGCCCATGAATATGTAATTGTAATTACTTTTATAATCACGTTGCTATAGATAACTTCTGCCCTGCCCCCCTCTCCCCCCCAAATATTTCCCCAGTGCTTTGTTTGCTCTAGAGGCAGTCCTGGACAGAAGATAGTGTTATTAAAAGTGTCCATGGTTATGTCTCTCCTCCATTCAAGAGAGATACCTTTAAGCCCCAACTTCTGGTTTCCAGACAAAGGCTCTACCTTGGATGTGCCCTAGTTTGGGTCAGATCCAATCAGCCATGTCAGGTGTAATGTACAACCCTGACTGCTAGGAAGTACCCCTGTGGCAAACGGTATTACCCAGAGAAAAGAAAAAAGCAGTTGGTTCCTGTATTAGTTTTCTAGTGCTGTGTATCAAATTACCTCAAACTTAGCAGCCTAAAGCAACACTTTTTATTGCCTCTTAGTTTCTGTGGGTCAGAAGCCTGAGCATGGCTTTTGTACTGCTTAGGGTCTCACCAGACAGCAATCAAGGTATCAAATAGGGGTGCAATTTCATCTGAGGCTCAGGGTCACCTTCCAAGCTCATTCAGGTTTTTGATAGAATTCCAGCGCGTTGCAGCTAGAGAACTGTGGTCCCCATTCTCTTGCCAGATGTTAACCAAGGCTTTCTCTCATCTCCCGGAGACTGCCCTCAGGTCCTAATCACATGGCCCTCCCACCAGCAGCAGCATGAGTGTAGTCTTATGTAGTGTAATGTAATCATGGGGAAAATGATTCTATCACTTTTGCTGTATAATGTGACCTAATCAAAGAGGTGACATCTTATATTCACAGGTCCTGCTCACACTCAAAGGGAGGGTATAATACAGGGTATGGATTCCAGGAAGCCAGAATCTTGAAAGCCATCTTAAAATTCTACCTACCATGGCTGTTGAATGGGCAAATATTTCAGGGGGTGGCCAGTACAGTTGTCACACTCTCAAAGCATTGCAAAATTCTTAAACTATCTACCTTATTCTCTTTGTCATTCTTTTAAGAACAACAGTTTATTGTAGTACTTACTTGGGATGTGTGTGAATATTCATAGACATCCAAGCCTCATATACCTCAGATATACATCTCTGAGAATATTTTGTCACACAGATTTCTTTCTACAGTTCAAACTAAATGTGCTTAAAGAAATGACAAGAAACTTAAATATTGTTCACTTTATGATTTGACAGTCTTGGAAATTCAGTGGATTAAAAGGTGTGGGTTTACATACATACTTTACAAATCTCCTACAACTTGAATGTTTTTTTGTTTTGAGCAAACTATTCATAGGAAATTTTTGCCAGCTGGTGTTTCAGAGTCCTTTATAAATTAATTATAATATTTACTAGCCGTGTGGGAGTGGAGAAGTCTATTTAGGTCAAGGAAGCTGGCCCTGCTGAAGAATGAAAGGCAACACATATATAAGGTATCAGTTGAAAAATCTAATGCAGGGCCGGCCGAGTGGTGCATTGGTTAGGAGTTGGCTTGGGACGCCAGCTCTGAACAGCAGGACTCCGGTTCGGATCCCACATGAGGGCCAGTGACACTGCCCTCCACAGCTAAGATAGTGAACAACAGCTCAGCCTGAAGCTGGGCTGCCTTGAGTCGCCAGCGATGGCAATGGCATAGGCTGCAGCGGGGCTGGCCGGCAGTGGGCGTGCACTTTTATGAGCTCCCATGAGCCACCGTGAGCTCCCTGTGTCCAATGGCCGGCAACTGATCTGCCTCACCCAGAAAGAGCGCGATGATAATACCAACATGGGCCAGTGAAGTGATGTCCTCCACAACTAGACTGAAGAACAAAAGGACAGCAACTTGTCTGTTCCCCTTCCCCAATTCCCCAACGCTGTTCCCCTCCCCGAATTCCCCAATAAAATCTTTAAAAAAAAGAAAAAAATCTAATGCAGTGCTTTCTTAAGCACATATGTTAAAAAAATGAACAATACTGAGGTTATGTGCAAATTTATAGAGGAAATCATATTATAATTGGAATAAAAATGTATTGACGTTTGCCATGATTTATGGCAAAAATATTCGCTGACACATGACTTTACAGATGTTCCATGCCACAGGACAAATGGGATGCTTGATGCTAACAGCACATTCATTCATTCACTTGCTCAACAGGACAGGGCTAGATATTGTATCTACAAAGAGGACAGTATCACATCCTCTTTCTTTAAGGAGCTCACAGAGGGCTGGAGAATACAGATGTGTAAAGAGATATTTAGAAAGCAGTGTTGTGAATATACGTAGTATAGGTATAATTAGAGGATGTTAGGGGCATTCTCAGGAGGAACAACTCTCCCAGTTCACAGGTGGGAAAGAGAAATAAATGCATCAGAGTTATTTCATTACAAGTAACAGAAACCAAATCTGGTTAAACTTTATCCTTCAGGGCTGGGACAAGAATGAGGCAAGCGAGTCAAAAGGGGCATGAAATTTAAGGAGGCGCTCTCAGGTGCTAAGCCTGAAGGTGTCACATGAGAGTGAGTGCCTCCTTAAATTTTGTACCCTCGATGTCTGCTTTTTTATAATAGTCCTGGTTCTATGTATTCCTTCAGTCTGTGGATGAAAAAGAGGGTTCTATGGAAAATAACCTCACAGGGTGATCTTATCATAAATTCCTAACTGGGCAGGTCATGGTGGGTAGTCATGCCCCAAGCACATAACTTTTTAGTAGAAGGTTTATCTTTGCCTAAAGCAAGACTTACCCGTTATTCCTGTGCATCTAGGTTAACACACCTTTGAAATAAACCTTAACCACCCTCAAGAGAACACATAATTTTGTTAACTATCCTATAACCTAATCCCCACTTTGCTTTTCCCCCACCTCCATGTAATCTTCCTTAATTTCAAATGCGTAAAAAAAGCTGCAAAAGTTTGAGATCTTGTTCCCTGGCATACATTCTCAGCTTGGCTCCAATAAACTCTTATAAAACTCCCTATAGGTTTGGACATTTCGTAACATCCATTTTTACCCTTAGTCAAAAACTTTTTTTTTGTTGTTGTTTTTTACTTTCTAATGAAAAACAGTTAAGAAACTCATTCATACTGATGTAAACAACCAAAAACAATTTAAAGTATACATTCTTTTAAAGGAATTTTCAGTTTAGCAGAAATAAAGTCCTTAAACCACAGCTCAAAAACTGAAATGTTTACAGGGACCAGGCAGTAGCATAAATGAATGAAGCAGGACTGTGTAAGACACTAGGCAATGAGGGAGAGTGTGACAAGCTGTTCAAAGACACACAAGTTCAACTTAAAATAAATACTGTGTTTTTGCTAAACAAAAAGTGACTGTTGGGTTATAAGCTCAATAGGATAGCCGTTAGTGTCCCTTATTTTAGGGTTAAAGAAATTCAGTTGCTATACTAGAATTTCTGTACACAAACAGATGTGAGAACATAAAGAGAATTGGATGGAAACACCTACCTGGGATATTATTCTCCACTTAAAGTTTCCTAGTGGCCTTGTAAAGCATTCTTTTGGCTTTGTTTGCTTCCTACAGATCCCCAAGATCTGGCCTAGTTATTCCCTTTCTTTTCTGTCACTACTACTTCTTTTGCCTGTATTCCATGAGCCACAAGATGTAACTGGAGAGTTTTTCATAGCTAGAAACTAGAGAGAAATAAAGTTTAGGAACAGGAAAGTTATAGCATCACAACTCTTAAGAGTCTCTTGTCGGGACCGAAGTAGTGTAATGAACAAGAGCAGTCAAAGTTTATATCTGCCGAATGTGCTTTCCTAGTGTCAGGAAACTCCAGGTGCCTCCAACAGGACTGTCAATCATGGTGCTCTCCTTAACCCCAAGCACAATTTGGGAGTTTTGTCCCACGCTGTCCAATCAGAATGCCCAGTTTCCTGAAGGGAGGAAGGAGTAAAGCTGCCAGCTTACCATCTATTCACTTCCTTCACCCTGAGGGATACCATTAGGGCAAAGAAAAAGGAGGCAATCTGGTTTAACCTCCTTGTTACCTGGACTTCCAGGGAAATAGAATAATGATTTTAGGCAGGAGGAGAAGGCCTTATCTATAGAATGTTCTTAGCAGTATCTCTCTTGGTAGGGATTGCTTACAGTAAGTAAACCTGGAACCTACTGATTTATTGGACATGGCCTCACAGGAAAATGTCATGTAAGCTATGCAACTCTCTGAGGTATAAAATGGAGATGTTTCATAAATTACATGCTCCATTCTGTGAGATAATCATCTGCAAAGCGTCACACAGAGACCTTGTCTATTATTCTGGGCCGGTAGATAGGAAGGACCTGGCAACAATGTCCCAGATGTTTCTCTGCTTTGTCTCCTGATTTCCTGTACACTTGAAATGTTTAGTAAAGCTTGGTGCTAGGTGAGGTCTCTGATATATGTGAGTCTGATTTTATAATCCAGTCCCGTGTGTTAGCTCACCTGCTCATGGTGCTTGGTTGAAGAATGAATTCGTAAACTAGGAAAATTCAATCAGAATATTCCCTAGGGATTCATTTAGGAATGTTGGGAGAGAAGTTCTTAAGCTGGTACATGTGAATGTGAGGCCTAATACATAGAGAGAGCCCACGCACAAAAAGAAGTTAAGCAGAGACAATGAGAGCTAATAGAATTAGAGAAGAGAGGTAAGAGATGGAGAGAGAAAGTGAATTCTGAATATAGCATTTGAATCCCTGAATTTCATTCTTTGTGAAGCCACAACTACCCTCTGGACTTCCCAGTTACATAAGCCAATAAATAAAACTTTTTATTTAAGCTAGATCCCACTGGGTTTCTGTCACTTGTGATCAACAATTCTGACTAATATAGCTGGAATTTGGTATGGGCCAGACTGGGAGGAGGACCAAGTTGCTCAGGAACAAACAAGCCTGCTAGAATAGTTCTCAGAGATAAAAATCAGATGAGAAACAGAAATATAAAGCTTTTCAATTTGTTTGATTGTGACGAATACTATCATAGTTAAGGCATGTTGTTAACATATACTGCAATAAACCAGGAATGACTAAATTGTTCCACAGTTTGGAGTAGTGGTTAAAATCATGGGCTTTTGGAACTAGAATTCCTGCTTTGCTGCCTGTGGACATGTAACCTTGGTCAAAGTGCTACCTCTCAGTTTTCTCATATGTATAATAGGAATAATGATACATCGTATTGTTTTTTCAGTGTTAAATAAGTACTGTGTTTAAAACTCTATAAGAAGAGCATCTAGGGCTGGCCGAATGGCGCGGTGGTTAAGAGCTGGCTTGGGACGCCAGAGGGCCCTGGTTCGGATCCCACATATGAGGGCCAGTGACACTGCCCTCTACAGCTAAGATGCTGAACAGCAGCTCAACCTGGAGCTGGGCTGCCATGAGTCGCCGGCAGCGAAGGCATATGCTGCAGCCACTGCTGCAGTGGGTTGCCATGGGCTACCGTGAATGGCCAGCAGCCGCAGTGAGCGGCCGTCCAGAAGCTGGCGACTGATCTGCCTCGCCCGGGAAGAGCGCAATGATGGTGCCAACTTGGGCCAGTGAAGCAACGTCCTCCACAACTAGACTGAAGAACAAAAGGACAGCAACTTGTCTGTTCCCCTTCCCCCAATTCCACAATTAAAAATCTTAAAAAAAAAAAAATAAGAAGAGCATCCAGCACACAATAAGTGCCATCCATTTGTTGTGGTTATTCTTATTATTGTTATTCTCCAAACCTCAGTTTTTTTATCGTAAAATGGGGATAATAATATATGTGTGTGAATTTTAAATAAGACAATACGTATAAAATGCTTGACAGTAAATGAACAATAAAGGGCAAGTCTTAACAGCTATAATTGGGAAGTTAGAGTAGCTGTAAGTTATGTGTACCAAACATGTATTCCCAATTTTCAAAAACAAAACAAAGTGCACACACACATTCCTAAGTACTAATAGAAAAATGTTGGGGTTAATGGTACAGGCATTGGAACCAGTTTGCCTGGGTTCAGGTCTTGGTCACTCCTAATAAAATGAGAGTAATGATAATATCTGCTTCATAATATGGTTTTGAGGATTACATGAGGCAATCTGTCTAAAGTAATAAGAACTGTGCCGGGAAAGTAGTAAGCAGTCAATAAATGTTAGTTCTTATTATTACTCTGAGTCTTAGTCACATTCAATGGAGAAAATGAAGATAACAACATCTACCTGACCAGGCTGTTTGTTACGTGGATAAAATGGGATAATGCCCGTGAAAATGTCTGGTAAATAGTAAGTATTTGATAAATGCCAGTTTTCTTTCCCATTTTTATGATTCAAGAGACAACTTGGAATTTTAAAGGGCCTTCAGGCTATTAGTATAAATATCAATTGGATTTCTATGTGTGTGGATATAGGACAGAGAAGATTAGGTAGAATTTGATCTGTGGCACACATTAAATGTTGTTTATTGAATAAACAAGAATGGTTGGCTGTTCTTTTCTTATAAAAGTGGCTTGCGCCAGAAATACCCCCTTTTCGTGTATTCCTTTGATTCAGGTCACAGATAAATGGCAATTTACTCTGTTGAGAGAAGGATAGAAAAGAAGGCTGGCGTTCTAGGTTTGTTGCAGTGAATATAGCGAACATTGGTGCACGATCTGCTAGAACTGAAGGAGGATGTTATTAACCCAAAGGCACACAAGCAGGGGAAGGGCCTCATTATGCTGTTTTGCTCCCACGAATTGCACCTGGAGCTTTTTAATGAATGTGCCCTTTGGAGACAGGTGGCACTCTGCGAAGAGTAAACCTCTCTACACCTCTTCTTGTCTCAAACTGACCCTTCTTCATGGCACTGTGAATTATCAATCTCAGTCTTAAATGGTGTGAAAGGCTTTGATAGGACTATAATTAGTTGAAACAATTTTTTTCCTGGTCTTTAGGAGTATGCATGGCTAGAACAGGGAAAGAAAGAATGTTAAGAAACAGCTGGAGGGGGTGTGTGGAAATTCACGAATTCATTGAAAAAGGCAAGCCTTTAAGAGATGATATTGTGTACTGGGTGAATAAGTACAGTAGATGGCAGTTTAGTTACATACAATATCATTTTGTCATATTCAGAAGTCATCTTTTTAAATAATATATAGGAAAATATGTATCTTAAGTGTTATATATTTATTGTCATCTCTTTTGGGGAAAAGTTCTGTGCGTGATCTCTGCTGGCTTAGAGAAACGGAATTATTATAAATTTGTCAAATAGCACATTATAAAAGGGGCTTTGGGGTACTCTGGGATTTTTCCACCATATTTTATTAGCATCTCATTCATTTTGAGCACATAATGGATTTTTTTTGTTTGTATTTGAAGACACAAATCACTTGGGAATCACTCTCAAGTAAAATAACACCACAAACAGCAGTTGATTCCTCTGAAAAACTCTGTAATTTTAGAATTTCATGCATGTTTTCTTTCATTGTTAGCTAAAATATTTAGCAAGCTCAGAGAGGTATGGAAAGGGTGCAGAAACAGAGAGAGTATCAGGAAGAGAAGGTAAAATTTCCAAGTATTTTTGAATGTTAAGAGGAGAAAAAATAAGAGCCCAGCCTTCCCTGAGATACAAAGTCAAGATTGCAAGTCTTGTCACTTGGGATTCACCAAAAGGTCCAGGCATTAGGAAAAATTTGAGCCCAGAACAGAAAGCTGACAGTTCTTCCTAAGATAGAATCAGACCATTACACATGCTGTACTGGTTCGATTGAGTATATATGATATCCCTCAGCAAAAAATCGTCTGCTGTGGTACCCTATTTTCTTGAACACCAGGGCTTGACAGATTTCTTACACAAGTAGGCAGTCGACAGTGATACAATTTTGACATGAAATGTGCTTATACTTTGAAAGCTATTAAACAAGACTTGTTTGCTTATAATTTTCTAATAAAATAAAGGGCCTTCTGTGGAAAGCAGTTTTAAAAACACATCATAACATTTTAAGTGTGTAGGTCTTGCAACGTTTATTCCAATTTTCTAGTGACAGACACAGAGTAATAAGATTTTTCTAACAGATGCTTAGTGCTGGGTACTCACATGTCACTCAAGCTGACAAGGTTTTCGAAAAAACACTTTCTTCACCATGTTCCCACTTTGAAAGATCAACTATTGCACACAATTCAATTTGGTTTCATTGAAAAGTGTAAACTTCACAAAATATAATTTATTGAAGTTAATATTATAGAATTAATTAGATAGGCACCCTAAACAACCCACTAGGTCTATTTTACAAATTTGTCTGTCCCGTACAAGATTCTAATCCTTACATGGATGGAGAAAAGCTTGATCTCAATTCACAATAAGATTATAGAATTTTGGAATTGGGAAAGATATTTATAGATCATCTATTTTAAATTAATGCCTACTTTTAAGGATTTTCTTTTTTTGTATAACTGAAAGATTTGGATTTAATTAATATTTAAATAATATATGGCAAACATAATTCAAGTTGCATAGCTCCTTCCTTCATTCATGCATTTATTTGTTCATTCTCTCAGACATTTATCAAACATCTGACATGTACTGGTATATTCCAGGAACTACGTGAGGGACTGGTGATGCAAGAATAAATATTTCACCATCCCTGTCTCTGTACAGGAACTCAGAATATAGCTGGGAAGGTAGATAATAAATTAATAATGATACTGTGGTGTGATAAAGGCCATGGCAAATGTGTACACAGTCCTGTGGGAAAACAGATGAGGGAGCAATCTATGTCACTTGGGGGTTCTGTGAAGACAACAGAGAAGAAATCACATTTGAGCTGGAGCAGGAATTCTCAGAGGAGAAGTGGGGGCTGAGGGTGTAGGAAAGGAAATAGATATGAAGGAAGAAGAGTATGTTTGGAGAATGACAGTGTAAAATATAGGCAATGGGAAATAATGTAAAGTCAGACTGGAAAGGTAATTTAGGGAAAGACTACAAATATCAGATTCTAAAGAGATTGACATTACTTTTTTGTGGGCAATACACAATTGAAAAATATTGGAAATGAAGACAGGGATGTGATCTGATTTATATTTTTGTAAAGCTATCTCTGGCAATAGTGTGAAAGACGGCTTAGATTAGGTTAGAAATAGGCATGTTGAAGTACATTTTGGTATACTAGGGCAGTGGAAGTGACATTGGGTGAAGGCATGCATTCACATACATTTTTGAAACTGAATTGACAGAATTTGGTGGCCAGTTGCTTGGGAAGGGTAGGTGCTTAAGGGTAAGGGAGAGGTTAAGCATGGCTTCAGGAGGTCAAGTGTGCATAATTAGTTTGAGGGTTTGGAAAGGCATTTATTTAATCCTTTTTACAAACTTTTGAGGATTATCACAGAGGAGAAAATCTGAAGTTTTGAAAAAGTTACATAGTTTGCCAAGGTTGCCATACAGGTAGTAATTTGTGGAGGCCAGGTTTGAGCACATTCTGTTTGGACATTTTCAGAGCCTAAGTTCTTAATCACTGTACTGTTCCTTTTTATACTGACTGAGTGGGCAGTGATGCCATTTACTGGGCTGGGTAATATAAGAGGAAATATAGGTTTTGAATGGAAGATTTATCAGTTTGTCTTTTAACGTTTTGAGTTCGATGTATCCATAAGGCCAGGGAGTGGAAATATTCAGAAGAGAGCTGGAAAGTAGAACTAACAGTACTGAAATTCATGAAAGATACAGATTCAGAAAGTTGAGATTTAGGAGATATCAGTGAATAAGTGATAATAGAAGCCATAATTGTGATGCAGGTGGCCCAGAGAATAAGCTTTGGAAGAGGACTGAGCAGAAAACTTCCAGTGGCATTGGAAAGGAAGGGATCAGGGAAGGTTATTGAGAAGGAGCACTCAAATGGTTTAAAGGAAAACCAGCACAATACAACTTCCATTTTAAGTCTCAAGTGGAGATTTACTTTTTCTCTCTTGGGCGTACCTTGGTCAGGAGGGTAGATCATGATCTTCTTAATTGTCCACTATTGCTTCAACAGCATTGTTATAACTGAAAAACTGTCACTCACAGCTTCTCCTTTGCTGAAGTTCACAGTCTCTTCCCATTCAGGATCATTGTCTTCCACTCCACACAAATTCCCATCATCATATTAGGCCACAAGTCCACATCCTCGATGATGCACCCATCCTGTACTCAATTCCTAGACTGTGATCCAGTCAACTTCATCTGCAAGATGCTTCTATATTGCTCTAGGAACTGCTCTACTTGTGAAATACTTAACCATGAAATTTCAATGATTGAGCATAGTGTCTTTCTCTCATCCTCCCTTCCTCCCTTCCACTAACTCAATTCAGATTTGACTTACTTCACATCATTTATTGAGTATTATATATTGGCGCGCGCGCGCGCGCGCACACACACACACACACACACACACACACACACACACACCCCCACACCTCCTAGCCCTGAGACATTGTCCCTAATCTCAAAAATTTCACAAAATAAGGAGGGAGCAGATATGTAAAAAATTCTGTTTGCAACCCTACTGTGAGAAGTAGAGCAATAGAGGTATAATAGGTACAGTGGAAACTCAGGTTCACTGCACTTGAGTTGAAAACGGGAGATATATTTATCTATAACTGCATAACTAAACCCCTGAACTTAGTGGCTTAAAATAGCAATGACTTATTCTTTTTCACAATTCTGTGGATTGACCGGGGTGCCACCTACATTCAACTGGTGGTAGGATGGGCAGAAAGAGCTAAGGACTTACATGTCTGCGGTGCCACATCCCACCTCTCCTTCTATGGTCTTTCTCTGCATATTTTATACTCCGGACAGTATAGCCTGAACTTTTTTATAGCATGATAGCTGGGTTAGGCTGAAATTGGCATAGTCCCAATTCTACAGCATTCTATGGGTCTGCCCAGAATCAAGGCTTTTGTGGGAATAATGGCTTGAGTGTATAGGGGTGGGATGAAAATTTGGCAGCTCTTTTTTTGCAGACAAATTACCGCAGAAGACTCTGAAAAGGAAGAGATACTTGAGATGAGCCTTGAAGGCTGACAGCTTGGTCAGGTAGCTGGGGATTTAGGTGAAGAGGAGCTCTTGGGGAAGAATAGCAGTGACATGAAGGCAGGAAGCAGCTTAGCCATTCTCTGTGCCAGGACATCTGGTGTGCCTGGGAGCATTCGCGGGAAGGACTGAGAAACGACCTTGCTAGGCCAACAAAATTATGGAAAGCCTCGTTATAAGAAGTAAATGAAACATTATCTTCCTGCCTGCAGAATGCCCTCAAAGAGGTTTTATGCAGGGGAGTGGCCGCTCTTCACTTTCATTGATTCTTCCTCATTGCCAGCTTCATATGTTCTCAATCAATAAGCCTTTGACTTCATTTCCTTATTCAATCCGACTGACAACTCATGGTCATTCAGTTACATCCCTCCCTCACCAGCACGCTCATGACCTTCTTTTCATTCCATTATCCTAATCAATTCTAGAATAACCTAACCAACTGTTAGCTCTGATTCTGGAACCAAGCATTGAGTAATACTGGAGAAAATCACAGAAAATCATGTTGATTGCCTGCCTTATATATTTATGATTTCCAGGCACTGCTGGACTCTAAATATTATCTAGGAAATATTTACATATCCTTGCCCATTTCCTACAGTAGTCATTTTTTTACCACTCTTTTCAATCTTTGCACTTAATGCTTCACTATTTTTCCTTGGAAGATTACTTTTTACTACTTTGTGGAGGAAATAGCTGTTACAGCTGTGAAAAACTGTCTTCCACCGCCTCCTTGAAGTTCATTTACTCTTCCTCATTCTGGGTCATCCCCTTCCTTTCCTTCCAAATCCCTCTTGTCATCCTAGGGCTTGTTTTATTTCTACACCTCTGAATTGATATACAGTTCTCATCCATCCTTATCTTCTTCCCTCCTTCCACAGGAAAAAAAAAACAGAACCATTCTTCCTCCTTTCCTTCACATATGCTCATGACCCCACATGTTCTACCTCTTGCAACTTCTTGCTCTAATAATTATGCCATCTTACTTGCTTTTCCAATCTACGTCTTTGCACAACTTTCTCCTCTGCCTAAAACATGCAGAAATAGTCTCTAGCCTATAAACATTTTCCTCAGCCTTGTTTCCAATGCAATCAATATTAACTGTACCTACAGTTTATTCTTCCTTATTTCATAATTACTCCTTAGCAGCTTGCAATTTGATTTGTCTTGATCAAATGCCAAGCACAGTTTCTGACACATGGTATACATGGAATAAGTATGCATTAATTATTAATTTCTAATTGCCAGTATTATGATCTCTTGTTAGCCCTCATCTTACTTATGGTGGTGGGGGCTGGGAAGGAAGGGACAGGTTCCATTCTAAGATTCTGCCCTGGCTCAGAATAAACCACACATACAAGTGGACATAATGGCTGAGATTCTGTATTTCACATATTTCTTTCAAAATCAATCTTATTCTATTCATATTTTGGTTTGTTGGAGCCTGTGCTATACCAGTTGGTCAATATATTGAATATTACCATTGATTATATATGAACATTGTTTGGAAATTATATCACTATGTAAAAATGATTGTTATTTTTATTATATCTCTCTTGAAGTGCGATGACCATTTAAAACATGATGGCATAGATGTTTAGAGCAACAAAATTTTCTCACATGCTAGATAGATTTACAAAGGCAGAAACCCTGGTTCTTCTGGCATATAATATATAGTAAATTTTTGTAGAATGAATGGATGATTGTTTCTTATAGGTAACCCAGCCAAAATTTTCTATGTGAACATAAAATGTATTTCTGATATTTCAAATTAAATATAACATCCATCGTTAGCACTTAGAGTTTTCACACATTCTAAGTGACTATTGTGCTGCTGTTATTGAAAGGAAAAAACAAAAAAAACCTCCACCAATTAGTAAAGCAAATCACAGGTAAATTTTGTTTGTTTTCTCTGGTAAATTTAATCTGTTACAGTGTTGTTTAGACGCAGTCTTTCCATAAAACACTCATAAACTTATGTGTTTATGAGTTTGAACTTAAACTACAGCTATAAAACTAGGTAGTTATTGGCCTTCAATTTACCTAACTTTTATCTTGCAGACTGTGAGCTCATTTAATAGCATCAAGCGAAGGAAGCTGGAATAGATTCCCTGTACTGCATACCTTTGGGACCTTCCTATATAACGTTGACATTCAGTCTCAAGCAACCTGATAATAAAATGATCCATTTACCCACCACAAGCAGGCAGGGGAGGAGACACTGCATCGTCTCATTCTGCCTCCCACTCCCAGAGCCAGTCCGATGCTTCCTTTGGGCCGAATACATGCACACATAAAACATTTCATCAACAATTTTTCATGTTTTCTGTTAAGTTTGGTTTACTCTTCTTATGTGAATTTTCCCCTAGACACTTTTTCCAAATAGCACAGAAAGTATTTAAGGTGAACTAAAACGTTTTAATAATAAACTTTGTGGTTATAAAGCCCTGGGACTAAGAAACACTTATAAACAAATCAAAGTGCTCCATTATATAGACAAGACCACTGAAGATTTTAGAAGTCACTGACACCTAAAAAAAAAAAAGATATCATAGTCTAAATCTTAAAATCAGGCTTTTCACAGGCCTGCTGAGTGGTGCATTGGTTAAGAGTTGGCTTGGGATCCCCAGCTCTGAACAGCAGGTCCCCAGTTCAGATCCCACATGAGGGACAGTGATGCTGCGCCCTCTACAGCTAAGATGGTGAACAACAGTTCAACCTGGAGCTGGGCTGCCGTGAGTCGCCGGGGACAGCCCCTGCTGCAGTGGGCTGCCTTGAGTTACCATGAGTGGCTGGCAGCCAGCGTGAGCGGCCGTGAGCCCCTGTGAGCAGCCGCCCAATGGCCAGCAATTGATCTGCCTCAGCGGGGAAGATCACAATACCAACATGGGCCAGTGAAGCGACGTCCTCCACAACTAGACTGAAGAACGAAAGGACAGCAACTTGTCTGTTCCCCTTCCCCGATTCCCCAACGCTGCTCCCCTCCCCCAACTCCCCAATAAAATCTTTAAAAAAATATGTTATTGATAGGCTGTTAACATATATGTATATATCAATGAAAATATGTAGGATTCTAACTAAAAAAAAAAATTGAGATGTGAGCAGAAGGATTTTGGATGGGAAATGGTGGCGGAAAGTCTGGAAGAAAAGCAGGCAATACTTGATGAAAACCTCGCTTAGCTACAGATGGTATGAGGACTGGGTCCTTTATCAGTTAGCAAGCTTTCAATTGCAATATTCAGAACATCCAGCAGAAAATGTCTAAAACCAGTAGGGAATTTATTGGCTCTCATGACTGATATTCACAGCCTATGTGCCGCTTACAAATTTATTGCTTCTTGGTTCCATATTCACTCTTCAATATATGTTCTGTGATAACAGAAAACCTCTTTTAGGTTTTCTCCTTTACAGGGACACCTATGTTAAGCATTCTCAGTAGAGGGCTGTGGAGCGACCTCGTTGGAGGGCTTCCTGCCTTGTCTAGCTGCTGCTTGGTGGGTCAGCAGTGTAGGTGTGAGGATGTCTGGTGAAGCTGTGCCCAGCCATGTGCCTGGAACGTGGTCCTTCATGAGCCTTGCAGCCTGGCAGTAACCGTCCTCCTGCATACCTGACATTGAAATTAGTACTCCAAAGGCTTTCTGCCTGTATTGGTGCCTTCTTTCCTTTTGCAGGTCCCTGTGCAACCTGAATGTATCACAGAAGGTCCCCATCAAGCCAGCCTCTGCTCCCTCTGAAAGCCCTATATGCTTCACCTGCTGCCCAGGTTTCTACCTACTACCAGTTCCTGGTTGCTTGCTCATCACCTACACGCCAACAGAGTTGCTTCCTGATTGCCTAGCAACTGTAGAATAGCTCCCGTCTGGGAAACCCAGTTAATTTCTGGACTGTTCAGTGGCGGGGCTGAACTTCACCTTCCCCCAAAAGGTCTTTCCCTGACTTTGGACTTGAATGGAAATATTGGCTTTTATGGGTTCTTGAACCTGACAGCTTTTAGGATGAAACTACACCATCAGCTCTCCTGGGTTTCCAGCTTTTTACTGCAGATCTTGGGACTTGTTAACCTACATAATCACGTGAGCCAATTTCTTATAATACATTTTCTTAATATAACACACACACACACACACACACACACACACACACGCACACACACAGTTGGATATGTATGCATATCCTGTTGGTTCTGTGTCAGTGTTGACCTCTGAAAGGGAAGGGAGGAGAGGAAGGAGACAAGATGGGGATTTTAGGGAGTGGATAAAGACATGAGGATTGGAGGAAAGTTGGAAAAGGAACAACTTTCCTTTTCACAATTTTGTCTTGGACTGGTAGTGTATTTACCAATTCTAAGCTTTTAGTCTGTTTGTCTCTCACCTTTGGGGCTCAGCAAGATACTAAACACTATATAACTTTCTATCACTCATGTTGGTTTGTTGACAAGAAACTAGAGGACACTGGGAGACTTATCTGTACTCCAGGGCAGGGGTAAGTCTTGATCTATTAGGTCCCCTTGGAGGTATATAATGATTATAGATGTTTTCTAAGGAAATGACTGTATGGTTTATTTGCGTGTTCATTTAGTCACATGATCATCCAATTATCCATTTAACAATATATGCTGGCAGTATTTGAAGTAATGCAAGAATTCCAAGATATGTAAGACAAAGTTCCCGGTTCTCTGGTGATTTATACACTTGTTAGAGGATAAGAGAAATTTTAAAATATCTGAAATACTGGGATTTATAGAATCAAATTCATAAGGGAGGTTCAAATCATATAAGTTCTTAAAAGAGGTTATTTTTGCAACTCAGAGAGGGAGAAATAACATTTATTGAAATCAGAAAAGATTAATAAAAACAGTATATTTGATCTTTGAAAAACAGGATTTTGCTGTGAAGAGATACAGGAGATGATTTCTAGTAGGAAAGAGCATAAGCAAAAGAATAGGGTTAAAAAATAATAGAACCTATTCCAGGATAAGTGAATAAACCAATCTTGTTTGTTATGGACTATGTGTTTGTATCTCTCTAAAATTTATATGTTGAAACCCTAACCCCCAATAGTATGGTATTTGGAGGTGAAGACTTTGGGAGGTAATAGGTCATGTGGATGGAGCCCTCATGATGGGATTAGTGGCCTTTTAAGAAAACACATGAGAGAGCTTGCTTCCTTTCTCTCTGCTTTCCACCATGTGAAAACACAAGAAGATAGCTGTCTGCAAACCAAGAGGTGGGTCTGCAAGAGACACTGGATCTGTTGGCACTTTGATCTGGGACTTCCCAGCCTCCATAACTGTGAAAAATAAATTTTTGTTTAAGCCACCCAGAGTCTTGTCATTTGTATAGTGGCCTAAACTAAGGCAGTTGGGGCATAACATTTAGGGAGGTAGTTGGAGAGAGAGTGAGGTTGGAGAAACAGGTAGAGAGAAGATTGTGGTTAACCTTAAGCACCAAGCTGAGAACTTACATTAAAAAAATATTGTAGGCTGGCCGAGTGGCTCAGTTGGTTAAGAGCTTGCTCAAGAGTTTGAGCTCTGAGCAACAGCAGTTTGATTCCTGGCCCTAGCTGAGCTTCCGCTGAGCTGCCAACAGGTAGCAGGATGGCTCAGCTAAAAAATAACCAAAAAAAATTGAAAAGAAATGTGCACAAAACATAAGTGTACAGCTCAGTAGATTATTTTAAAGTTAGCACACCCATGAAATGACCACCTAGATCACAAAATAGAACATTACCAACACATCAGAAGCCATGCACATGCTCTTTCTCAAACATTACACCTTTCTTTCTCCCTGAAGGAAACTATGCTGACTTTTAACACCATAGATTAGTGCTGCCTATTTTTGAATTTTATATAAATGTCATTAGATAGTAAGTTATTTTGTGTCTAGCTTCTTTCACTCAATATTGTAGATGAGATTTATACATGCTATTGAATGTATCTATAGTTCGTTTATTTTCATTATTTTGTAAGTATTCCAGTGTATAAAAATACCATAATTTATCAAAGTGACTGTTTGTGTGGAATTTGGGGGTTATGGGAATATCCCCATGTTCAGCTTTAGTAGATTCTGAGAATCAACTTTCCAAAATAGTCCTATCCATACACTTTCCCCAGTAGAACATGACCATTCTTATTGCTCCACAGCCTCTCTAACATTTTGTATTTTCAGATTTTTCATTTTTAGCCTAGGAAGTATGAACTTCATTTTGTATGCAGTGGTGAGCCACTGAAGGGTTTTGAGTTGGAAAGTGGTGTGAACAGGGGAAGGTACACCTGGTAGGGTTGCATAGATTACAGTGAGAGACAGATCTGAGGATGGAGGATAGTTGGGACACTATTGTAACGGTTTCATCAAAATAATGCAGAAACAAACCGGAGTATTGACAGAGGAACTAAAAAGGAAGAGGTAAGAAGTATTACTCCCATAGTGTGTGCCAATACAACAAGATTTGGCAATTAATACATTGTGGGCAGCAAGAGTAAGTGAAAATGAGCACATGTTTGAACTTCAGTGACTTAAGGAGGCTTGGGAGAAAATTCTTGTTTCAGGGAAGTTGTTTTTACCCAAATCACGTCACTTATCTTATTTAACTATTTCACCTGACCTTTAGTTTGAATCTGACAATTTTTTTCTCCAAGCCTCCTTTCTCTCATCTGTGGAAGATCATGCTCAGTAGAATTTGGATATGTCAGACAAGAAATCACCAGGACTATGGTGGGATAAACCACCCGCTCGCCCAGTGAAATGAGTGTCCAGAGAAAGCAACAGAAGGGTTCCTATTATTCAAAGCTGACAACTTTGGCGTAAGGAGTGATAGTAGCTAGGAGAATGTCAGGCCTAGGACTTCTGGGAAGTATAAGTCCACATAGCTTTTAAAGTAGGAGCTATTCTGTGTGCTCACTTCCATCACTAATTCTTTTTCTCTAGGCATTTTTTTTCTATTGCTGATATAAACAGTTTCTTTCATTTTTGCAATACATTTTTTGTTTTACTGGGTCTTCTCAGGGACATGGCAGACATGTCCATGCTCTAGGACCAGCACTCCACTTTCACCTGCACTGATGTTGAGATAGTAACTACATTTGATTATTTCAATTTTTGAGACAGTTTGCTTGGATAACAGTTCAGGCATTGGTGGATTCACCTGTGTATACGAGTCCCTGTTGAATGGATCTCATGGGCTCCATATAATAACACCCTGTGAGGCGTTATCACTTTCGTTTTTCAAGTGAAGAAAATAGTCTCAAGGACATAGGTAGTGTTAAGGAGAGGACTTCAGATCTTCGAATGCTAGGCTCAGGGCCTGTGATGGTTAATTTTATGTGTCAACTTGACTGGGCCACCAGATGCCCAGGTGAAACATTATTTTTGGGTGTGTCTGTGAGGGTGCTTCCAGAAGAGATTAGCATTTGAATTAATGAACTGAGTAAAGTAGATTGCCTTCTTCCAGTGTGGGTGGGCATCATCCAACCTGTTGAGGGCCTGAGTGGAACAAAATGATGGCAGAAGGGTGAATTCTCTCTCTGCCTGACTGTGAAAACTAAGACACAGGTCTTCTCCTGCTCTTGGGCTTGTGCCATCAATGCTTCTGATCCTCAGGCCTGTAGATTCAAACTGGAATTTATACATTGACTTTCCTGGGTCTCCAGTTTGCAGATTGCACAGGTGGGACTTCTCGGCATCCAGAATCCTGTGAACCTATTCCTTATAATACATCTCATTGCCCTATTGGTTCAATTTCTCTAGAGAACCGTGACTAATACAGTGACCCTTTGTGGTGCCTCTGCCCTGATTACCTTTTGCATCTAGCTATATACTTTCCTGTTTTCCCTTACCTGTTAATCAGGAACTATTACATTCTTGCCAGGCGAGGATTATCTGTATATTGAATGCATGTATTATATAGCATTAGACATCAACAGTTCTCAAAATTACCAGGTTAATTTACTACCTGAAAGAAGCCTATATTCAGAAGTTAATCATACGGCATGAAATTTACCTTTTATCTTTTTTTTTTTCCATTTGCTTTAACCAGTATCACCTCCCTGTGTGAATAGAGTTCAGGCAGTAGCCAGCAAACTTTTATCACAGGCCTATTTTTACATTGGAGTTCTTTGTGGCACTGATAAAAGCTGTTAACTACTGCCTGATTATATTGTCAGAAAGTTGGTTTTCAGAGCCCTAAGAACTAAGTCGATGCATACGTAACACTTTTCTTGAAAGAAATAAAATTATTTTCCTGGATATGTTTCATATATCATCAGTATGTGTGAATTTTTGAAGGGACTGCTCCATTGGTAAATATAGTAAAGAAAATATTCCAAAAACAAAACAGAGAGAAAAGGCAGCACTTGTATAGCTTAACATTAAAAAAATCACCCAGCACACAGATGAAAGACTAAAGCGCAGGTGAGAACGGATGTAATGTTTGTTGATTTATTAGTGCATGCAGCTCAGTCATGCATTGGAGTCTACTGACTACGATCAATGTAATGGAAACACAGCTTTCTCTTGAGTGCTGGTCTTTTAGGCTCTTCTAGTCAAACTATATTTTTAGGCAACACTATGAAATTCAAAGAACTGCAAAAGGTAATGAGGTATTCTTCACAGAGCAGTGTACCATGTACACTCCATCACTGAAAGAATAATGATGACATGAGTCAGAAAAGCTAAACACATATGCATTTAAATTTCTCAAGAATAATGTGGGTATGCAGTTATTTAATTATTTGAATGTTTTGTCAATGCTTACTTCCTGGCTAAACAGTGAGCACCTCCATATTTAACCGTGTCACAGATTTATGAACATAGTTGAACTTCCCTGCTTCGATGGAGATTGGAGAATGATTTTGCCAGCATGAACCAATTTGGAGAAAAGGAGTTATTAATTCAATTTCAGGATGAGGAGGAGTAGGCGATGCTTACTCAAGACTATAAGGATCCACTGAGCCAAAGGGATTGGCAAGCATGAACTTCAAGTCTTAAAGGTCAGAAGAAAGAAATGACATTAGATTTGCAGAGCCAACTATGAGGCCAAAAACTTTAGCCAAAAAATAAGATAGGAAAAGACCAAAAGCCATTTGGGAGTGAACAAATTGGGAAGGTGGTTCTTGAATGATTTCCTTATTTCATAATGCTAGGGGATAAGAAGGCTGAAGGTTTTCTTTGTGGAACAGTGGGCACAGGATGAGTGACAGAGGTCAGGCTGAGTAAAAGGGCAGAGAGATGAACAGGTGGTTATTGATTCTTCCCTACAATAGACACCTAGTGTTCTGTTATTAGACACAATTTAAAATATTTAACACCAAAAGTTAACAAATGTAGTCAATTATTTGGTTTTTCTGAAGGAGTCTAAACAATATTTGACTGATTTTTAAAAGCTGAATTGGATGATTTTGAAATTCATTTAATAATATAGAGCCACAGACTCAAAATGGGAGAAGAATTTCAAGGTTATCCTATTGCTCTTGTTATAGGAATCCTTTCTATACTGTTCAGGTCGAGTGACAATCTAGTGTTTGGTTCTCTGTTGACAGGGTCATGTTACTTTATGAGGCCCTTCATTCCATTGTGGATAGCCTTATGTTTGTAATTATTTTTGGCTACCTAGACAACTTTACTGATTTCTAGCAGCTTTTTTATTTGTGTTTATGAAAAGCCCTCTTCTCTATCAGTTGCAGCACAGCAGAGCTACTAATAACAGCCTTGGCCCCATCCTAAACAGGATAATAACATGACCAAGGCAGACCAGCAGTCACCCTCTCCCTCAAATTGGAATCTTGAGCACAGTGACAAATGGTTGGCATTGTTTTATTTCCAGCAATGGTGCCCTGACCAGACACTTTTTTTCCCCCCTAAGACTCTGTATTTCCTGATTTCTCATTCTCTGAATGAATCTGCCCTGGTTTTTCTTGTTTCCAAAATTGATTCTCCAGCTTCCTGTCAATTCTGTGTATGACAGTCACCAGAGGAGCCTATTAAAAATGAAGATTTCAGACCTTGCACCTCTCAAGTTTGTAATTTAGTAATACGGGATGAGGTACAGGAAGTTAAATTTATAACACCCACTCCAGGTGACACTGATGCAATCAGACTAACGAGCTGACTTTTGGAAACCACTGTTCAGATGAGATAACTCAAATGTAAATTTGCACTTCAATAAAAAATTTCTAAAAGTGGAACAGGCTTACTGACCAACTCACTAAATTAATGAATCCCAGCTTTTTCATTCATTCAATAATTCAACAAACAGATATTGAACATCTATATACTGTGCCAGGCACCCTGGTGTGCCTTGGGATACACAATATCATTAAGACTATTTGAGACTGGGTGTATTAGCTTGTTATTAGTGGGCACTGAGACCCTGAAAAGAGAGCAAGGAGCACATATTTGGATTTCCAGGTCCTCTATTTGGTAAATATCATTAGTAATCATCAAAAGAAATGGACAAGTATTTATTTTTGTATTTCTACATGCCCCATACTCCTCACAAAGTTAACAATGCAGGTTTTTAATTCTAGATACATTGCTTCATGTATGTTAAAAAAATTCTAGGTGAAATCTTAGCTCTAATTAATTAATGTTAGACATGATAATAAAATTCAACTATACCAATTTTCTGCCATGTTTAATAAAACAAGATTTTCTTCTTTTATTGTCCTACTGAATTGCCTCATATTTACACACATGATGTATAATAAAAACAACTGTATAGTTGAATAGGATATGAAAATGTTTAGAAGCTCCTTCTTTTAGCTAACAGCAAAAAAAGAAAAACTCTTATGTAAAATATTTGCTGCTAAATTAGCCCAGATTTCATATTGTTTTAGAGGGTATTTTAAGATTGTAAACTGGTCCTCCTAAGTAAATTTTGAAAACTTGTATCCCTTCTCACAAATTTTTAAGTTGATCTCTAAATTGTCTCATAATAAATGTAAATACAGTTGACCCCTGAACAACCCAGTGGTTAACGACATCTACTCCCCTAGCAGTAGAAAATCTGCATGTAACTTTTGCCTCCCTGGAAACTTAACCAATAGCCAACTGTTGACCAGAAGCTTTATTAATAACGTGACACATATTTGATTAACACATGCTTTGTATGTTAGATGTATTATATACTCTATCTTACAATAAAGTAAGCTAAATAAAGTAAAATGTTATTAAGAAAATCATAAGGAAGAGAAAATACACTTATAGTATTTATTGAACAAAAATCCACATATAAGTGGAGCCATACAGTTAAAACCTGTATTGTTCAAGGGGCAACTGTAATTGTAAAACATATAGTTCACAGAAAATTGTGAACATCGATATACAAATGTCATCGGTCTTTGTAAAGTGTCCATTTGATTCCCACCATAACCCATATTAAAATACACAAACTCATTTTTACAGTCATAAATTCTTTATTTTTTTCTCTCTGAACTCCTATTTCCATACCATTTTTCCAGTAGAATTTTATCATAGTTTAATATATTCTATATGCCTGAAAGTCTTTTAGTGGTCACTTTTTTCTGCCATAAAAATATTTATGTACATTGAAAAGTAATTAAGTTTGTGACCATGAGACTCCAAGTGTTAAAATTTCTTCTGAATTGAATTTGTATTACACTTATTAATATAAAATTAATCTAAGCAACATAAATAATTGTACCTTTGGATAATAAACATAAAAATAGCATTTATTAGAAATGTACCCATTATTCTGATGGCTGAGTTATATTTTGTTCAATAAAAGTATGTATCTGTGAATGCATATTACTTACTGCTAGAATGAAACAAAGCTTAGCCTCAGCCTATTCTGTTTTTGCTTTTATGGATGTAAGATCCGAGAAAACATTTCCCCATAAATAAGTAGATGAGAATGGAAAGAGTTTTGTTTTAGCAATGTCACTCACATATTTGAATTCCTTCCAAGTTAGATGCCAAAATCACATAGTTATCATCAAAAATTATTTTTAATTATCTACCAGCTGTCATCTTAATTAGGTCTTCTTTCGATTTTGTTAAAGGCAAAGTAAAGAAACTAGTTCCAGATTTTATGACTCAGTTATTAGTCATTTACTTTCTCAACACCCGCACTAATATTTTGAATTGTCTTATTGTTTGGAACCCTGGGGATTTTTACACTCAGGATCAATGTACCATAGTAAGATGGTAAAATGGATGATAGGCATACCCTCTTGTTTAAAATGACCAACTGGAGTGAATATTCTCAGACAGACAAATTTTGGAAGGAGTATATGTGAAGCTTAGAATCTGGAAAGTATTTTCTTAAAATTATTCATGCTCCCAAAGTGAACATATCCGTTTGAAATCTGCTGGTCTGAGCATGTCTCCTTTAGAATATAGTTACTGGTTATTCAACATTATGTGAATGTAGGTTTTTCAACATTGGAACAAAGAGATGTATGGGAGATTGTATATTCCAAAATAGCTGCAAAAAGACCCCCTTTCCCTCATGCTCTTTTTATAAGGTGACATTGACACTCCCCTCATTGAGAAGTGGGGATCTATTTCCTCCTTCTTTGGATTTTGGGGAGATTATGATTATGGAGGAAGTAACGTGATGTGATTTCTGAGGCTATGTCATGAAAGGCAATAAAGCTTCCTCCAGTGCACTTAGGATGCTCACTCTTAAAATTCAACTGCTTTGCTGTCCGGAAGCCAAACCACAAGGACAAGACTCATTTTATCTGACATCTTCAATTGAGGTGCCAGACACTAGTAGCATCAACTGCCATGTGTGTGAGGAAGACTTTGAGATTACTCTAGCTTCAGTTGCCCTAGTCATCTGAATATGACTGCATGAGAAATACTGAGCAAGAACCCCAGGACTAAAAAAGATAATAATAAAATGATTAGCATTGCTTTAAGCCACCATGTTTTAGGATGATGGATACCCTAGTAATCAAAATAATTTGACGCCCACTCAATTCAAAACTTATGGATGCTTTACCTGATTTGGGCTGAAATGTATCTTAATAAATTATGAAAATAGCAAAGTTCATTAGTAGTACATAAAGATTTCAGGGAACATATTAAACAGTTAATGTTTAATTTTATTAAAGAAACTACAGCTGGATGTTCATGTTCCAACTTATTATTGATGAGAGTGTTAGCATGTGTATGAAATTACCCAAACTCATCTTTTATTTTATTTACTTAAAAAATGTTTAATTGGGAGCATTTTCTCAATCCGTTGACATTTTGCTTCCCGGCGGTTGTCGACAGTTTGGCTTGAGTGAACTCTTGTAGGTTTTCTCTTGGGCTGGATTTTTTTTTGTCAACATTAGTTGGTGTAGCTGGGCAGGATTCCAAAGAAGCCCACCCAGGAACACCCTGCGAACCTGGATTCAGTGCTAGGTACTAGCAGGGGCCCATTGCACCCCACTGGCTCCCTGCTTCACCAGATGAAGTTGGGTGAATTTTTCTTGGAATTCCGGAACTCCTTGTTTTAAGATAAGAGGCCCTGACTTTATTTGAGCTGTTTTAAAATCCTCGAGGTGGCAGGGTTGAGATAATCCAGGTTAAGGGCAAGAGTTAAGGTAACTTTTGGTGGCAGGGCCCAGGTTAAGGACAAGAGTTAAGGTAACTCTTGGAAAGGAGAAATGAAATGGGTGGCTGGTTTTAATTTTGGCTTTTCAATTGGAATTGCTTACTGAGAGTCTGAACAAAACTTTTCGCTGGATAAATGAGAGTCTGATCTTGTTCAACTCCGGGGCATTCACTCCCTCCAGCTCGAATTCCGGGTATTCTTAGGTGACTAACAATCTTTGTGGAGGTGTTTGAGGGTATTCCTCAAAACGTGCAGTGGCCCCATAGGGAATTCCAACACAACTGTAATTAAATATTGGACTCGTCCGGGGATGCGCACATCAAGACTGGTTACCTAGCGCTCTGAGTCCTCATGGTTGTACTAGACAGCTGGGGAGAGAAACCAAGGCACCTAAGAGGGTTGAAGCTACTTGGGAGGTGACAGCCCCTTTGAGTTAAACCCATTGTTGACGAGGGACATCCAGCCTAAGAGAAGACTTGTGGGAGTTTGTTTGGGCCAGACTGTCGACGATTGCTGGGAGGCGGAATCTCGACGGACTGAGAAAATGCTTCACAAAATGGCAGTTTGCAGCTTATTTTATACATAAAATCAAAGGAGGAAGGTTACATGAAATCCATTGGTGACAGGTTAAGGAAGTGGGAGCGAGCAAAGCAGAGAAACCTCTGGGATTGGATAAAAGTAAATTGGAGAGACAGGTACTTCCTTTACATAGATGGGTGCAAGATAGCTAATAATTAGCTTTTTACAGCACAAAGGGATGGTAATCAGGAGATAAGCACAATCATGAGGAATTTTGCAGTTTTCAGCTATGGTCTGGAAAAAGGATTATAGATGTTGTCTTAGGTGCAGAAAAACAGAGACGCTCACTGAAAAGGCACAGACTAACTTTATGAAGGAAGCTAAAGATGTGACTTTCCACCATGGCCCACTTGGCTATGAAAGCTTTTATGTTCATGTCATCTTATGTGGTTATTTTCAATCTCCTGAGCTTGCCAGGTTTAACCTGTGGCCCCTTTTCCATCCATATTTCCCCTTTTTGGTCATAAATCAATCCGAAGGATGCATTGATGACCAACCCTTTGGTTGGATAGTGTGGTCCCATGGTGCTAGGAAAGCTCATTCCTAGGAAGTCATAGTGTCAGTGTCTGTCTCGTTCATAGTTGGACCATGGGCCGGGGTGGGGGTGGGGCAAGAATATAAAGACTATAACCTTACATGGCATGGCAGTTAAGGCCAAATTATTTATTTATATTTAAAAGAAAATGTGAGCAAATGGGAGGCAGTCAGATCCTATATGTCTTCATTAAATATATTCTGGATCTTTTCTAATCTTTGAGCTATCATGATCCAAGTTTTTTCTCTGTTAGCCTTATGTTTTGTTTTTTTGCACCTAGTACAACATTTATAAGCTAAGACCAAGAACAATAGTATTAAACCAGTAACACCAATTAGGAGCAGGAAATGTCCAATATTAGACAGTTACGAGTTTGAGGACAGCAAACATCCTAGCCATCAAAAGAATGCTTTACATGTATTATCATAATTTTTTATTAAGTTAATATGCTTTCCTCCCTCGTTTTACTGTGATTTGTACATTATGGTAAGTTTGGCAAGATGAATGAAGACTATTATTTTATGATCTAGAAGTTCAAATTTTTCTTTTGGCCAATTAGTTTCCATAGACTACATGGGGAGGATGAAGTTCAATTTCCCAATACATTGGCTTTTCAGTATCAATATTATCATGGGTTTTATTAACCTCAGGCAAAGTTAATTTGCCTATGATTTTAGTATTACACCATATTCTCAAAGCATTTACTATAAATCTGGTGTCATTATAATAGAAATCAGTATGACAGAAGAATTTTCTAACCCTTCCCCAAAAAAATCCTCTTCCCATATACCATCTATTATTGTTTGTTGAGGTTGATATGATAGGCTAAGATTGTGTGAATTCAGAATTCCATATAGATTGGGGACAGAACCATTCACCTTTTTTATTTAATATGGACTGTTATTCATTAATCTGATTTCTGTAAGTTGCATAACTGGGAACTGTAACTTTAAGTTAAATAGAGGCCAAGGCTGTAAGAACATAATGGTGTAAATTACAATTATTACGTAAAATTTCTAGAGGCGAAGACAGTTAAGGGTTTCATAAATTTTCTGTGCCTCAACAGCCATTACAGAGGGAGATTAAAAAAATATATATATATCCATTTTAGTTTATATCTGAATTAATATAGTTAGTAGTCTATGTTGAGTTAGGGGACAAGCATAATTGGGTTTTAATATTTATGTATAAAATTCATTTCTCAATATTTTTATTTCAATAAGCCATGACTTCACTCGTCCTTCTCGGTTTGTCTCCTTTTCCTCATTCAGAAATAATCAACTTACTAGGACAAACTACTCCCTTTTAACTGCCCTAAAAAAATACACATACATCCATCCCTTTTTTTCCTTCTATAATAACATTTCTTCTAAATTTCAAAACCATAAACATATTATTGATTAAAGCAGTTATCTTATATGTCTTTAGCAATTATTAACAGTTGCTATATAAGTACAGGGTTTGAGAAAATCCTAAAAAAACAAGTGTAAGTATTATTATTACTAACATTATTAGCAGACAGGTAAAGACAAACAAATGGTTATTTTAAGTTCAATATCAATTATGTAGATATACAGGCCTTCTTGATGTCTTGGGTTAGCTATCTATTCCTGATGTTGGTGGCTTCTCATCCTTGAGAAGTCTTTGATATCCACTGATGGGTCCTTTCTGACAAGGTTGAAGTTTTCAATTGATGTCTTGTCCAATGGACAAAATTTCCTGGTTGTGAGTTGTCGTCTTTGAAGTCTTCATCTCCCAGGAGCACATTGAAGTGAATCAGTTCCTAATTTATTAATTTCTTTAAGATAATTGATAAGACCTTGATAATAATGTAGAATGTCTCCTTTTAGTAAGGTTGGTTCATATGTCCCTTCACAAAATGTGAACAATGACTAATGAGGAGAAACCTGTGTTTATGAAAAGGAATATTTCAGGCTGAGAAGCCTTATAAGGAGGGCTTTTGTCCAGAGGAGATTAAAATAAAAGCTTCTAAACTTTTACCTAGTTGAGTTTTAATTTACCATTTGTACATTCTACCAATCCAGAGTACTGGGTTGATAAGCAGAATGAAAATGCTGTAAAATAAGCCAAATATTACACATAGATTATTATTGGCCCAGTAAAATAAGTCCCTTAGTTACTATGTAATTCACAGGGAATTCTCTGAGGATTATTTGTTATTTTCAATAACTTCCCTACCATCACAGCTTTAATGGTAGGGAAGTTGTTGAAAATAACAACTTCTCAGTGAGACAACATACAAATCATGACTAATACATATTTGTATTCTTGAGATGGTGGCATTGGATAAAATCCAATTATCATACCTCAAATGGACCTAAAGGAAATGGGAAATGTTCTTGGGACTTGTGGAGTTAATTTCCAGGGTTATTCCACTCCATTCCATTCCCTCCCCCTGCTGTGTCACTCTTACTTCTGCCTGAAAGAGTACGATAGTGCGATAGAGAGTACAATAGTGCAATAGAGAGTACTATACTACAATAGTATGCCAGAGAGTACAATAGTATGATAGTGCGACAGAGAAAACGATAGTACAATATAGAGAATGATAGCACGAGAGTACGATAGAGAGTACGATTGTATGATAGAGCGATAGAGAATCTGATAGTACAATAGAAAGACAGAAAGATAGATATAGAAAGATGATATATGGAAGGAAAGAAGCAAGGAAGGAAGGAAAAGATGATTTATTGAAAGGAAGGAAAGAAAAACAAGATAAAGATTATGTAGATGGAAGCAAAGAAAGAAGAAAGATGGTGTAGATGGCGAGAAAGATGGAAGATATAGAGTAAGAAAAAATGAAACAGAAAGTTATATAAAGATATGTACACAGAAAAAGAAGATATATGAAGGAAGGGAGGGAGGAAGGAAGGAAAAGATATATTGAAAGATATAGTAAGATATAGCAAGATATAGATATATTGGGTTGTCGGAAAAGTCATGACGCATTTTTGTAATGAAAAACATAGAAAAAATATTCTCACGACTTTTCCAACAACCCAATAGAAAGACTGAAAGAAAACTATAAATTAAATAAAGATATATAGAAAGTAAGATATAGAAATCTTTGATAAAAATTGAAAAAGGGAGATTTTAGAGAGAAAAATTATGTTTCAATGAAAACACTATAATACACACTTGTGGCTATTACAGTCTACTTCAGTTAATTATTTTTAGAGTTTTATTTTTCACCTATAAACATCTATATCCTGACTTTTTCTAATTTCTGGAATTTGGCTGCAACCCTCCAAACTAAACTTTACAGGAAGAACATCTGGGGCTGACCAAGTGGCTCAGTTGGTTAAGAGCTTGCTCAAGAATGTGAGCTCTGAGCAACAGGGTCACAGGTTCAATTCATGGCCCGAGCTGAGCTGCCGCTGAGCTGCAAACAAGTGGCAGGATGGCTCAGCTATAAAAAAAATAAAAATAAAAAAAGTTTAATTTTTATTCTCAAGGTAATGCTTATGCTTAAATTTAAAACTAAATAGTACTACAATCTTAAAACAAACACACAAATAAGTAGAAACTATCAGTTCCCTTCTTATTCTGCTCAAGCAAACATTTATTTTCAATCTCTTTTAGCTTTTTAATGTGGCCCTTGCTTCCCAATTTCTAACACCATACCTTATTGCTAGTTCTGTGCATTTTTGTTTTTAATTTTAGACATTATCTGTGAGCCTCCTTCTATGGAAGATTAGGATTATTTCTTTTGCACTGCTCCTTTAACCTTAATTTCAAAGCGTACATCTACTTTTTCTATTACATTTCTCTTCTCCTCCTTTTAACAAGTTTTTATTATGTCACTTGGTTTGTTATCTAGGTCCGGACTCTTCTAGCCTCACACTTTCTTACAGGACTATTAAACAGCTTTCTAGAAAGTTTATGCCTTTGAACGTATATTTCTCTTTCTCTCTCCTTCCTTCCTTCATTCCTTCCTTTCTTCCTTCCTTCCTTCCTTCCTTCCTTCCTTCCTTCCTTCCTTCCTTCCTTCCTTCCTTCCTNTCCTTCCTTCCTTCCTTCCTTCCTTCCTTCCTTCCTCCCTCCCTCCCTCCCTCGCTCCTTCCCTTCCCTTCTCTCTCTCTCTCTCTCCCTCTCTCTCTCTCTTTCCCACATCCCATCCCACCTCTGGAGATCCCTATCCCCCTGTACCAATCTGGATTCATTGCTCTCTAGGCCAAGGATCCTAGCTAACATTCTAGGCTGTTATTGCTGGTAATTTTCTTTTTTTAACTTTTATTTCCTCCCCCAATGCCCCTCTCCCACACCCCCCACATTGAATTCCTTGTTTCTTGGATTATATATCTTCCTCTTACTTGGTCTATTTCTTTGTCCTCATGTAGCACATCATCTAACTTTTTTTTTGTTTTTTTTTTTCCAAAGGCTGCAATACAACATAAATGTTTGGAGATCTTACATGCTAGAATATTTTAACTCCTCCTTTGCATTTGATAAAATATATAGCTGAGAATAGAGTTTTAGGTTAGAAATAACTTTTCCCTTAAAATTTAGGAAATGTTGCTTTGTTGATTTCTGTTAATTTGTGGTTTCAATTTTTAAGTTTGAAGCTACTTGGATTTCTGATTTTTTAGATATTCCTGAGCCTTTTTAATGATTTGCTGTCTGAACCTATCACTTTGGCTTTCTGAGCCCGGTGAGTCAGATTCCACTAGTCCGTTTACTTTCCATCTTATCAAATTGTATTTTGATTTCTTGTCTGCTATCTCTGCTGTCCCAACCCGTCTTCTGTTTCCTTTGCCCTCGTGGTTTCATACACTTTCTATTTATTTGCTCTGGTGTTTGAGGATTGAATGTATGTGTTAATACATGGTGCTTAACCTGAATTCTGTAAATTTTTAATCTTTTTCACTTCAGAGTTAGTAATTCTGCCCTCTGTCAGTTACTTTTAAATTGTAAGCTTTTGCAGCATTTATGAAATGCGTGTATACCTATATGAAACATTAACAAAATATGTCTTTATTTTCTCTTGATTCATTACTATTAAGAGAGAGAACAAAGTTCTATTATTAAGTGTTAATTCAAGAAAACTAGGAAAGCGTATAAGGAACTCTTTGTGAAATTGCTGGAAATATTGACAGAGGGAAGAGGCGAAGGTGAGGTTACCCACATACCATCCTGCTGGCTGGAGGAACAGCAGAGGAAATGGCGTTACCCAGAGCCCAGGATTGATGTGCTGAGGAGCCTGGTGAGGTTCTACCGCTGCTCTTGTGCTGCTGCAACTATCGCCACCCTTTGCAGGCAGCTAGGAACCCACACCCCACCGATGCTTCAGGAACCCATTAGCCCACAGTCTTCTGCTACAGAGGCTGCAGCTGCTGCTGTTGTGGCCAGAGCCATACATAAGCACCATGCCAGTGAGGCTGATGGAGCACCACCTCTGACTTTGCCCTGCCTGAGCAGGGCCTCACAGCCTGCACTTCCCTGACCCTCTTGCTATGCTTCGATGCACCACCAGAAGCAGAAACAACAACAATAATAACAAAAAAACAACAGATTTTCCCCCCTCCCTCATGCCTTTCAGTCCCCTAATAGTGCCTCCCGTTGGCAGAACTGCACTAGAAAGCAGCTGGCAAGGAAGTCTGTGAGATATAGTTTATAGGCTCCCAGCCATCCTGTGATACAGAGGAGATTCCAGAAGGCTGGGAATAGTGCTGAGAGCCAAATGACAAATAGCCAGCCCGAGGGCTTAAAGGGAAAGCCAGTAACTGACTTGTGAATATCATCGTTTTTCTGGGTAGGCATATCTATCTATCTGGCACATCCTCTGAGTGTGATACACATCTATAAATATATAGACACATATTTGTAATAGTCGGAGGCCTTTGAGAATGAAATCAGAGCTGCTTGTGGGAAAGAGGTTTGATAATTTTCCAACTGTGAAGAAAAATTTAATGATTCTGATATTTCATTGATTATTTTGGCATTTCCAGAGTTTATCTTATAAATTGCTGTGTTTTTTGCTGACATTTTACAGAATTTGGAGCGCGTATACAAATTTAATAGGTTGTTAAGTAAGACTGTTCCCATTGTCTCAGGTTTTTGGTTAAGGCCAAAACCTGAACATAAGAGACATTCAATTCCTCATGTTCTAAAGGTTATTGTGAGGACAGCCAAAATTAAGCTCAGAAACTACCCCCAGGGTCAGCTAAGAGAGAGCCTGACTGGACCTACTACCACCAATCTACCCACTTCTTCCCACTTTTCCTTCCCCCACCCTGAATGCACCTGACTAGAAAAAAGGACTGGATGCTTTTTTTTTTTTTTTCATTTTGAACTGGTATATTACAGTGAATATGATATTTCAGGTGACTGGCTATTTTTGTTGCCAAAATTGAAGATGAAGAAATTCTTGTCTGACTGGTCAATGTGTAATTGTAGAAAATAAAAGGGCATCTGTCTTTTGGGTTCCCATACTCCTCCTAGCAGAGAGACAAGGAGTTCAACTCTGCTCCCCAACTGTCCGCTCATGTTTTGAAGAGTCAAAGGGAGGGCACATTCATTACAGAATATAATATTCCCATTTACTTGTTCTTATGCTTTTTAGGCAGAGCTTTTCAAAATAAAGAATGGGTGCTTTAAGAGTTGATGGCAATGTGACATTTGGATGGCGTTTGACCAGAGGACTCATGAGTTTCCAAACCCTTTGTTGGCTTGGCCATCCTTCTCTGAGAAATCCTCAAAGAAAGTCTGCAGGATACTTTGACCATCAGAGCACAGTGACAACATACTGTGGCAACTGCTAGGATTTCTCTCCCAAACTCCAAAGCAGGACAAGAGGGAACTAACCAGAAGTTCGTAGAAACATCCTTGACCTATATATATACTATAATGGCTTAAATGGCCTGGAAGCAAATGGCCAAAAGACTCATTCTGACCATTTCTCCCCTAGTATCCGATCCATACTTAGATCTTGCCATTCTCATATGGTGAAAAGTCCACCCACCAGCGCCAGGGTGTGACACACAAGGAGAGCTGGAGACACAGAGTCCTGCCCACTGCCTTAATGCACTCTCCCTGGACCCTCTTGAGTTGTCAGTAAGCCTACTGAATCAGCTGTCCTGTGGAAGAGAAAAGGCAGGTGAAGAGAGAAAGAAAGAGAGTGAAGAGAGAAGACCAAGCTTTCTCCTGGGGAGAGCAGTTTCCAAGCTTAGTCTCCCTTAACTTTACCACATTCCTGGAAGTCCAGAGTCCAGAAAGGCAAAGATCGAGGGAACATTAGCTAGCTTTTATCTTCCCTTATGCCCAATGAAACATCTTAGAAGGAGGAGGCCTGAAAGGGTAAGCTCACACGAGTGCGTGGTTCTCACTTCTGGGAAGGCTTCGTTGTGATCCAGCTGAGAAAACCGGAGTCTGATCATCCAGACCAGTGATGGATGGGGGTAGACTTAGGGGGACAGCAGAAGTGAATGAAATCCCCAACTTCACCAAGACAGCACCAAGTCCATTGTGATAATGTCAGCCTCAGCCTTTGAAGTAGTCACTATGGATAGTTTAAAAGTCTGAGGTTTTGGATCCTTACGTTTTAGTGAAGAGCAAGCCTTAGTCATACTTGCTGTGTAAAAATTTTACTGATGGCCCTGGGATTGCTTTATCTTCTCATCTGCTGATGCATGTTTCATCTGTCTTGCTAATTTTGCACTTCCCAGACTTTATAGTGTCCTTTCATGTTTGGCCTTGTGTCCTCAGCTGGGCGAGGTGCTCCTCTGGGGCAGATGCCATGTCATTTCCCTCTTCGTTGTTCCAGTATCCAACCCAGGGTTCAGCAGTGAGTAGGCTCTCAACAAACATTTGATGATGATGGAATTGCCTGGTGTATGGAAAGTATTATGTAGGTTCATTAGGGCTTTACCAGCACTTTTTTTTTTAGATGAAAACTATCTTCAAATCTCAATTTTGAAAGTTTTCCACATTATTTCCCTTTCTTAAAAATTGATTTAGCATTTTCAATACAGCTTGATGGACTAAATTTATTTTTTGCCTTTGCACTGTTCTTTCAGAAGAACATGTATGTGAAGAACTTATATTTGGAAGAAGATATATATGAAGAACTGCAGAGACTGGGGCCAAGTTTTTTTTCCTTCACATTTCTTTTTTATTTGTTGAAATTTGTGACAGCATTTCAATTGAATCTTATAGGAAAAATCCTGAGCTTGTCAGTATGGATCTATTTTGATTCTTTTATTGAAGTTAATTGACTTAAAATATTATATTCATTTCAGGTGTATAACATAGTGGTTCCATGTTTATATACATTACGAGGTGATCACCATACATGTACTTACCTTCTGTCACCAAAAGGCTATGTCTTTTGAACTAAAGTGGTATTTGGGAAAAAGTGATAGAAAGCCCTTGCTTTGAAATGACTCAGCCAGGTGGCTGAAAGAGGGATCTGGGATCAATTCTAGGACAGGATGAATTATTTTTCCATTCTCATTATGCCCCTATACAGTGCTCTTTCCCATAGCAAAATGACAATTATAATGAGAAATTACAAATGGGAAAAAATAACGAAAAGTGATTATACTTTCTTGCCAGTCAACATGCTAAGTTATGCATATCAGCTCATTTAATCCAAACAACTACTCTATAAAAAAAGCAGAGTTATTATCTGTGATTTATAAACTAGAAAGCCGAGGCTCAGAGGATTTCAGCAATTTGCCTAAACCCCACTACCAGTCATGGAAGAGTTGTGATGTGAACATACCCTAGTCTAGCCCATGACCTTGACCATACACTCTGTTGTCTTTTCAGTGTCTTTGGGAAGAAAAAAAGAGGGAACCTTGGAGAGCAGGGATGGCCTATGTTTCAGACAACTTTTGGGAAGTTACCCAAACCATCAGATACCTGAGCTTTACATTTTATGAAAGTGGCGATCAGGCTAATTGAGGGTTTTAGAATGACACCTTCATTGAGGTTTAGTAGTAACTGAGAGACACTTTCGGTTGAGCTTTAAGATTGACATGTTTTGCTTACTGTTCTGCGTGGAGTCATTCTCAGCTGAAAAGAATGATTTGCTTGTATAAATGAATGACCTGTGATTGGGTTATTATCAGAAACAAATAAAGAAAGTTATAATAAACCAAGACAGGTTATTCTGAAGGTGGTGAAAACCCCAGATCGGGTGCAGTATTAGCTTTTTAAATTTATGTATATAATTTCATTTACCATGTCTAGAGCATCTGTTTTGTGAGTTGTTTTTTTTCTTGTATAATGAATGGAGTTATTCTAATTTAGTGCTAATGTGGTGAGTGCCAGGTGAAAAATTCAATTGAAATGCTGTCACAAGATTCTTTTGTTTTACTGACAAGATATGTCATGTTCTCTTGATTCCCAGTACATGGAGAGTGAACTGATAAATAGTTTAGAGATGAAATTGTCAGTCACCATTATCAAACTCAAGCAATTATCTTTTTTGGTGGCTAGCTCTGCCATAAAATTCAAGTTCTTGAGTATGGAAGCAAAGAGAAGGGGACAAACAATATGGATGTGACTATAAATTAGAAAAGTGCTTAACTTAGAAAACTAAGATTCCAAAGAGGCTTGAAATTAAGGGGGAAATTTGCAGCTACTTCCGAGACTGAGAGAGGGAAAGGAAGGCACGAAGAGGGTGCAGAGCAGACGTGGATATACCTTGAAGCTAATGACGCTTAATCTCCTTCCATGATGGAGATTATTCCAAAGCTTTGATAGGGACCCCAGCAATGTGTTCACATAGCTTATACTCTGTGAAATTCGTGCAAGATATTTAATGGCATCAATTAAGGTTCTTGCCTTTATTGACTCTGACTTGTCTTCCATTACATTTCTCCTTCTTTAGGTGGTTTTGGAGTGACCCTAGACATTGTTTGAAGTATAGCCAAGGAAATTTGAGAGGAGAATACATTTTAAGTTAAGTGGAATATATTTATGTGATGCACATCATCACTTCCCATATATTTAAGTTACTACTTCCTCATTCAGACATAGGAATAGCTTCCAGGAATACTCCTACTGCCCGCTCTGCCAATCTGATTGATGTTATGACTCACAGGTATGTGGCCAAAGTGATATGAATATGTTTTAAGGTGCCTGGCATCTAAAGTATGTGTGTGGTGGAACACAAACAAGGTTTGAAATATATGGAGCCAGAAGCTGGTCTATAGGGAACTTTTCTAATCATTAGATGTTTAAAATGGTAATTGGAGAATTTGATCCCAATCAATATTTCTACCTGTCAGTAATATACTTAATAATATAGTTTATAAATTAATTATATATTTTTTGCTTTTTTTGGTGTGGAAAATGTGTAAAAGAAGATTTGTCAGAGCTCCTGTATTGGTAACGCAAATGTGTAGTACTTCTACGAATAATGATTCTATCTGTAATAGCCATATAGAAAATAAACTTTAGAAAGGGTATATCATGTTTTTACTGTTGCATAACAAACCTCCCCAAAACTTATTGGCTTAAAACAAAAATCATTATTCTGTGGTTGGGCTCATCTTCCTTCATGTGGTATATGCTGGGCCTGCACGTAATTCTGGGATCTTAGCTGGGGTGGCCAGTCAGTGCTTCTTTGCCTCCTCACAGGGTATTTCATCCTGTACAAAGCAGCCAGGGTTTGTTCTCATTTGCAGAGTGAGAGAATAAGCAAGCTCTCTTGATGCCTAGGCTCATAGCTCATACAATGTCACATATGCCACATTCTATTCATCCAAGCAAGTCAAGAGGCTGTGCTGGAGGAGGTCATCAGGAGGACATGACCACCAGTTGACCCACAAGCTGGACAATAGGAGGCTACTCACTCCCTCCCCTGTCCTTGGAATGGACGTTTCACCCACTGTTCCCACACTAGGAGCTGTTTCAAGGATGTAGCCTTGAGAGAGTAACGTGTTGTTGAGACCAGCTGGACTGAATATGTGACTGAACCCAGTTAAGGCCTCTAAATAAACTTTTAAGATTCTGGCTGGTGAGTGAGGGGATCTACTGATCTGGCTGTTGCCCAAGGTAAGCCTCATATATAAGTTCCCTTGCTTATTACACGTGCCAACTCCCAATTTGGAGTGGTCTGCTTCTTTCTTCAGTCTCTCCTTGCCCTCCCTATGGGGGCTAGTTTCAAATTTCACCTGGGAAGTTCCCAAGGTTGTGAACTGACAATTGGTGAGCCAGCCAGGAGGCCGTGGGCCTTGGGAAAAAGGTATCTGTGGGGGAAATCCTGAGATGGCTATTGACCTCTATGTGTATGTTGGGGGTGACTCATATGTTAGATGCTTGTGGACCACCGCGTGAGTGTGGGAATGCCTGGAAAATGCCAGTTCTGTTTGTTTGAGGAACAGTGTGTACTGCACTGTGGCAAACAGGGGGAAACAAATGGCTGTTGCAGTGGGATGGCTTCTACTGTAAGCAGTCAGGCTGGTGGTTGATGTTCAGCTAGAGGATGCAACTCAAGTTAAGAAGTTGGAAGATGAGCTGAGGTTAGAGAAGGACATGCAGTTGTCCACTACTCTGTTAGCTTTAGAGCAGGTGAGTAGGTGAGAAAGCAGGGTAAGTTGGAGCCTTTATGATGCCATTTTGCAAAGCTAGGAAGGCACCAGATGCTGTGGAATAAGGTTCAAGTGCTTGTAACACAGCCTGAGTGGGACACTAAGAGTCGGAATCCCTGGGAAAGTGAGGAAAGTAAAGAGGAGGATACTGTGGTGATTGACAGTAAAATAGACAATTGCCCTGTGCTTTCTGATCCCTAATACAAAGGGGAAAAAAGCATAGCAACAACCATCTCAGCCAATTCAGAAGATATTCATGATGAGAGAATATACTCCTGCTCATTTATTGATATAATTTTCAAGTACCAGCAAAAGGCCAGGGAAAGTATCCAGGCATTCTTAGTGTGGCTGTGGGATATGAGGGGCAATGGCATTTCTCTGACCAGACAGGAGAAAATGAACATCACCACACACCCTGCTCTCTAGCAGTGCTTGCCTGGTGCTTGGGGGAAAGGTAGGAGTGTTTAAGGCACTCGCTCCCTTATAGGTTGGATTATTCTAGCCTGCAGGGAGGCTTGGTCCAATGAAGGGTATCTTTCCGGGCATGTGGGACCCTAGAAATCCCTAGAGGAGGTACAACAAATTATTAGCAAGTTGAGAATGAGACAGTCAGTCTACAGTCCTGTCTCTGAAGGCCCGGATCAGGCCACATTTACTGCAGAAATGAAAGCCCAGATACTTTATCCCTCCTTCAGCACCTGGTATGGGACACTGATAGCCATGCTGAGCCTAGTCATGGATAAGACATTTATGATGTTGGGCAAACCATTGCTGGGGAAACTGACAAAATCTGGTGATGGGAATGGGCTGTGGAAAAGACCCCAGAAAGATACAAAACTTGGAAAGCCAAAAGGCTATCTCAATCTGCTGTAAAGGGTCAATTAAAAGTAACCCAGAAGCAAATATGGTTTGGCCTCATTGCTGCTGAGACCCCACCTGCATAGAGACCTTCAGCCAAACACAGTGTTGGTCAGCCTGTGGAAAGCCTTAAAACATGAACAAAAATTCAGACCTGCCCCACCTGCCCTTGTCATTCCTGGTGCCCCACCTGTTCTAATGGAGGCCTCAGGGATACCATCTTACTTGGGATGGGTGCCTCCAGGTACTGGGCCAGTTTCAGATTTCACCCTGGAAGCTCCTGAAGCTGTGACAAGTCCAGATTCAAGGAGTAAGGAAACAAGTTGTTGCAAAGAATTTACAGTCACTTTTTGTACTCTACCTTATAAGATTTTCCAATTTGACATAACTCTTAAACATTGACATAGCAATATTAAGTTGTAAGCCTGAAAGAAATCACTAAATCATCAACAATAAAAATATTAAATCAACTATGCTAGAGGCAAAGCTTAATTATCATTCTATTTTCTCTCTATAAAAAGGTATTAGAAAATCATCTTATGGAGAGGCAATAAGAGTATGGAGCCAAAAATATGGTGTGCATGGAGAGGAAGATCAATGAAATGTGTTTTTGTGATCCAGTGGAATTTACATTGGGTTTATATAATCCAGATGTCAGCACCATACTTGAGAGCTCATAAGGCCTGGATTTGGGTAAATTAATATTACTTAACAGTTGAGAGATTTTGGAAAAGTTACCTATTTCTTTGAGAATCAATTTTTCATCTGAGAAAAGGAGTAATACCTATTTTTTCATGTATTTGTGGATATTAGTGTATTAAGTAATGTATTAAAGTGCTTAATACTATTCAGATACGCAGTTGGCAGAGATCTGCTTTATTGAACACGCTTACTGCGTCCCAGGTTCTGTTCTAGGAACTGAGGTTATAGTGGTAAACATGACAAAATTCACAAAATTTCTAGCTTCAAGAAGGTTCCATTCTAGTGAGGAGTTTATATATTTAGTAAGAAACTTACTCTTGAGGAGCTTTTAATACAGACTTCAACAAATTTTAGCTCCCTTTCTTAGTTAGCATAAAGACATGAATAAAATGATGAGGAAAAATACTTGGAGCAATAGTCTATGGAGAATTTGTACATTTCCTACTTAAAAGTGTGCATTAATTGATCAAAAAGAGTTTAAGGAGAGGAGATGCTGAGAGTTCACATATAATGAACTTGCCCAAACCATAAATGGAGGCTAAATTATTTAGGATTACTCTAATCCAGTTAGCTAGGAAAATTGGATCTTTCTCTGTCACATTTAAAAGAAAAATTCTTATCAAAGGCAAGCTGTTCCCTTGTTTCTTTAGTATCCTGGAGAATTAAAAGAAAATCTAATTTAAGAAAGCTTTTTTGTCTTTAAAAAAACTCAATATGTTGAAAAGGCAACATTAAAAATGCATTCTCTATCTGAATCACAATTATATTGAAAATATCAAATATTGAATTTGTATGCATTTTCTTTTACTATCTACTCTTTCTATAGAAATAACATTAACAATACACATTAAGCCTATTAATTTATTATTCTCCTAGAGATACATAAATTATTCTTATGTAGTTGTCAGGCTGAGTGGGAAAGAAAAAAACGCTTCAATTTTTTTAGTTGAAATTGCAATTTCAAGAGAGAGCTCATCTTAAATCTGTCTATCTTTAAACTGTAGCAATTGGTTTTGTGCTTGTGATTAAATACGGTTTCTGAAAACACTAGGAATACTAGGAAAACAGATCAACTTCTCATTTTATTTTTAATTTAGCTTTGAAGACTATTAACATTCTAAGATTTCAAAAATTATATTTCCTTGGGTTTTACAATATGAATTAAAAGCAATGATGGCCACAGCTATTTTGTCTAGACACGCCTTATAGGAGGTGGGATGTTGGCTTATTGACTGATATCAGATATTAAAAATATAACTTAGAAAAACCCATTCTCAAAAGGTGTGTCCCTCTAACAGTAGATAGGTATTTTTGCTTATTTCACATATAATCCGGTCTTGATTGTGTACTGTGATTAAATTTGCATTTTCATTTTAAACACATACTTCTGTCTTTTCTATGCAGAATATGGTTTAATATTTCAGCTAAGCCATTCCTCTATCCTCTATCATCTCCTCAAAATTCCTCTATCACCTTTCCTACCTTTATCTTTACAAAAAAATAATTTTTTCTCTCTTTACTATTCTTAATTCATTAAGAACTGATTAACTCTTGCTTTGGAGTTAGATTTTGAAGGAAGGTTTGAACAAAAATAAGCATGTTTGGCTTCACTTCTCTAAACTAAGATTAAACTGTCTTAAAATAGTAACTACTATTATGGAATTGGTCTTTTACTTTTCTCCTCTACCCTAAGCCAAATACCTTCCAAGTCAGGCATTGTGAGCAAGGTTGTGCAACATTCCTTGTGTTCACAATCCTCTTTCCCCAAACAGTTTATTTCAGCCATGCAAATAGATGATTTAAATGTCAGGATTTAAATCACCCCAGTTAGACTTATTGATCTATCTATTTAACCTTTCAGTCATTGTGAGATCCTTTTAAGATAGCATGTTTTTTTTCTATAAAGTGAATATTGCACAAACAATATGCTCCATTAAAAAATAAATTGAACTTCGTCAACATAAAAAAACAACTGCTCATTGAAAGACATCATTGAGGAAAATACACTTCATTTATATCTGACAAAGGACTTGTATCCAGAATGTATAAAGAGCTCTTACATCTCAACAATAAAAAGACAATCAAATTTAAAAATGGGCAAAATTTTTGATTAGATACTTCACAAAAAAAGATATACAAATGACATAATTAGTCATCAAGCTAATGAAAATTAAAATCACAATGAGATGCTACTACATAAAATGAAAATGACCAAAAATACCAAGTGTTGGTGAGAAGGTAGAGCAACTGGAGCTCTCATACATTATGGCTGGAAATACAACATGGCACAGACATTTTGGAAAACAGTTTGGCAATTTCTTATAAAATTAAATATATGCTTACCACACAGCTGAGAAATTCCATTCCTAGCTATTTACTCAAAAGAAAAATGTATTCAAGTCCTCTTATCCACTTTATTCATAACAAAAAAAGGAAAGAAAAGAACCCAAATGTTTATTAGCTGCTGAATAGATAAACAAATCGTACTCTATTCATACAATGGGATCTTACCCAGTGATAGGAAGGAAAAGAACTACTGAAACACACAATAATATGGATCTATGTTAAAAAATCACACCATGTGAAAGAAGCCAATCACAAAAATCTTCATACTACATTGTCTCATTTATATGAAATTTTTAGAAAAGGCAAAACTGCAGCAACAGAAAACAGACCAGAGATCAGATTGGGATGGGCAAGGGAATTTACTTCAAAAGGGCACGAGGGAAATTTCAGAGAGATAGAAATATTTTGTATCTTGAGTATGGTGGTGGTTACACAGCGTTATACATTTGTCAAACTTCATTGAGCTATATACTCTTAAACTGAGTTAATTTTATATATGTAAGTTATGCCTCAATGACTTACATAGATAAAAGGAATGGAATATTTATCTATCATAATAATTAAGAAAATACAGAAAGCTATAAATACAGAAATCCATAAAAACAAATGAAAAACTCATTCCTCATCATGTAATATAACTATTAATATTTCAGTAAACTTTTACTCAAATAATTGAGTACTACAGAAAATGCAAAATTATAGTTGTACAACTCAATGAATTTTCACAAAGTGAGTATATCCATATAACGATGACTGAGCTAATGAAACAGAACAGTATTTAGTACTCCAGAAGCATGTCCCCTTCTAAGTAATAACCCCTCTAATCTGTAATACTAGAGGTTAGTTTTGTCTATTTTTGAAATTTATATATACATATGTGAAATTATTTGCTTTATGTCTCTTTCCTTTAGCTCAACAATACCTTTGCAAGATTCATGCATGTTGCATGTAGTTGTAGTTCATTCATTGTTACTGTTTTATAGTTTTACATTATATGAATATGCCAGAATTTATTTATCCACTCTACTGTGTATTGAGTTATTTCCAGCATTGGATTATTAAGGATAGGACAAGAATATGAACATTCTTGTATATGTATATATATATATATATATATATATATTTTTTTTTTTTAATTGGGGAATTGGGGAAGGGGAACAGTGTTGGGGAATTGGGGAAGGGAAACAGCCAAGTTGTTGTCCTTCAGTCTTAGTTGTGGAGGGCGCAGCTAGCTCAGCTCCAAGTTCAGTCACCATCTGGCCACACGTCGGCAGCTCATGGCTGCTCAGCTCAAGGTGCCTTGTTCAATCTTAGTAGTTGTGGGTGGGTGTAGCCCACCATTCTATGCAGGAGTCCAACTGGCAACCTTGTTGTTAAGAGCATGTGTTCTCACCAGCTGAACCATTCTGCCACCTGTTGGCAGCTCAGCTCTGGCACAGCTCACTGGCTCATGTGGGAATTGAACCCATGACCCTGTTGCTCAGAGCTTGCTCTCTTAACCAACTGAGCCACTTGGCCGGCTCTTGTATATGTCTTTTGGTGAACGGAATGTATACCTGTTAGACATGTATACCTAGGAATGGGATTGCTAGGCTTTAGAATATGCATATGTGCAAATTTAGTAGACACTTTCAAATAGTTTACCAATGTGGCTGTACTAACTATACTCTCATGAGCAGTGTATGAGCATTCCAGTTGACCCACATATTAATGTTTTGATGTATTTTTCACAGAATTATAGAGCAATATCTTCAAATTTATCTTTAAACATTCTATAACTTTTAATAAAATTGGTCTCAGATGGCATACAGATATTTGAATAATGCTCTGAATTTATTTTACTTAACATTATAACATAACCATGTTATTAAATGTTTTCCAGAAAGATGATTGTTAATGGCCTAATATTTTGTCATAAGATTTTTATTATCCCTTGCAGCTATTGTCTGAGCTTCAGTTTCCTCGAATATGCAACAGTGATAGTCATATCTATGTCATAGGGTTTTTTGCATATAGATCCTGTACATATTTTGTTAGATTTATAATAAAATATATCATGTTGAGGGATGTTATTATAAGTGTTTTATAGAGAAAATGCAGGAGCAAGGCAAGGAAATTATTTAATTGGCTATAGCTTAAGTGGTTGCCTTATTTGGGAAATCCTAGTTGGCTGTATGTGATTGATTGTCAGGTTTTGATTTCTTAACCTTGAGGTGTTACAGTCTTAGGCTTTGCTTAGACTACTTAGTAAGGCATTAAAGCCACCTCAGCCTAATGGCCTCCTTCCTTAATTAATTTAAAAATGTGATTAAAACACAGGTCTTTACAACACTTTTAAAGTTGGGTGGGCAAAGAGTCCCCCGCTGGCTCCCCAACATTGAAGGGCTCCAAACAAATCCCTCAATTTGCTACAGTTTGGAGAAATTTGAAAAGCCCAGAGGCAAAGATTACAATGAAAAACATGATCTGCAATCCTTGGGGACCATAGGCTTACAAATTAATAAAAATAAAGATTGACAAAAGGGCCAGGGTCTGTTGGTTCTATGCTTGCTAGGGATTCAAAGCCTTTTGCACATGAGCAGAACAAATGGTCAGGGAGTGTAGAAGAGAAGTTTCTTGGATTCTGATATGAGAACCACACACACTGTGGTACCGAACAGCATTGGTGAAGCTGCAACTCGGGCTATAATTAGACTGAGAAAACATAAAAATGTAAGGGTTAACAGGATTATGAAAATCGGAATGTTTAAATAGTCCTTTTTTTTTTTTTTTTTGTGGAGGGCAGTGTCACTGGCCCTCATATGTGGGATCCGAACCGGGGCCCTCTGGCATCCCAAGCCAGTTCTTAACCATTGCACCACTCGGCCGGCCCTAAACAGTCTTAAGTAAAGAAGTGTGTCTCCTTTACCTGAATGTTTTAGGGCAATGGATAGTATATCTGGCTGGAGAACACTTCCCCTATCTAGTATTGTAAAGCAAAATCTGTTGGAGTCCTAATGGAGGCTACAGCTAGGAATATTAGTGTTGATGAAATCAAGGCAAAAGTTTATAGAAGAATTGATGTGTTGGAACAGGCTCTATGTGAAGTGTTTGCCTCTATTTCACCTGATTGTATTATAGAGATGGACGTAGTATCTGACTGAGGAATATTTTCTCTGCTTAGTCATGTAAAATAGAAGGCATGTAAATCTGCCCTTCAAGCAATATCAATTAGATATGCTAAATGGGAATCAGTAAGATTGCATGAGCCCACATAGTATAGAATAAAAGCTGGAGCACTGATAGGAACAAATTCCCCGTGTGAAGCCCTATGCGGAGAACACATGGAGGATTATGGCAAAAGCTTAACAGCACCTTCCCACAATGATCACTGGGACTTTGGACTAGAGAATTTCCATTAGAGGAACAATTACTAGCTTGCTATTGGGCATTAATGTAAACTACTACTATGACTAAAGGACATAAAATAATCTTGACACCTGAAATACAAATGATGTCATGGGTGATGTTAGAGAAACGCTCTAATGGGAATTGTAGCTCCTGGAAGATTTCCGTAGTACAATGGAAATGGTTTACGAAAGATCGCACTACCCAGGGAATGCAAGGAGGAGATGCTCACAAGCAGGGAGTCTCCTTCCACCTGGGACTAACTCTGTGAAAAGCTACTGAATTTTATTGTCACTTGGTCAGTGTCTTATAAAACAGCTCTTGACTGTCCAACAGTGTTGATTGGTTTGTGGATGGCAATTCCAAGGTGAACAGAAAACATCCTGCTTGGAAGGCTGCCATTCTGATCAAAGAAGGTGAAAACAGATCAGCTTGGTGGGCTGAATTGCATGCTGTTTTCCTAGCAGTGGTAGAAGGATTCGACCATGGTAAAAGTCTCTGTGTTTGGGTTTCTACTGACTCATTGGCAGTGGCCAGTGGCCTGGCCATATGATTAGACAGGAGGCCAATGGAAACCTAACCTATTAAAGGGATGCCCATATGGGTCATATCCCTATAGATATCACTATGGGAATTTGAGGGGTGCATTAAAGTAGGACATGCTGATATCCATCAGAACTTCCTTCCAGGTTCGGAAGGTTATTAGAATCAGCCAGCAGATATTCATATGCACTCACTTAAATGTGGTCACCTGGGTTCATGAAATGAGTGGGTATGGGGATACCGCAACAATGCAGAGATGGGCTGAATCTAGACATATTCTTCTTGTACCCTCTGAGGCACAAGCCAATAAGAACTGTTCTGTTTGCCAGCAGAAGAGATGGAGACTACAGATGGCTATGTGGCAGATTATCTGGGGGTGGGGAAAAGGCCCTGAACACAGCTGGTAAGCCAGGCTGATCCTGGTAGCCCTAGGGGGCTACACATGGGTTTTGACAGGAATAGACACTGACGTTGTGCTTGGCTTAGCAGGTGGTAGATGCAAATGCTCAGAATGCTATAAAAGAATTGGAAGACATTTTGGATCTCTGAGTCATATTTCTTTAGGCAAAGGAACATACTTTGCAGCTTAATATGTCCAACAATGGGCAGACAGATATCTTCCTCAGAGTAAAAGTTTGATAGATAAGGGGAATGGACAATTAAAACATTTGTTGTCTAGAACAGTGGGGTAGTATAGGCATAAAGTGCTGGCTCACACACCTTCACAAGTGTGCGCACACACTCAAGAGGAGTGGCGCTAAACAAGTGACCCCACTAGACAGATTCCTCTGTTTTTCTGATGAATTCAAGGATGAGTGAGTGAAAGAGAATACCTGTAAGACTATGCAGTTCTTGTCAAGTGGGGAGGAACCTGGCATAACAACTCTCTTTTTTTCTTTCTTTCCTGCATTGTCTCAATTTTGTGTTTTTCCCTACTCAGTGCAGTGGTCCCAGGAACAGGGCTGCAATTAATAATGCTGGAAACAGGGATGACTCCTAAGCAAAAAAAACTGTAACTATATATTTAAACCTTTATGTCAGACTTCCTAATGACCTGATAGGATGGGTTACGCTTTCACCCTATGTGGCAAAATTGGGATTAACAGTGAATGTGGCTATATTCCCTAGTGGTAAAAATAGCCCACTAGTTCTACACCCATGTAACCTTACCTGTATGATGGGAGCAGACTGAAGGGGAGGCACTTGCAAGACTAGTATTGAGCCTGCAATCAAACTGGGTACAATAGCCAAACCTATTGTTCTTTTCAAAGGTAGAAAACTTTGAGTATAAATGAAAAGAAGGAGGAATAGCAGCTAAGGGTAAAGAGATGAATAAATGGGCTATTTAATGAGGCAAATCCAATATTACATTAACAATTTAAAAGATGTCTAGAGAAAGAAGGGATAACATCTTTTAGCTCAATTGTACCAGATGCCTGAGAGTGTGAAGTCAGGCATTGGGTATAATTGACTGCTCTTGCTTTTGGAACATGACAAGATTGAATAGAAGCCGGAAAATCTGAGTGGCCTTTCCTTGGGAGACATTTTCATATAACATGATGATTAATTATCGATGACTGAGTGGAATGCCAGTTATGTGTCATTATCTTTGGACTTTTATAATCCTTTTGGTATAAGGGGTCCATGACCAGAGACCAGGGGGTGGATGTGATGTAATAAGAAATCTGTTCTTGACACAGAGCTTTTAAGGCCCTTGGAATTTCTAGAATAATAAGAGTGTCTTCTTGTACACTAATGAAATGACTGGTAGCTAGGGGACCCTAGACAGCCTCAGGGTGAGGGCTGGTTGCCAGAAAGACCAAGACATGATTAGAAGGTTGGAACTTTTAGCCCCTCCCCCATTCTCCAGAGAGGGAGCAGCTGGAGGTTGAGTTAATGATGAAGTCTCTATAGAAAAACCCTAACTGATGGGGTCTGGAGAGCTTCTGTGTTGCTGAACACATCATATGCTGGGAGGACAGAAGCTCCTGCATTCAGGACTCCTCCAGACCTCGCCCTATGCACCTCTTCACCTGGTTGTCTGTATCCTTTATCATATCCTCTATTATATAATAAACTTGCAAATGTAGGTAAGTGGTTTCCTGAGTTCTGTGAGCCATCCCAGCAAATTGTTGAACCTGAGAAGGGGGTCATGGGACCTTCAATTTCTAAGCCCATTGGTCAGAAGTATGGGAGGTCCAGACTTGTAATTGAGATCTGAAGTGAGGGCAGTCTTGCAGAACTGAGCCGTTAAGAAATCTGATGCTAACTCCAGGTAGACAGTGTCAGGATTGAAATGAACTGTAGAATACCCAGCTGGTGAAGAATTGGGCGGTGTGGGAAAAAAAACCCCACACAGCTGTGATTCTTTTATTCAACTGTGTCTCCAGATTTTACAATGGTGGTTTGCCCTGAGACATTAATGCTATGGAAAGAAAATCTAGGAAAAGTTGTTTTTTCTAATTTATTTGGTTTTTTTCTTGTTGTAAGGATGGAAGTGACTTTGATACTCTTTACATGTCAGAGCTGAAACTAAAGTCCACAGGTAGTAATTACGTCTGTGGTTTCTTTTAAATTTTATACTAGAGCTGCTTGTTTAGGCCATAGGTTTTCCTGGGATCATGGTTATATTAGTTGTAAATAAGTTAAAGCTTGTAACTTATTTTAGCACCACTTTTCAATCTTAAATCTTTCTCAGGGTGGATGTAAATCACATAGTCACCCTTGCTAAAATACCCTTGGGAATAAAGACTTCTCTGAGAAAGGTATTTGTGTTTGGTTGCTGCACCCATACAATTTTGTTACTGGAAAACTATACATTACTTTTTCCTTTCCTTTTCCTTCCTTAGTATCTCTCCATTTTCAGCATTTGTGTTCATTTTTGTTGTTTTCACAGAGACTCCTGTTGAGGTAACCAGAATATGTTTCATCGTTACAATTAAGACCCTGTGTGGCCACAGAGCTTAACTGTCAGGACCAAGATTTGAGAATGCCCATCTCAACATGTCTGTTTAGGCTGCTATACCAGAATAACATAGACTGGGTTGTTTGTAAACAACAGGCATTTATTTCTCACATTTCTGGGAGGCTGGACGTTCAAGATCAAGGTGCCAGAAGAATCAGTGTTTGGATCTTCTTCCTGGTTCATAGATGATTGTCTTCTTACTGTGTCCTCACATAGTGGAAAGGCCAAGGGAGCTCTCTGGGGTCTCTTTGACAAAGGAACTAATCCCATGCATGAAGTCTCTGCTCTCATGACCTAATCAGCTCCCAAAGGCCCCATCTCCAAACACCATCACATTGGGGAATAGGCTTCAACATATGAATTTGAGGGAGGACACAAACATTTAGTTTATAGCATTCTGCCCCTGACCCACCAAAATTCATGCCATTTTCACATAAAAATACATTGATCATATCCCAATAGCCCCCAAAGTCTTAACTCCTTCCAGCACAACTTTAATGTCTAATATCCAAAATCTCTTCTAAATATCATCTAAGTCAGATATGGATTGTATAGTTCATCCTGAGGGAAATTCCTATGGAGCTTTGAATCTGTAAAATCAAACAAGTTATGTGCTTCTAAATTATAATGGTGGGACAAACATAGGATAGACTCGTCCATTCAAAAAGAGAAAAATACAAAAGAATAAAGGGTAACAGGTCCCAAGTAGTCCAAACTATAAGGCAAATGCCATGAGGTCTTGGGGCTCAAGAATACTCCTTTTTGGCTCAGTGCTCTGCACTTCCAGGTCTCCAGGCCCCACCTTTGGACCCCCTGAGATAGGGGTCCTGCCTTCGGGGTCCACTGAGATGGGAGGTTCTACATCTGCAGCTTTGCTAGGCAGGGATTGGCTCCCCTAAGCCTTTAGGTGGCTCTGCCCCCACAGCTTTGGGCAGAAGTTACCTCTCCTATTGAAAAAAAGGTGATTGTCCTCCCTTTTGAAACCAAAGGGGACACCCTGATGATCTCTGAATCTCCTTTAGGGCCACTCTTCCCTTGTTTTTAAGAATAGTGTATGTTCACAGCAGAATAGCTTTACGGTCCCATTCTATAAAACCCAAGTCCAAGTACCTTCCTTCTTCTTTCCTGTCTCCTTTCCCTTCAGTTCAAACTGTCAGCTTTCCTGCTGGAGTGGCTGATCAAGTTCATGGTTCACACCCATACTAATCTCTGTTTTAAATGGTCATGGTCACTTACTGTTCTTTTCCCAACACATTTGTTCAATTTTTGCAATATGAATAGGCTTAGAAATTTTCAAATTTTTAATTTCTAGTTCCTTTTTGGTTAATAGTCCTATCTTCAAATCATTTCTCACTTCTCACATTTTACTATAAGCATTCAGGAGAAACTGATTCACTCCTTCAACATTTGGCTTAGAAATTTCTTCAGCTAAATATTCAATTTCATTGCTCATAAGTTGCACATTCCACAAAACACTAGGACATGAACACAGTTTAGCAAAGTTCTTTGCCACTTTATAACAAGAATCACCTTCCTTCCACTGACCAATTGCATGTTCCTCTTTTCCATTGAGACCTCAGAATGGCCTTTATCATCCAATGTTCTGATCATGGTGACTTACTGTGTTTCCCCATGTATAAGACGCTCCCACATATAAGACGCACCTTACTTTTGGGGCCCGAAATTTGAAAAAAAATGTATTACATAAAGTTATTGAACTTAAGTTTTATTCATCATAAAATTCATACAACTCATCATCACTGTCAAAACTCCCAACCATTAGCTTGTCCTCATCTGTGTCTGATGACGAATCACTGTCTTCATATATTGCCTCGTCCTCAGTGGGAAATTAAAGTAAAAAAATCTACAACCACTGTATAAGGCACACCCAGTTTTTAGACTCCAAATTTTTTGAAAAAGGGTGCGTCTTATACATGGGGAAATACAGTAAGTATTCTCCAAGATGATGGAGGCTTTCTCTACAGCTCTCTTCTTTTCTTTCTGAACTTGCCCCAGAATCATCATTCAGTGCAATGTAGGCTTTTTCTAACACAAACCTCAAAACTGTTCCAGCCTTTGCTTATTACCCAGCTCAAAAGCCACCTCCATATTTTTAAGGTTTTTTTTGTTACAGCAGCACTCCCACTTCTTGGTACCAATTTCTGCGACAATTAAGACCCTATGGGGCCATTAGCTAAACTATTAGGTCCAAGATTTGGGAAATCTCCATCTTAACACGATTTATTTATTTGTTCCAGGAAATACTTATATAGGAAGATATAACTGGTAAACTAGTAACTAACTTCACTATTTTTATCAGGAAATCTCTAACTTGTCCAGGAAAGTTATTCTCTCACCCAGGCAAAGAGCTTTCTTATGCAACAAGAGCTAACTTATGAAGGCTTGCTTCAGAACTCTTGTTTCACTATGCCTATCATTCATAGATTATTATTAATTAATTTGCTCAATGCTAATCAGTTTCTCACCTTAAAAGATTTGCTTGTTTGAACCTAGACCTCAAAAATCACCTATCTATCTATCTATCTATCTATCTATCTATCTATCTATCTATCTATCTATCTATCTATCCACCCATCCAACATCTATCATCTGTCTTCGGACCTCTCCCTTCCGAAGACTACTAAAACTCTTAAGGCTATTTTATGTCTTGTTGCAGTAGGTTTAATCAACTTAACTTTGTTTGAGCTACAAGTTATTTTGATGATTTTGGACTCCTTATAGTACTAGCATTTCTGAGACAAGTGCATTGACTAGACTCCACTGTCATCCTTAAAACACTGAAGTCTCTTGAAAAAATAAACCAGATAGAAAAGACAGGTGACATTTTTCTTTGGGTTTCATTGCCTGCCTCTATCTGGCCAGATCCTTATTTAACCAATTCCCATCATAACAAATCATTAATTCTGACACATTCTTATGAATTAGGAATTTTTTTTATCTCAACTCTTCAGGTGGGGAACTTGGGACAGAGGCTAATTGACATGCTCAAGGTTACTACATGAACCAATAGCCTGGCTGAGACACTGCTTAAGTCTCTTGACTCTCAGGCCCGTGCTTTGTGCACCAGATGTACTCTGCCGTCATTCTGCCATCATTCTGTCCCACTATCAGTGAGCTTCTGACCTTGTTTCCTTCTTAGTTGGCAGAAGTCTATCATATGTGCTAATATCATTTCTGTAGTTCATACCTAAATTACTTTTTTGTCTGGTCACCTTTGCAGTGTTGCAGCACTTTTAGAGTATGGCAAACATACTGTAAAATACTATTTTTAAAAAATGATATAAGATATAATTGGAGAAATCTCAAATATATTGAGTCCTATAATATATAGCTTCACAGTAATAAAAAAAATCAAATAGGTTTCAAAATAGGCTTTTCTTATAGTTAAGATCTATGTAGCCAACCACACACTGCACCATTCAGAAGGAAAATGGGTAAACTAATGCTGCTTTGTAGCACCTAGGATAACTAAAAAATCATAAGTTATACTGTAAATACAGTGCCCCTTATACAAACTCACTTGATTTAGGCAGAGCATCCTTGAATTATAACTTTCTATCCATCTCCATCTTGACAATGTGCCTCCAAAAATGTCATAAATTGAAATGGGTTGTCTTTCAATGAATTCTACTTTCTGTTGTTTTATATCTCCTTTCTTCATTAGAATTGTATTTACTATAAAGCTGCCTCCTTGATTTGTTTCTTTGGAGGCCAAGCCTGATCAAAAAGGCTGTTATTAAGGTCTGCTGAGGGCTTGATCATTCCCACTCACCTGAGAAAGCATGAAGAGTTAATAAATCTCATTTTAAAGGAGTTTCTGAAGATTTGTGAAGGGTGATTTAGAAAGAGCTTTCAGGGAGCAAGAAGTGAGTTTACTCATTTCTTGGGAAGTTTCTAAGAATCCTGAGTAACTGCTCCCAGCTAAAACAAGCCGATGGTGGCCTCTTTAACCAAAACTTAATTAGAATATCATATGACTTGTTGCAGAATTCCTGGAATCTCAAAAGCTTGACATCTACTATTTTAAAGGAGAAGGCCAGTTTTCCCCCAATCTGTTTGCTCAGCATTGCATGAAAAACTTTTGTTGTGAAACTTTTTACTGCTTATTTAGAGAAGATAGATATAACTCTTGGACTATATGTATATATGTCAATCAGAGATAATCTCTAGATGAAAGGATTTGGATGGAGGTTGTAGGAATAGGGGCTAGAAAAAAAGTAGTCTTAAAAATAAATCTACAGGGCTGGCCGAGTGGCTTGATGATTAAGAGTTGGTTTAGGAGCGCGAGCTCTAAGGGCCACCAAGTCGGATCCCACATGGGCCAGTGACACTGTGCCCTCTACAGCTAAGATGGTGAACAACAGCTTGACCTGGAGCTAGGCTGCCATGAGTGGCCGGTGACGACGTAGGGTGCAGTGCGGCTGGCCGGCAGCCAGCGTGAGCTTTCGTGAGCTGCCGTGAGCCGCCATGAGTGGCTGTCCAATGGCTGGTGAGCAACTGCCTCAGCTAGGAAGAGTGCAATGATAATACCAACATGGGCCAGTGAAGCAACATCCTCCACAACTAGACTGAAGAACAAAAGGACAGCAACTTGTCTGTTCCCCTTCCCTGATTCCCCAACGCTGTTCCCTCCTGCCAATTCCCCAATATAATCTTTAAAAATAAATAAATAAATAAATCTATAGGAAGGCTAGCAATATTAGGCACTAAGTAAGAAAACATAAACAAAATGTCTGTGCTGATCCAGGCACCTAGGTACCTTGTAGGGATGTGAAGAGGAAACAATAGTTCCTGCCTGACTCTAGCCAATGGGAAATACATTTATATAGACAGGCCACCATAAGAACAGGTAAGTGTGGAAACAGGATTCAGTTAAACCGAGGAGGACTTCCGAGAGGATGTAGCATCAGAGCATATTTTTAATCACTCACCTCATTTAAAATGTGATTAGGTTTTCTAGGGCTGCCATAACCAAATACCGCAGACTGAGTGGTCTAAACAACAGCAGTTAATTTTTGCATATTTCTGGAGCCTAGAACTCCAAGATCAAGGTATCTGGCAGGTTTGGTTTTCTTCAGAGGCCCCTTTCCTTGACTTGCAGGTGGCTACCTACTTGCTGTGTCCTCACATAGTTTTCCTCAGTGAGCTCCCATCCTTGCTCTCTCTGTGTGTCCAAATTTCCTCTTCTTTAAAGGCTACTAGTTAGATTGGATGAAAGTCTACCCATATGACCTAATTTAACCTTAATTACCTCTTTAAAGGCCCTCTCTCCAAGTATGGTTACATTCTAAGTCCTGGGGGTTAGGGCATCAATATATGAATTTGGGGGAAACATAATTCAGCTTATAACAAAATGTTAAAGATCTCTGACAGGCAGCATAGGCTTTTCCTTGCCATCTTATTTATTTTTGTTTCCTTTTTCTTAATTGAGAAGCAAGGTAGCATAACAACTAAGAGCATGAGCTCTAGAACCAGTCCACTTGAATTCAGTCTCTGCAGTGCCATTTACTAGATGTGTAACTGAAGGCAAGTTGGTTGATTTCTTTCTATCTTAACTTCTTTGCATGTGAAATAAAGATGTTAATAACTACCTATCGGGTTGCTGTAAAGTTTAAATGGTTGAATACATACATTGGGTCTTTGGAAAAGTCATGACACATGTTTGCAACAGATGGCACTAGTTCATTTTTGGAAGTACTAGAATCATTCACATCTAAGTTATTCCTATGTCATTTGACAGCTGACAGTTCTAGCTTCATGCTACAAAAGAATTGAGTGATTTCATTCAGTTTTGGAGATTTTACAACAAATTGAAGATGGAAGACCAAACTGTGCATTTTTGCCATATTTTACTGTTTTAGTTCCATAAAGGGAAGAACGCGTGTCAAGCTTGTGAAAAGTTGCATAAAGTTTATGGTGACAATGCTCTACAAGAACGTCAGTGCCAACAATGGTTCACGAAATTCTGTGCTGGTGATTTTGATGTCAACGATGCTCCTCGATCAGGAAGGCCCACCGAGGTTGATGACAACAAAATAAAGGCATTGATCAAGTAAAACTCATGTTACATGACACGAGAGATTGCAGAAACATTAAACAGTCATCATTCACGACCATCCGAAGAAGCTGGGGTACGTGAGCAAGCTCGATGTTTGGGTTCTGCATGAACCCAAAGAAGTTTATTTGATGGCGCATATAAACATCTGCAATCTACTCATTAAACGTGAGGAAAATGATCCTTTTTTGAAGTGACTGGTAACTGGTGATGAGAAGTGGATGTTTACAACAATGTGGTGCACAAACGGTCTTGGTCCCGACGTGATATTTCACCTCAAATGACATCAAAAGCAGACATTCATCAGAGGAAGGTTATGCTCTCAGTGTGGTGGGATTTTAAAGGTGTCATGTTTTTCGAGTTCCTACTAAGGAACCAAACAATCAAGCCGAATGAGTAGTGTTGACGATTGGACAGTTTGAATGAATCCATCATCCAGAAACGTCCAGAGCTTGTTAATTATAAAGGAGTTGTGCTCCATTGTGACAATGCAAGGCCACATACAAGTTTGATCACTCGTCAAAAATTATTGGAACTTGGATGGGATGTGTTGCCACACCCACCATACTCGCCTGACCTTGTGCCATCAGACTTCCACTTGTTTTGCTCTCTTCAAAACTCCTTGCGTGGTAAAACGTTCAATTCAGATGAGGGTATAAATCAGCACCTTGTTCAGTTTTTCTCAAATAAAGACAGGTCCTTCTATGAACAAGAAATTATGAAGCTCACTGAAAGATGGCAAAAGGTTATCGAACAAAACGGGCAATATTTCATTGTTTGATCTTTGTTCTTTATATAAATAAATGACCTTTGAAAAACAGACAAAATGCGTCATGACTTTTCTGAAGACCCAATAACATAACCTAGTAGTTCCTGGCATATAACAAACACTCAGTAAGTACAAAGTATAAAGGATAGTAATAATTTCTGGACATAAAATTGTACACTATGATACACGTACTTGTGCTCATAAATAAAGATTTGTATTCTTTGGAGCCTGTACCTCCATTTTATCAAATGTCAAAATCAAAAAGAAAGATATTAAAAGTTTAAGGTGACTAACCCATTGATAATTTGTGTCACTTACTATTTACATATTCACATACAGCATGCATCTGCCTGTTCATCTCTGTTTCTAAAATAATTCCAGTGAGGTTTCAGATACCTAATATTGTTAATAATAAAACTCCATGTGTCTTTTTCATCTGTGTGGGTGTTAATTCTGTGCTTTAGTTTGCTGTGCTAAATTTACCTTTAATCTAGTCTTGGGTATATTTCTGGTGCATGCATTAGCCCTTTTATTTGTTCTTTATAAAGACACTATCATCATCACCTCTCTTGTGTTCACAAACTTTAAATCATAAGCAAGTAGGACATTTAAAAAAATAATTATTATGTGTTGTGCTTTCATAGACAGCAACTATTACTAATAACAATGACCTTCTAATAGTCAAACCCATTTAACTGCTCTCAGGCATCAACCAGCTTAATCAAAGTGATGTCGCTGTCCTTTTTATTAATACTTCTATAGCATTTACACTCTGCCTGGCCCTATGCTAGGCACTTCCCATATATTAAATCCTGTAGTCTTCACAAGCTCTACAAAATGGATGCTATTATCCCCATTTTACAGATGAGGAAACTGAGATACAAACAGATAAAGTTATTTGCCCTTCACACAGTGAGCAAGTAGTGGAGCCATCCACCAGGCCTACGTAGCCATGGTTGGAATTTCATTCCGGGCCCTGTTTCCTTTTTTGGCTTAGATCATACTATTCATTTCCCATCTTTCTGGTCACTTCTTAATATCCTGTATTAGATCTTTCTCTTTAGATGCGATGGTCCTTGAATGTTAGGGTTTTCCAGAGTTTTATTCTTGGAAAGCTTGTTTTCTCCCTTTAAACTCTCTCTCATATCTAGGGCTCACTACAATCCAAACAGAAATGGTGTCTTACATCTGTATCTCCAGAGCACCTTTTTTCTGAATTGAATACATATTTATGAGCACCCACCAGGTACCTCCAACTTGGATGCTGAGCATCCACAACACTGAACTCTCCATTTGCCTCATTATCGCCAAATTGTCCCTTCTCCTTCAGTTCCAAACCCTAAGCCTAGTTGTGGATACCACAGTCTCCCCTCATTTCACACATACAATCTGGCACCAAGTTCTACTGATTCTTGCCCCACATGGCTCTTTTCTCTTGCTCCTGCTGTCTAATCTTACTAATATTGCTTCAATTTAGTACCTATAAGTAGTTGTTAATCTTCTGTTGTCTTATCATCTGTTAATGATTTTCACTTGTCAAAAGTTAGTTTCAATGTTGTGCAGTTAGCTTATACTTGCATTCTGTGCAGTTTGAGATGTTTCAATCATTTCTTTAGTGTCATTTCCCCAATATCCCTTTCTTGAGCCATGATTTTGTTTCTTGAGCTAGCTTTCTGCCTTCTCTTTGCTAGGAAAGAATCCAGTTCCTATTTCATCTCAGTATTGTTCTTCTGCAGGAACAAGATACTTTCAGGATCAAGCCTTTTGCAGAGTTTTTAAAAATAGATGAGTGTTTTGTTTCCTCCCTTCGCAGTTATGCACAAACAGAATGCAAAGAGATAAAGATCTTTTAAGACAAATCTGTTATATTTTTCCTTGGGCTAGTTTCCTGATCCACAAAATCTCTTTGGGAGAATATTGATTACATTGTATATTATCTCTAACCTAGACTCTTTCAACCTTCAAACTTGTCTCTCTATCTCTCCACTCTAATTCATCCTCTGTATAATCTTCCTAAAAATGGAGGAAAAAAGATATATTGGCCACTGGGTTAAATAAAAACTTTTTTGGAATGGCTTGCAGGGCCTTTGACAAGTCAGCTGAAAATGACCTCTCCAGCCTCATCTCCCTCTCCTCACCATGTCCTCTAAATTCAAGTCACAGCACCTTGTGGCCTCCATGCCTTTGTACAAGCTTTCTCTCTTTCTCAAACGCCATTTATTCCTCCCATATCTAAAAACCCATATAGTCCATCAAGACGTGATTCTGGCATGACTCCTGGACACTCTTACTCAGCGTCTCTCACCACCTACCTATCGTGTTACTCAGGACAGCCCTGCCCTGCCTGTGACTAAATGCCAGGATCCTTGTGCCTGATTTTCATCTGGCTCCTGGCTGCTGACACTTTTCTTGTCGTTGTCTAAATCCCAAACTTTCATTTCTAAAAATTGACTTAGATCCTGTGACTTGATCCTTATCACTCATTTTTAGGTAAGGTTTTACTTCTGATTTTGTTCCCAGGCATGGAAGGAGACCAAGCCACAGGGTGAAACCTTGACCCTGGACTCAGCTAGTTTTCAGGAAACTGCTATAAATCCAATGGCTCCTCAATGGAGGGATCATACAGTCTATTAAAAATCTCATTTTTCTCACACAGAGAATTGGTCACTGCCGTCTTGGGGCTTCCATGGTCATCCTCTATTCATATCTCTATTTCAATAATTCTGGATTGCACTTGTAGCTACAATAACACTTCAGGCCACATTCTCAGGTGTGGAGAGTGTTAACTTGGCATTTCTGTAACTTCACTTCCATTGGACCTTCTATTGGACACTGTTGGTGTTATTCCCAGAGTGCCTTATATCTCTTTTACCACTTCTGTGTACCCTTTCCTTGATGTCACTATGCCTTCACCTCCCCCAGCCTGCACCACTTTGTCATTCTTCTTCAGGGCACTGCCTTCAAGCTACTGGGGCTGCTTCTCCCAGAAACCCAGAGAGCTGGAGGTGCCTGGTAATTACATCCCTCCAGGGCGGTTCTTAGCCAATGTCAGAATGGCGAGGGAGTCCCCCACAAGGAGCAGGACCACTTTCCACCCTGAGGTGTAGGCTGGAGCCATGTCGCTGGGACTTTGCCTAAACCTTACATGATTTCTTTCTCCTCCATGCTCTGCTTCCCCATTTCCCTTTCTTGTTTCTCCAATAATTCACTTGCATAGGACTCCTTGCCTCAGGATCTACTTCTGAGGAAGGATCTTGACTATAGACACCGCTGAATCTCCCTTTGAAGTCCATTTTGTTTGATTATAGGAAAAATTATCTAAATGAATTCTGAGTAAACTTATTCACTTCAGATTTAACTCAGAGTTTTTGCCATCAAATCTCTCCTCTCTTTTCTACAAGTTCTGGTTGAGTAATCATGGTGGTGTTGATGAGGTGTCATGAGGGAGTGTGTCCATCTGGTCCCAGTTGTCAGAATCTGTCAGAGTGACAGATTATCTTGCTACCCAATTATCTGTTTCCATGTTTGTTCTCATTACTATGGTTAAATCTTTATAGTGACTAGTTCCCTATCCTTTTTGTTTTGCTTTGTTTTGTTCATTCCTAGCACTTAGAGCCACTAACTGTGCAGTAAAAAAAAGAAATAACACAACACCTTTGTAAACTAGGCATTATCATCCTAGCTTTACGGATAAAGTAAATGCGGCTCACAGATATTAAATAGTTGAGGCAAAAAAAGATAACTGATTATAGCAGAACTAGAATGTAGGTCTTTTGACTCAATCTCTATTTTCCACACCACTCATTCTTGCCTTCCTCCATGACACACTGAAGATCTCATGGCTGTGTCAATAAGCCTGGTGCTCAAGGGAAGGTCCTGCATATAGTGGTCTCAGACACCAGAAAAGCAAACCACAGATACATAAGCCTGTTAGGGAAGAGAAGAGTCATTTTAAAGCTGTTGTCACTGCTAGAAATGAAAACCAGAATGTTCCTCAGTAGGCTTCCTCCTTCAATATGAACATTAATTAACACCTTCTTTCTTCCTTAGAGAAACTCTCCACACCTTGCAGCTTTCACTGGAAACCCTACCTGAATGTAATTAGATCAAGCATCAGTCTGATAGTATTTTTATCTGTTTGGTAAGTCTTCAATGGGGCAGGGATAGCGGTCCTGCCATATTGGAGGGGAAATTTGGGTCTTTAGGGAAGGTGTGTATTATGTAGCTTGAATCAGAAAGAAGACTACGTTATTGATGGAAATATCCCACGATGGCAATGGAGAAAATATGCTCTAAGAATGTTTGATGTAAAGACAATGGTCTTAAATGATTGATATTACATTGAGCAAGAAGTCTCTGCAAGGCACTCTTTTTTAATCTCATCAATTATCATGGCCTTAGATCGGGTTGTGTCTTGTAGGATTTAAAAGGCATCTCTGATATCTTCAGGGGTGTAGGGGTGGCATGGCCTCTGGTTCCTAGGCATGTGTACAGGACTCTGGGCCCTCCTGTTGTAGCATTGTACTTGTGCTGAGATGTGTGAGTGCAGGAGCCACTTGGAGCAATGCTGCTAACATATGCTGCCTACCAGGAGGGGAGAGCAGAGCAGGGTGAAAGATGTGATTTAGCTAATATGTTAAACTCTGCCTCTCAGGCACTTGGGAGCCCATCTTTTGTTATTCTGCTTATTTCTCCTGACAAGGGCATGATTTAGCAGTTTGTTAGGGAACAACATTACCATTTAGTGGAAGAGCACTTTCTGTTTTAAAACTTTTAACTTGAATTAACGTCATGTAGAGTATATTTGTTTTAACCTATTGACTCTGAGCACTTAAACACCTTAGGCAAGATCCATCTATATGTACAGAACGTGAAATCATTTGCAATTTGGTAATGTGTCTCACTGTAGCATTTTTGAATGCCATTACGAATTAAATACAGTAGTATCATCTTATAATCCATTTTAAGATCTTGAAGTTGACATTTGCTTTTTGCAAATAAATTCCAAGCAAAAATTGGCATAGTACTCTCTCGAGCTTGCACATTTATGGTATTTTCATCTTTTCATTTAAAACCCTGAATAGTGATTTGGGGACTATGTTTTATTCTTAGAGACATATTGGGAATGAAGAGATACCTATATTAGGAGGATTAAAAAGCTAAATAATAATCAGAACATTCAGGAATGCCTCCAAGTAAAAGATCAAGCTTAATAAAATTTGACCTCAGCTATAGCTTCCAATTGTGTGTGTGTCCCCTCCCTCTGGTGTCCACTGTCCTCAGGATGGCCTTTTCCCCTTGCCTGTCTTGCATATGTCTTCTGTGCCTCCAAGAGTATGTGTCTCTTTTGCATCACCAAAAGCCATAACGACTCCTTCTTATGAAAGGGATGGAGACTCCGCCTTGCTGGAGTCCAGGGGGACTGAGAGCAAGGATATCCCTGGGCCTCCCAATTCTAGCTTAGCTTTCTCACTCATGAGAACTTCAGGCTAAGAGTGGATCCTCAAAAAACCATTATTCTTACTTGGACACAATGTAATTTAAACTCATATTGAAGGAAAAAAAATGTTGACTTATTAGCATGTCTCTGGCCTTGTCGTTTTAGAGACCATGATATCCATAATTGGCCTGAAGACCAATACATTTTTTTTTTCTTGCTTGATAACTTGTTAAACTCCACTTTAGTTTTTATAGGCTATTATCTTTGTTGCTTGGGAAATGACTTTCGAACCAGTTTTGGAGTCCCAGATTCAGAGACCAATTTTGATTTTTTCATCTAATAAGTTTAACTGAGCGCCCACTGTGTGATAGGAATTGTTGAGGAACTGGGAGACAATGATGCACAAGGCAGACAAAGTCTAAACTCTCATGAACACATGTTCTGATGTGGGTGGAGAGACAAACAAAAACCTTTAAAGGAAAAAAATATCAGGTTAAGTGTTATGCACAGTGTTAAAATTGAGTGTTGTGTTTGTGATGGAGCTGCTTTAGATTGTCAGGGAAGGCTGCTTTCAGGAAGTAACATTTAACTGCTAGCTGAATAACAAACTGCAGTGAGCAATGTGTGGTTTAGAGGGACAAGTTTCCTGGCAGAGCAAAGGCCCTAGGGCTAGAATGAATGTGTTGTTAGACCAGAGGACCTAAGATAACCAAGGTGGATGAAGAGTTCTAGGCAAGAGGAAAAATGGTAGGAGATAATATGAGAAAAGTAGGCAGAGGTCACATCATCTGTGGCTTTGTAGGGCATAATAAGGAATTTGGATTTTATTGTAAATCTATGGGAAGTCATTGGAGCTTTTATGCAGGGTAGTGTTATTTTAAAATGATTACATTGAATGCTTATAGAAGGTCAAAAGATGCTAAAAACTCACAAGAAGACAGAGGAAGAGGTTTGGCTAATTAGGAGATACTTTCCCTTGGCAGGCTCCCTTTTCCCCCTCTTCTTGAGAGTTCTTAGGATCTTTTGACTTTTTATAGCCTCTTACGACACTGCCGAAACTTTACTTAAAATCTTGCCTCAAAGATATTCTTGGTTCCCAGCATCAATACATTCAACAAATACCAAAATGTCATATCCTTTATATCAACTAAAGGAACCATGAAGAAATGCATTTTACGATAGAGGGAGTACTGGGCATGGCCAAATGACTACATATAATACATATAAAGTAGTGGAGTCGATAGGGAATTGCGACATTGCTGAGTCCTGGAAGAAAATGGATAATCAGAAGTTTTAAATGTCAAAACACTGTGTCTTAAGTAAGAAGTTCTAAATAACTCCCCCGTTGATCATTTCTGATCCTGATGAGGATCATGAAACTATTGTTTGTGATGCTTCAATTTCACATTTCAAATAGAAAATTTCTTTCTTTCTTTCTTTTTTTTTTTTTCTTACTGTGTGTCAGGGCTAGACTGAGCTATTGCTAAGAACAAGATAGTTAGGGTCCTAGGCCTCATGGAACTTGGAGTCTGTAAGGAAAGAAAAAAATTAGGCATTTCACTGTGATTATGAGAGCTTATCATGTCTGACATAAGTTGTTCTAAGTATTTCTCTACATTTGAAAAATTACTGATGCCTAGGCCTTAAAGCCAATTAGAATCTCTGGGTAAGGCCAAGTGTTTTTACCACAGGCATAGTATTTTTAAAAGCTCTCCAAATGGTTTTTAATTGTGCATGCAGGTTTGATAATTATTGTCCTATTAGGATTTCTCAGTCTCAGCATTATATTGACATTGTAGATGGGATAATTTGTTGTAGGGGTGCTGTCCTGTACATTGTAGGATGTTTAGCATCACCTTGGGCCTCTACCCACTAGATGCTAATAGCACTCTTTGCAAGTTTTAACAACCAAAAATGTCTCTACACATGGTCAAATGTCCTCAGGATGGGGATGGGGCAAAGTCTCTCCTCCCTCCTTGTTGAGAGCCACTACTCATAGGAAGTAGTTCCTCACTTTGACCTACCCTTCCCCCACTCCCTTGCTGACTGCTTCAGCAATGACAGCTCCTGAATGGTCCTCAACTTCCATGCTCTCACTTCAGGTCTTCGATTACTTATGAATCTGATGGCTTCCTCAAAATGAGCACTTGAACACCCTCACTTCTCTCAAGTCTGCTCAAATGCTTCCTCCTCTGGAAAACCTTTCCTTATTATCCTATCTAAAATGGACCTTGTCCCACCTCTCTTTATACATTTACCAGGCTTTATTTTAAGTTCTTTATAGAACTTATTACTGCTTGACATTATATTAGAAGTCTTTTTTCTAACCTCCCCTCCCCATAACATGTAAACATTGCAAGAGCTATTTAACTATCTGATATATAAGTGCACAATATTATTTCAATTAATGAATGAATATGTGTTATGAGAAATTCAATATATTAAGGAGAATTAAGGCAACCTAAAATTCTTTCTTTCATCATCCTTCACAATGATTAATGTTATTTTTGAACTCTTACATGGACTAAAATCTTTTAATTTAAGGTCAAATGTATGCACATCCCTCCTCCTACACACACAGGGACATGGGTGTTTAACTATTGACAAGCAAATGTATATGTTAAAATTTTACCCATTAAGCGTATTAAAGAACAAAATTAAACCAAGTAAATTTGAAGCTCTAATTAGCTTTATTAAAGCAATTTATGAATCTGGCAGCTTCTTATCTGGCAACTAGAAGGGTGCTCCCTCCAGTGGAAGGCTTTTATAGGAAGAAGGGTGGGGCAAAGGAGGTATTAACAAAAGAAAGGAAAGGGTTATTTTTAGACCAGGATATCTTTTTGGGGGTGGGTGGTGGGGGGATGGGAATGTCAAGGGTTTTACCATGCAGATTACCTCTTCTTTCTATGGGGATGTAAAAGGCTCAAGTGACAGGTTGCTTGACCAGAAAATTCTAGACTGATTGATTAAGATTACATTTCTGGGAGAGACTGAAACTGCTGTTCATGAAAAATATCCAGGCTAAGAAAATGCTTATGAGTTTATTTGAGCCAAACTGACAATTGCCGGGAAGCAAAATCTCAACAGATTGAGAAAATGCTCTGGAAAATGGCCGTTGTAGAATTTATTTTATACATTAGAATCAAAGGAGGAGGGTTACATGAAATCCATTGGTAGTAGATGAAGGGTTGGGAGAAAGCAAAGTGGGGAAATCTCTGGGATTGGATAAAAAGTAAAATGGAGAGACACACATTTCTTTTACATTGGTGGGTACAGCATAGTTAATAGCATTTTACAGCACATGGAGATAGTATTTTGGGAACAAGATAACAATGAGGGATTTTGTAGTTTCCTGCTCTGGTGTGGTGGGTTGTGCCTCCGGGGGAGGGGAGATCCAGACAAAGAGATTACTCTGATATTGCAAGGGTTTGTTATCTTAGATGCAAATAAGATGACAGACAGGCTTAAGATAAAGATTGACCTTTGTCAAGGAAGCTACAGGCCAAGGATGTGACTTCCAGACATGGCCCATTTTAGTTAGGAATTTTTATGTCCACGCCGTCCTCTGGTTATTTTCAGTCTCCTGAGCTTGTCAGGTTTAACATGTGGCCCCTTTTCTGTCTACACGCCAATAGGTCAGATATTAAATCTAAGTTTGGTACCATGGGCTTTTAGCATGAATGATACCATTTTGGGCCTGCAGTTTTCTCTTTAACAAGAGGAAGCAATTTTATTGCAAAAATTTAGCACTTTCTTTTTGAAGTTATTTCTATATGTAAACATTGCATTTCTTACCTTACTGGTTTTATCACCCATGCAAAATGTTCATTTATCTTCATTTAAGCTATATGCTAAAAACCTTACTTTGGGTCAAAACACTTGACTATATACACATTGTCAATCTACAATAAAATTTAGCTAACATTGTTGGATAAAAATCTTCATTTTGAAAGTATAGCAAAGATTTTTCATGGAATAAGGGAAGTTTTGACCTATAAACTTTCAGAAAAAGCTTGGCAATATTTTAAAGGTAGAATGGTGACTTTATACTTAAAACTATGGTGCAAAAATATTAGAAAACGGCTGTGTAAAAGCAGAATGTGATTAATTTAGAGTGGTGCCTTTTTTATATGCCTGCTTTTCCATCTATCAGTGGTGAAACCAGGCCTTGCTTCAGGCTTAGGTTGGAACCTGGCTAACCTCTGAATTAATCATTTATTCCTGCCATTGTCATGAACAGAGAATTCCCAAGAGAATCAAATGCAGTAAATTTCTTTGGAAGGGAAGAATATGCAGTCAGAAGTGTGAGCATGGACTTTTTTGGAGCCAGTATATGATTAACAAATCATGAGGGCAGGATTTGAACTATGTTCTAAAAGACTCAAAATCCATGCTTTTACTGCTACACCGCCTTTCCTAGAAGGGAGAGAGGTAATATAGACAAACTTTGACACACTATCACAATTTTGTGTCATTAATACTTGCCCCAAAGTACACTCTTTTATTAAGCTGAGTGTAAGGAGTAGTAGTGGAATATAATGTAAAATAAAATATATTTTTGATTTGACAATGATAGCCTCCCTATCAGAACTCTGGAGGTCACTGGTGTAGGAGCGTACACTTTTTCCTAAGAGCCTAAAGTGCATTTTGGGAGAGAAAACATTACAAATCCCCAAGCCAGCTTTCAGCACCAGATTCAAGTAGATGTGCAAGGGTATTTTATTACACTAGTAAAACAAGAAGGACAAAACCTGAAATACAATCCCCTAGACAAGTGACTCAGGGAAAGTTTTAGGAGATCCTTGAATTGGGGAGTTGGATGTTCAGAGTTATATTCATCTGGATATTACAACAAATATGACCTAAGGTGGTAAGTGGGACATAGCTACAAATATGTCATCACCTGGGATGGCCTGTGTATTATTCACCTTTTGCCTCTAGCATGTTCTAGTTTCCCTTGAGAATATTGTTTTTTTCTCTAGTCTACTTTTGAGGGCATTTCAAAGCCCTTTATCCCTAAATTCAGTATGTTGTAGCCGGTGCCACCCAAATCCCTCAGGGACACCCTCATACTTTGGGATGTCTACCTTGAAACTTTTGTCTTACACATGACTGGGACTGACCAGGGCTGGCAGGGCCATCAGAGAGAAGTGCTCCAAGATTAGATCAGTGCCTACATGGGACCTGGTCCCATTTTATCCCCTTTGCAGTGTTCTTCTACCCACTTCTCTGACCCCCTCATGTGGTTAACCAGATGCCTTGAGGAAGTCTGGGACCTATGCCTATGAGATCATCCAGGATTCTGGACTGGTACTCAGAGCCAGGAGGGTGGCATGGTGAGAAGATTGTTCCTGCGGGCAAGCAGGGTATTTCTTTCACAGGATCCCATGAGATTCTGGATGATTCTTACTTATGTGTGATGTGTTCAGGGGTCTCTGGCGCTAGATAGTCCAGCTCTAGCCCTTGGTCTTATGCTGCATATAGAGGCCCATGTGTCAGCTGTTGCCTAACTGTGTTCTGATTGTGGTGTCACCATTGGTCCACAGCACTGGAGGGCTACGGTGATGGCAGCAGGTATCTTTAACTCTGTACATACCTCACCACTGATAATCAGGGCAACCTCCCAGCCCATCTTCAGACTCCATACCAGGTAGCAGGCAGTCTTCCTGAGGTAACCTCACCTATCTTCTCTGAGGGCTTTGGAGACCATCGTTCTAAAAGAAAAATGGGCTCTTTTAATCAATGTCTTCTCTTTCTTCTGATGGGCATGATAATGCCACGCTTTTCCTGGATAATCTTAAATTGCGGCTGCCGAAGGATGACAATGTCTTCAATGACTGGACCCACTCTTCTCACCATGCCCATGGGACCTTCTTTTATTCCCCTCGCCTGTGTAGTATGTGGAGGCAGGGCTGGTTAACATCAAAAGAGATCACATTTTAAGAATGTGATTAAGATTGCTTAAAGAGTTTGCTATAGACTGAATGTAGCTTCCCAAAATTCATATGGTGAAACCTAGTCCCCTATATGATGGTATTTGAAAGTGGGGCCTTTGGGAAGTGATTAGGTCGTGAGGCTGGAGCCCTCATGAATGAAATTAGTTGGCTTATAAAAGAGATTCCTTAGCTTCTTCATCATGTGAGGACAGAGTAATAACACCATCTATAAATCAGGAGGTAATCCCTTAGCCGACACAAATCTGCTAGCACTCTGACCTTGGACTTTTCTAGCCTCCAGGGATGTGAGAAATAAACTTCTGTTGTTTTATAAATCACCAGTATGTGTACTCTGTTATAGCAGCCCAAATGGACTAAGACAGTGTTCAAGAGATGATATGGTTGGAAGATGTATTATCCTATATTCATATTATAAAATTCTAAATGGTAAATTTAACAATCAGGAAATGAATCATCATTCACATTTTCCTCAATACTCTGGATAAGACCTGCATTTGGGGTCATCATCAATGAAACAGAACAACCTTTGATACCATCATCGGAAACCGATATTCACAGGAGGCACAATGAATGATTACATTATTATGTAAATAATGATGTAACCAGCATTAAATAAATGGCATTAGGGATCTACAGAGGAAGGAGATCTATCACATTTCAGTACAAAAGGTTTTAAAGAGCCATAGATAGCATTGTGAGTAGTAACAGCATTGCTACTCTTAGTTTTTCTTAGCAACATATGTGAAATTAGCCAGGGATAGAGCATTTAACAATAAAGAACACAAATAGATTGTTTCTGAACTTGAACAGGAAGAGATGGTAGCTGGACACTTATAGAGAATCTCACATGCACTAATTGGACAATAAAATATACAAGTATTTCTTCTCTATGCACTATTCTAAATCTTTATTTAGTTAACTCACTATACCTAACATGGACTTGTGAATTTTTAAATATGTTTTATTGTTTATAGTGTATATAAATGTATTTCCAGGGTCCTGCATAACCTGGGGACTCCATGGTATTAGCAGAGGAAACTAAAAGCATCACAGGATGTCCCCATTATAAAGAACCCGAGTGTATCCATCAAGTTATGAAGCAAATCTTTTCAGAGAACATCAGTATGTGTATCTAATTAACAAGCTAAGGAAGTAGTCTAAAAAAAGGGGAAATCCCCAAAACATTAATCAGGGAAAACAATGAATAGACTCCATTCTGTGCCAATAAGAAAAGTATAGCATCAACATGAGCCTTAGCTGCCTCCACGTGCTAAGCTTTAATAACAGCGAGGCACACAGGGTAACAATAGGCCCAGCTCTTGATTACTTTTCCTAATGAGAGTGAAGCACAGCATGGAAAAGTGACAACTTGAGATAATTCAAAATGTCACATTAGTTTTGAGTTTCAATCTCTTCTATAACCAGTCTTCATAAAAACTGCTAATGAGTAGCAAATTGTACTGATTTCAGTTTTACTTCCATTTGTTTCTTGTGCTAATCTTTAGAGAAAAGGTGGAAGGCAGTGGGATGTCATGGATAAGACATCGGAGCAGAAGTTAAGCGACCTGGGCTAGAGCCTGTGCTCTACAGTTAGCAATGTGCATGGCCTTGAGCAAGGAAGGCAACAAAATTAGCTGTTCATGAACATCTGACAGGTGCCACGGCCTGTGCTAGGTCCAGAGGATACCGGGAAATAAGGCTGGAGCCGTGTCCTGGAGTGTCTCACAGTCTAGCAGTGGAGACTGACATGCAGAAAGATAATTGGAGTATCTCATGACAAGTCTCTTACAGAGTTATGAGCAGTGGGCTGTGGGAGTCCAGAATACAGTGAGTGGGGAAATCAATAGGGATAGATGACAGTCAGTGCTGCCGAACAGGAAATAATGCAAGAAATAATTGTGTAATTTTAGTATTTCTAGGAAGTATGTTATAAAGAGTAAAAAGAAACAGGTGAAATTCACTTCAATGATATATTCTATTTAATCCAATATCCCCAAAATATTATTTCAACATATAATAGATATAGTTATTAATAAGTTATTTTACATTATTTTTAAAACTGAGCCTTTAAAATTCAGGGACCCCCAGATCTCTGAGGTCCTGAATCATTAGGTCTGAGTGGATCATAGGAATCTATTAGGTTGTCGGAAAAGTCATGACATATTTTTTCTGTTTTTCATTGCAAAAATGCGTCATGACTTTTCCAACAACTCAATATGTTTTATAAAAGAATTCTGATCATTCCCAGGTGCATCCCAGGTTGGAGACTACTGGTCAACAGGCTGAATTGGAGGCACCTGTGGCAATCAAAAGGTAATTTGATTTTAGGCAGCTTTAGCAGAAGGATGTTCCTCTGTGTGAATGAGCCACAAGTTGTTTCTTGAGAAACTACATTTTTTCTCTTGTTGGACTAGTAGGGTGTCTAGAGCTAGTCCTGCCTTCGTATCACCTCTGTTCACTTGCTCAGCCTGGAGTTGATGCTGTCTCTTCACGAGGCTTCCGAAAGGTGTGCAAATTTCATTTTCCCCTTTGGTTCACACTTGGTTTGTCTGATGTCTTTTAGATGAGTTGTCCCAAATCTGGCTATGAAATCATTCTATGTAGCACTAAATAAAAAATAAAAAAAATTAATGGACTCCTCTCCAGATCTACCAAATCAGAAGCTTAGAGAGCAGAACTATTATTGTTACAAACTCCCCAGGAGGCACTTGGTGTGTGGAAAGGCATTTGGGATGCAGTGACCTAGAGAATCATGTGGGAATGTATTGCGAGGTTTGGTACTTTCATTGCCAGAATTCAGATCTGCTTGCCACCCTATACCTTGTGGTATAATGACCTTGGGCAGACCTCGTTTAATATTTGGCTCAGCAGCTTACTCACTGTATGATCTTGTTTGGTTATTTACCGAGTCTGAGCCTCTGTTTTCTCATCAGTAAAATGGGGCTAATCATTGATTTATTGGGCTGTTGTTAGTGCTCCAGGGCTCACTTCTTGGCCCCCTTCTTTGTGTTCCTCATCTTTATATCCTCTTCTCTGTGATTTCATCTGGTCTTCTGGCTTTAAATAGCCTCTAAGCTGATGACTCTCTGGTTAATATCTTTAACCCGTCCTCTTTCTCTAACCCAGATCAACTGTGTCTCACTCTCTACACAATATCTTTACTTGAATATCTGATAGGTATTTCAGATCAAACATCCTCAAAATACCACTCCTTAATCAGTTTCTGAAATCAGTGTCAGCTATAATCAAACTCATCTTAGTAAATGGCAACTCTAAACTTCCAGTTGTGTAGGTCAAAAACCTTGAAACCATCCTTGATTCTCATACTTCACATGAGCAAACCATATCAGCTCTGCTTTTAAAATGTATTGAGATGCCTAGATTATTTCAATGGCTTTTAAACTATTTTTCTTTCTACTTCTTCCTTCCCCCCATATCCTGTTCTCAACAGAGTAGTCAGAGTAACCCTTTAGAAATATAAGTGAGCCGCCTGAGTGGCTCAGTTGGTTAAGAGCTCGCTCAAGAGAGTGAGCTCTGAGCAACAAGGTCGCCGGTTCGCTTCCTGATGGGCCCAAGCTGAGCTGCTGCTGAGCTGCCAACAGGTGGCAAGACGGCTCAGCTAAAAAAAAAAAATTCAAAATCTACTCTAAATGAGATGGTTTCCCTTCTTAGAGTAAAAAGCCAAAGTCCTTAAAATTTCTTACAAAGCAACTTTTGGGTCTGGAACTCTGTTTCTTTTCCAATCTTAACTCCTCCTCATTTCCTCTTTGCTTACGCTGCTCCGCAAATGACTTGCAATTCCTCTAACACACAAAAATAGTCTTGTTTCTGGAAAAAAATGAACATCCCTCTATGACTCACCCTGTTGGAAGATTTTGGGTGGACTGTCTTGTGCTGTCCCACTGAAGTCCATGGGCAAACAGGTCTGGTACCTGTGTCAGCAGGTGGGCAGGCCTCCTGCTTGGGTCCACTGGGAAAGGCCTGATGCTTGGGTCTACAGGGCAGGCTGGTGCCTGAAGCTGCAGTGGTGGGCCTGAGATCTGAGTCTGTGTGGGTAGGCCCTGATCCTGCATCTGTGAGTGCTGACCAGGTGTTGGCAACATTGGAGTGGGCCTGGAAACGAGCTGTAGGGGCTGGCCTGGCACTGGTGGCCTGCTAATGTGGTCTGTGGTGAAGTGGGGTCCTTCCCTCACAGGGAGGGCATCTCTCTGAACTGGGCTCCCTGAGCTTGGGGAAGGGGTGACACGGATTATGTGAACCCATTTTTTCTACCCTCTTCAATGCATCTTTTGTTATTTCTGTGGTCCACCCAGCTGCTGTAATCCCTCACCTGGAATACTTAGCTTTTGTGAAGGTATTTTCATTCATGGATAGTTGTTCAAATTGATGTTTCTGTTAGGGGACGAGCATTGGAAACATCTTGCTGACATTACTCTCTCCTCATGTTCTTTTAACAATGCCATTTAAATTTCTAAATAAACTTTTCATAGCCTTGAAAGAATCATAGTTGGATGTGGATGATATTCTGGGAAACTGTTTCCTACTTTAAGCTGTTTTATATCTCACCCCATAGGTGCCTGTGTAAAAGCTGATGGAGTACAGACATTATCTCTTTGTCAGCTGAATAAGACTTCTCAAATCTCTTGACAGGGGTTGGGGTGAATGCTAGCATTTAATGCATGATGTGCATTCAAACTAGGCAATAATTTCATGGTTTGATGATATTCACTGTCTGAGAGTCCCTAGTGCTAAATAATGGGTTAATGTTATGCCACCTTGATCCATCCTTTGATTATGACACATGGAAATCCCCTTCTTTCCTTAGATCAGCTTTGACTCTGTTGCCCTCAAGCAATACACATGTTCTGACCATGAGAATGAGGAGCATATGAGAAAAGGCCAACAGCTATGAATAGAGACTCTTCTTTTCTCTTTGGTTCATGCACTGTAGAGGTTTTCACAGTAATGCAAGTTCCTGTCTTTTCTACCTAATGCCATGCACTTGCCTGGCTTTTACTTTTATATTAGCCCCCCTGATTTTTCAGTCCTGTTCTGAGCGGGTAGTAGAATATTAACAACCATAGTCTTACTGAGAGGTAGAATCTAGAATTAATCATTGTCTAGGTCCATTTGAGAAGGTAAAGATGTTTGAACTCTAGGGCAGCTAACAACTTCAAATTAGAGTATTGGGAAATAGATCTGAATATGGGGTGGCCAGCTTGAGCTCTTGACAAAAAAGGGATCTTATTAAGGGATCTCTTTTCTGAAGAATTACTAGTTTTACTCCTCATCCCTTTCTGAATAGGGGTACAAGCTGAGTGGGATTTTCAAGGAATTAAATCTTAATCCTATCTCCTGTTTAAGTTTTTGTTACACTTTTCTTTCCAGGACTATGTACAATAGATAAAAGTTTCATTTAATGACTAAAATCAAAGTCACCATCCCAATCTCTTCAGAGAGAAAAGGTTTTCCTCAGGTAATGGGGATATCATTTGAAAACGCTTCCCTATGTGTTCTTCTTCCTTGGCACAATGGCTTCTTTGACTCAGATTTTCAGTTTTAAACCCTTTGGAGAGGGAATACAAAGGGACACTAAGATGTGGAGGAAATCTCTGCTAGACAAAAATGGGAAGAAAAATAAAGGCCTTTCAGCCTTCAGAGGAGAGAGATAGATGGAAGATGAGAAGGAAAAGATCAGATGTTTATTTTTACCCAGGTGCCCCACCTGCCCCACCCAGTTCATCCTTGAAAGGGGGGAACAGAGTGTATAAACATAAAATGTAGAATTTTTGGAGGAAGTTGAAATAAGAAGAGCTTGTGCTCCACTTGTTTGGGTTTCTGGGAGGATACTACCTAGCAGAATCACCCGTATTCGCATTATATGAGTGCTGAGCTGAACAGGATAATGGTGTGATATGTTTATATAGAGAAGTCTGGATACCACACATCTCTTTTGGCTCCCATGTGGTATAGAAAAGCTGAAGAATTTCCTTGTATAATTAGAAGAGATAACTCAAATAGCTAAGTGTAGAGAACCAGAAGTCCTACATTGGACAGTGGTCATATGGAGAATTTAACTGAGATTTTAGATAATCTGTAATATGAGTACAAGCGAGGGTGGGTCACGTCCTCAAAGTGGGCATGGACATTACCAATCATGCTAAAAAACTAGCCAAGTTTTACCAGCCAAGAGTTTCAGTAGTATATACCAAAGTGATGTAAAGAATCATAAGGGTCAGTGAAAAATTTTAAGGAGATTGACAAGATCTAGAGTAAAGAACAAGAAACAAGACCCTGATTTAGGGGTCCTCCTTCCCTCTGATATTAGGATACTTACGGTATTAATTATATCCAGGGGCTCTGTTGGATTGGAGAAGGGGAGATGTGAGAAACTTTGAAAGAGTTTGCAATGTACTGCAAGAGATTATGTTAATTTGATCATTTAAAGTAAACACGACTGAGTTACCTGACTTTTGGTAAGCTTAAAATTCTCCCTGCCTAGTAAAACTGGGGACTTGAGAACAGGAGATTAGTCATAAAAAATAAAGAACCCATATTTTTCACGCAACTGTGTTTGTAATAAGTTAAATTATTAGCCCCTATAATGCAATTAAACAGAAAGCATGTAATACATGAAGTGTCAGAGTTCCTTTCCTTGAAGACCCCTTCTCCACTGAATTCCACATAGTATTGTACTTTTGGGTCTTGATATGCGTGCTTTGATTATGTGATCCCGGAAAATAGCCCTAATTCTGAGGTTCTCAACTGTTTGTAAGGCTCAGGCTTATGTTTTTGTCAGGGGTAAAATTTACAAATTTTACTGGCTAGAACATTTATCATGGCTGAAATGGGAGGGAGTCTGTGATTAGTGGCAGGAACAACTTTGAATGGAAACCCGTGTAGGGCAAAGACCATAGAACTGTTAATGTGCTTTGTGGACGAGGGGGCAGTTCTGCATTTGGGTCAATTTTTCTGCTCCAAAACAGTAGAGTCCTCTTTCCCTGCACCAACCCTTCTGTCATGGAATTGTCCAGTACAATGATACACAGTTCAGCCCTCCTATGGTATGATAATGACAGTGTGTTATAATGGTACTGTCTCTGAAAATTGACTGTCATTAGCTGGTAACCCTCTTTCCCCACTTATCATTGTTCCTTGTTTAACATATTTTTAACCAAGAGTATAGCCACGTGCTTCAGCATTGAGTAATCTTTGTAGAATGTAACGTGAGTTCCTAATACCACCCATTTAAGAAATAGAGCTCAGCTTAGCAAACACTTATTGAACACCTATTTGTATCTGGAACCATATTAGATGCAAAGAATACAAACATAAGTTAAGTCATGGCCCTGGACTTTGAGGACCTCACATAGTAATAGAATCTGAGTTTAGGGTATTCCATAATTAGTTGAAAATAATGATGATGGTGGTAATGATGATGGTGGTGATGATGATGATAACCACTATTTAGTTAGCACCTACTTTTTAGACCACTTTGTGTGTTTTACATATATTGCCATTACTTCTTTGGACAATAGTGCAATAAAATGCAACTTATTTGCATTTTAATTAAATAACTTCCCTACTTTACTCACATACATGTATAAGAAGCTGAGCTGGAAACGGAACCCAAGGTTGTCTGACTTTCCATTGTAACAACTTATCTGGCAATTAAATGTATCTTGGCAAATTAAAGATATAATTTATTATAGGCTCACAGAAGCCAAGAAAAATCTGCCAAAGAAACTATGTTGGTATGGAAAAGAACAGTTAGAGCGGGACTCACAACTTCCCAAGAGGATGGAGTTGGAGCTACCTTTTCTGTTGACACACAGGGAAAGCACCGTTCACTGGCTAAGTTAAATTAGTGGTAGAAGGGCACTATCAGTGGCTGAAGTGCATTATTCCTGAGCTCTTCTCCATTCAGAATATTGTCATTTCCCCTTCCTTTTAGGGCTCTGAGTCCAATGGTGTCTAACCTCCTAACATTAGCCATTTTGAAATATAGTGATATTCTTTGTTTATTTATGAATAAGAATTTATAGAGAACCCATAGATGTGTTTATTAAATAAAACAAAGTAAGTTTTGCTTTATATTTCTTATACCTTTGTACAAAGTAGACTATGGGGATTCTTTTGATAGTCAAATTCATTCACTTGTGTATCCAGTAGATGTCAGCATTGGGCTATTTCTGACCATTTAATCTGTCTCCATATTAATTTGAAAGGACCATAAATATTCAGTATGAAATATACTGAGATGTAAAATAGCAGGTGCAGCAAATCTGTGGTGAAGATACATTTAATGGGTGAAGGATTCAATATTCCATCTACTGAGCAAACAACTGTATATAAAAACCCCATCTGTAGCTTTTTTGTCCATGTCCACTTTAAAAAATCAATTTATTTCAAAATACCAGTATACAATTTTGTAGAAGATAGCTTTATACAATTAAGTGACAAATGGATTAAAGTCATCGACATAAATGTAAATATTTGAGTAATTTTAGGTTGCATCTGCTTAAAATCAGAAAGGGACACTGAAGGGTGTTTAAAATCTCATTAGTATATAATTTCAACCATAAAGTTTTTGGCAAAGTGGTTTTTGAGTTACCCTCTTTTCTCCTCAATATTAAGACTCCAGCTCCTTTGGAGCACATTAAAACCACTTCTGGTAATCTGCACCCCAATGAAGCCAAATTGATGGTTGATCAACATTAAATGGAAGATATGTATAATTCATGCCTCCACTAGATTCTAAAGTTGACACGAGTATTTTAGATTCTTTCCCGGGAAATTGCTCAGTCCTGTGGCTGAGCTAAGTCAGTCAGGCCTTGTGTCAAACAGAAATTGATTAAAGAGAAGTCAAGACATCTTTATTTCTTAGAGAGTAGAGTCTTCTTCGTCCAGTTTTTGTCAATTCATTATATGTAAATATGCAGTGGCACAGGGGTGAAAGATGAAAAACAAAAAACCAAAAACCCAGAGAAAACATTTAGTCCAGTCTCTTCGTGAGCAAATTGAAGACCAAAGAGATCTTGCTTGAGATATAAGAGCTAGTGTGTGAGCGAGTCTTCTTTCAGTATTCTAGTTCATTTCACAACAACAAAATATATATTGAGCACAGGCAAAATTCTTAGTCGACAACAAGAGGAATTAAAAATTGTTCTTACTCTCAGGGACTTTGGAAGATAGTTGAAGAATCAGACACATTAATAGAACATCAAAATACATTTTAGCAACTTTATAGATGTTCAGGGTACAGATAAGGGCCACTTTGTTAAGGAGGGTCTTCATGATTTCTAAATAATGAGCTATTTCTTGCTTAAAAACTCTTCCAAGGGCTGTTACCAAACTAGTAACAGGAAGCATCACTATTTGATGGGGCAGCACATGGGATCTGCAGATTGCTTGATGGGTCCACCACATTTTCGGTTTTAGAGACTAATCCCCCCCAGTTGAGGATTAGTCTAGTCCAATATTTTCCAAGTGCCTATATCGTAAATGCCTGTATCATGATTACCTCAGAATCAGGATTCAGAAGATTAGGCAGCCTAAAGAATAGAAAAACAAAATAAAAATCATAGTAATTTTGAGGCATAACCAAATGAAGGAACCACTGACCTAGACTACACTGAACCACCCATATTGGTTCATCCTGAGACTAATAGGAGGACATTTATCACTATAAGGAATAGTCTTTGGTCCTCTAAGAGAACCAAATTAGGTGGTTCATACAGAAACTAAAACTATAACTGTAACTCATTTATGCTCTGTTCTCACCCACAAAACTCTTAGGTCACTATGTGTGATAACTATATCCAAAGTGAGTGAATGATGTGAGGCTTTGGTAAAATGTGTATCTGATCACATCAATATGTTAAAATGACATTCAAAGTATGATCTATTTCATGATAATTTAGGTGAATTTCAATGGTCACACAATAGACTGCTTTCTGGAAATGAGAGTTTAGCAAATCTTTTCCTTGCTTTTTTTTCTGAGTGATGGGAGAGAACACCTCTTTTATGAACACTATATAATATTTCCAGCCATCTTTTCTCATCTCTTTGGGACAGTGCGGGGAAACACATTAGGTCATAACTCAGTACTGGAGGAAAATTCTGATGATGAACCTAGCTTGTTCAAAGCCTCTTTGACATTAATCTGCCATATGCAATCACTGTGTGTGAGATTGAAGATCATATTTCAATTTTGTGTACCAGAACACAAAACCTTATATACCTCATCCAAATCATTGGAGAGATATTCCTCTCCAGGTAACAAGTATAGTACTAGGAATATGGACAGGTTCCAGGGAATACAATTACCTAGTTTCTCAATTCATAGGCTACTTAGTTTCAGTGACAAAAATTATTGTGCATTCCCCTGGATTTCTGTGAGCTGGAATTATTCATACCAGTGAGAAGAAAATGTATTTTAATATCCAAGTAGTTTTTCATTTGGATTAAGCACAAAATACTCTAAATAACACCTTTGGTATATATTCAACACTCCCAGTTTCTATATGCAGAGGAGGTAAGGGGGTTGGGGGAAGGGGGTAGGGAGATGGTTACAAGAGGGCAGATCTTCAGAGATTGGGCATACCAGTTGTTACTCATCATTTGTACAACAATGGTTTTTAGAAATAAAATTTAAGTTTGCATCTGAATTCACTCTTCTTAAGTAGATTTCTTTTTTTTTTCAGATTGAATTCATAGGTTTAAACATTTAAAGCCTAGGTTTTATTCTATCAAGATCTTCATTTACCCCTTTCTAAGATGAATTATTTTAGCATGCTTGTCAATCTTATTTTATTACTCTTGATACTTTAACTTGTTTTATCAATCTGTTGTCATTTGTCCACACTCCTTTCTGCCATGTAAGTAAGGCACTTTTTTTTGGGTTGGAGACCCAAGAAATGGGGTGGGATATTGGAGAGGATTATCACTTCTTTTTTCCTCATGAGTATCTCAGAAATTTAATTTTTCTTAATTGAAGCCTTGTATTTTGTTTTCAATGGCTAAACTTTGATCACTGTACAAAATGCCATCTCACTGATGGACATTGATTATGAACTTGTTTAAAATGATTGGCTCTAATGAACCATGATTCCATGAGGAAAATACAGATTTAGGGTTCAGTTAACTCTGCCATTCAGAGAAATAAATATCCTGGTTCTGTGTTGCTGTTGCAGAATCTCTAGGGCCAGTCTATTTATGTTTTCCATATTAGTCTCAGAGAGTTGTTGTGTACTTTTGCTGGAATTAACTAAGAAAGTCTCCCTCTCTCTCTCTCTCTCTCTCTCTCTCTCTCTCTCTCTCTCTCTCTCCCTCTCCCCCCCACCTGTGTGTGTGTGTGTGTGTGTGTGTGTGTGTGTTATTTGAATTTTATTCATCCTAAACATGAGAGTAATCTGCATACCTTTTAATTCAGGGTTAGCTTTTTTACTTGATTTTCCCTGCAGACTGCCTGTCAGTGCTTCAAAAACATCAACGACTGATAGATTTCTATACAGCTGCCCAGGCAGCTGTGGTAATGAAATGTGAATGTGTTTTCACAATATCTGAAGACTTCTGCTTGGGATTATAAGCAGAAAGAAAGAACAGCATTTTAAGAAAGATGTTGGCATATTCTTCAAATGTTCTGAAAATGATGAAACAAAATAATTTATCATTCTAAGGCTGCTTTAGTGTTATTGGTTCTAACAACAAGATATCCTTACATTAAAATGCTTTTGTGTCTCTCTCTTTCTCTCTCTCTTTAGGGCTCATTATAACAGAAGTCTGGAGATCTGGCTCTCAAAGATGGCACAGTAATAAGCACCAAAGGGTTGTTCTCAAAGAAATGAGATAAAATCTTGCATGGATGAAGCATTAGAGGAAAGAAAAAAACGCCTTTTTAGTGTCTTCATGCATATACTCTTATGATATACAGTGATTTAGAAATTATTTTCTGTAATTTGAATAAGACAGGTCATGTCTCCACTGAATATGAATATTGCAGATTATGTTTTTGCATTATATTAATGTGAGCATGAAATAATTTTTCCCTACAAAAAAAATAGAAAGATTTAGAGTTTACATAAACTCAATGTGGTCAGACTGTGTTTTTATTATTTTCCTGAAATACATAGAACAAATGATGTTATTTTAGTTTTAAAATTGAAATTAATAATTGCTGATCCTTTAAAGAGGATCAGTGGTAAATACTGTTTAGAAGTACAGGCTTAACATACTGACTCTGTTTCAAGCCTAAGGCATCCCTGTGTGTGGCTTGCTCTCAGAATCCAGCCAGGGAACATGCTAGAGGCCCAAACGTCACGGCTGAAAAAATACAATATATTCCAGAGTCAGTCATTTGGGGTCCTGAGGCTGTCGAGAACACTCCACGTATGTTGGGATAGAGAACATATCATCACAAAGGAGGGCTAAGGGAAGGGTACTCCCACCCCACCAGGAACAAAAGGAGATGGCTCTTATTATAATATATACAGATGTTAGAGACTATAACTGAGGTGTCCAGTTAATTAGATGTGTATTAAGAACCATAATGAGAGGCAAATAATACTCCGTCATCTCAAATCACTATAACCTTTTGAAGTGAACATCTACACATCTTAAAATCTTAAACTTCCATAGGAAAATTGGCCTAAAGTATAACTTAGGGGGAAACATGGCCAAAAGCACTGTTGAGAAGTACACTTCTTGAATCTTTTTTCTTTACAATAAAAATCCACAGTCTCTCAGACATTTAACAATATTATAGGAGAGTATTATATTTCTGTTTGCCCTGAAATGTAATGTATTTCCTGTGTATTTCTGCCTCATCCTTTTAGCATCAAGCTTTATTCCAGGAAGGTAGCTCTGAACATACCTATCATTTTGAGAGTGAAATTTTATGGAATCCTGAATTTCTCTTATCTAAAAATGACAGAAATAATTTTCCTCATTTAATATGGAGTTTTACTAATTTATCTGTTTTGGTTTATGTGAATATATGCATGAAATTTAAAGGTTCCTAACCCCCAAAAAGTCCTAAGTATATAACTTAAAATAATTTAGTTTATGCAAGTGAAGCCTATCAACAGTTATTCAAACTCAATACCCATGGATCAACACATTTGCAATGTGAATTTTTAAACTTTTGGATACAGAGTCAGGAAAACAATACGTTTGCTGAAAGTTCCAATTATCTCCCTAAGCACAGAAAACATAGCTAAGTAAGCTCCAGAACTTTCTCTTCTTGTGAGTAAATTAAATTAGAATTGGTTTTGTTAAAATTTGGTTCAGACCAAATTTTGTATCACTATCATATGTGTGATATTTTTCTAGGCACAGGTCTTGGGAAATATTACAAAGATTATATAAAACCAAGGTCTTGTTCTCAAATTGCTGATGATGGCTGGGGAAGTTTAGGATTAAGATCCACACACAAGAAACACATTTCAGGCTGCATTCGCTGGAACAGAGCCCAGCTCAAGGGGCATGCATGAGATGGCATGAGGTATGTCTTCAGGGACTGGACACATTCCCTCAGTGTTCACTTTGATGATTTTTGAGACTCTGATGCTGAGGGCGAGGATTGTGGGTGTCATGGTTTGGTTTCCTCCAGAGCTGACCCGGAGACAAGGATTCAAGGACGATTAGTTTCTCCAGAGGGATTCCAGGAAACATTTGCAGGGACAGGAAATGTAAAAAAGCCAATAGAGCCTGAGATGCTTGTGTGTTGTGCTCACTGCTCTCCCCCCAGTTCCTCAGTCCCTAGAGCAATGCCTGGCACACAGCGTGTGATTAATAAATAACTATAGAAAGAATGAATGGTGGATGGATTAAGGAGATTTCTCTCCTGGTATCTAGCCAAGTTCCCAGATTTCCAAGTTGTAAGAGCCCCATGGGAAGGACCTTGAAACCTGTTTATAGGAGATGGGGTTCAGGGATATTTAACAGGGTGCGAAAACAGGGGGAGGGAAAGCCTAAAGGAAGCTAGATTCAAGGTCATGAAAAGAAGCTTCTGTGAGTGAAAAGGGATGTGCTGTAACAAGCCGCATTCAGTAACAGTGCTGAGGGAGGGATGGAGCAGTGGCCCTGCAAGAGTCTGAGACAAAACTTAAAGGTTTCCTGACTTTCCAGGCCGACTTCAAAGGCCTCTTTTCTCTGTCCTACTACTGCCTTTTGGACTGGCACATACTTCAATTTTAGAATGCATCACATTGTATTGTCAATAGTCAATATTTTTTGTAGGCCTAGCTCTCTTTTCTTAGGCTCTAAGATAAACAGACCCTAGAGCCTAGGCTCCAGGGAGAGAGGTAACATGAGCATTCAATTGCTTTCTGGATGGCACATAAATACTGCCCGTGAACAGGCTACGGCAATCCTTTCCCAAACAGATTCTGTTTTCTCATGTTCTGTGCCTTTGCACCTGTTACCTCTGCTTGAGATGCCTTAGATCTACTAGTCTGCCTGGCCAACACCTACTCATCATTTTTTTTTATTAATTTATTGGGGTGACAATGGTTAGTAAAAATATAGGTTTCAAGTGTACGTTTCTATAATACATCATCTATATATTCCATTGTGTGCTCACCACCCAGAGTCAGTTCTCCTTCCATCACCACATATTGATCACCTTTTTCCTCTCCTACCCTCCCACCCTTACTCTCTGGTTTCAGCAGGCACGCTGTGTCCCTGTGAAGCCTGTGACTAGGGTACTCTCTTCCTATGTTCCTCCCACATAGTTCTTACTGCCTTGTATTGTAACACCATGGTTGTCACTTTTTGCCCTCTAGGCTGTTGATGGGCACCCTTTCAGTGCTGCCCCAGTAGTCTGCACCATTCCTGTAGATTCTTCCTTCACTCCAAATCTTATCTAAAAACAACTACTGAGAAGGGCCAGCCGAGTGGCGCAATGGTTAAGAGCTGGCTTGGGATGCCAGCTCTGAGGAGCAGGGCCTCAGTTCGGATCCCACATGAGGGCCATTGACACTGCCCTCTACAGCTAAGATGGTGAACAACAGCTCGACCTGGAGCTGGGCTGCCATGAGTCGCTGGCGATGGCATAGGCTGCAGCCCTTGTTGCAGTGGGCTGCCATAAGCTACCGTGAGTGGCTGGCAGCCAGCATGAGTGGCTGGCAGCCAGTGTGAGCTGCCAAGAGCCACCGTGAGCGGCCATCCAGAGGCCAGCGACCGATCTGCCTCACCGGGGAAGAGCACAACAGTAATACCAACATGGACCAGGGAAGCGACATCCTCCACAACTAGACTGAAGAACAAAAGGACAGCAACTTGTCTGTTCCCCTTCCCCGATTCCCCAATAAAATCTTTAAAAAAAACAACAACAAAATAACAACTACTGAGAAGATGCTTGAGCAATCAGTTACCTGTGTTTTATAATAGTATGCAAAAAATAATAGTATGCAAAAAAGAAAGAGTCCTTCCAGAACTTCAGAGCCTTGGCCAGGGATTTAGAGTCAAGTTTATAGGCGGTCTCAGAACTTGTTTTTATTCTCTGCACAGATACCCCTGCTCCTGTCACCTTCAACTGCCCCATTTTCTCTGGACATAATTTCCATGATAATTATCCTTATCCCTCTTCTTCTGTCTCATGAGTGGGGATAGGCAGTGGATAGAGTGTGGCCTGTGGGTACCTGGACTCCCATGAAACTAGGATAATTAGTTTGTTCTCAGAGATACAGAGTGGCTTTCAGTCTCTAATTCCACAGCTGTAAGTCCCTGAGGACAGACCCTGGGGAGTTTGTCTTTGTGTCCCTAGCTCCTAGGGATTTATTAGCTGAGTAGGTGAGACTATGAAGTTGCTTAGAGATTTCCTTACTACCCTGAACTTCTAGAATTTGAACATGAACCAACTCATACTGAAGGATGAAAAACCTTAGCATTAGTGTTCAGTTTCTGACCCAGCTAACATCTAGAATATAGGAAACATTAATTCTATCTTTTCTCAGCCAATATTTGGATTTATGACCAGAAAAGAAGTACTTTAGTTCCGTGAAGCATTTACTTCATCTATAAAACAAGAACTATGGCTTCTTATCTCTTAAAATTGGAGGGATTTACTGACCTTAGCCAAATGGTTATCTAGAATTAGCCTTATATTATACTTTGCATTCCTAGGGTGTTTTATTTTTGAAAGATGATCAGCCATATGTTTTTTGATCCTTTTAGCAACATAATGAAGAAAGTGAGGCAGCTGTTATAAACTCAACTGGTAGGTTAAAAAAAAGGAAAGCGTGATTTATTTTAATCTTATAGCTGATTAATAACAGTGTTGCTTGATTTTTAATATGCAGACAGACAGCTTGAAACATGTGCCAGGCTCTGTTCTATGTATAATACAGATAACTTACTACATCCTCACAAGAGTCCTCAGAAATAGGGAGGTAGGCTGAAATTTTGGTCTGATTCTTAATTCTTCTTTCTGATTCTTCACATCCTTGCCATGGCCTCATTGTAAGAAAAGCATATTTCTCCACCCCTTGACTTGGTCACATGACCCACTTTGCCCAATTACATGTGGGCCAGCATGCCAACCGCAAGCATAAGCTTTGAGAGGCCTTGTGTCTTTCCACTCTCGCTCCTGTACTTTGCCACCACCACTAGAAAAACTTGCCCAGCAAAGAGAAAGGATGCTTCATGCCGAGCTGCCCCAGTTGACCAATTGACCTACAGCAAGAAGCCCAGCTGCCCCAGCTGCTGCAACTGGAAGCAGAGAACCACCCTGACCCCCAAGCCAAACCCAATGTAGATCAGCTGGACCCTTGTCTATTTGCAGATATGTGAGAATGTTTTTTTTTTCTTCAATGTTAATGTATGTTAATTTTGGCTGGTAGATGAATGGGTGTTTATGAGAATGATTTTTGTTTAAGCCACTATGTTTAAGAGTGGTTTGTTAGGCAGCATTGTTGTGTCAATGGGTTACTGATATGCATAGGTGATATTTTTTTGTTATTCCTGTTTTGTGGATAAGGAAATTGAGGCACAGAGGGGCTAGGCAATTTGCTTAAAGTTGTTCAATATGAAGAAGGCTTAGGATTCAAACTTATGCAGTCTGTCCACAGCCAAAGATTTTTAATGCTGTACCCTGCATCTCTAATATTCTAATGGAAGTAATTCTCAAAGTAAATTTAATTGTTCAGGAATCCTGTTTTGAAAAGGAAAGTAAGAAAGCAGTGTGGTATAGAAAAATCTGTAAGGATTTTCAAGTTAGATGTTCCCAGGTTCAACTCTCAACTCCACCACTTACTAGCTATGTAGCTTTGTGTAAATTATCTGAAGACCCTGAATTTTAGTTTCCTCAGAAAAATGATAACAGTTTTGGCTCTAATACGGGTACTCATGATTTACTTAATTTCATTCATTGAGACCCTGCTATGTGCTAGGTACTGTTCTGGGTACTCACAGTACTGAAATTAGTCAGACACACTCAAATAGCTACAGTGTAGAAGCAAAAACAGACCATACATAGCAAGATTAAAAAAAAAAAAAGTAGTGACTATGTGGCCCAGGGCCAGTAAGGAGCACAGATAATGAGGTCCTGATCTTGGTGTTAATTAGGGTTCTCCACAGACACAGAACCAATAGGATATAGATAATACTGTTTATGTATGTATGTATGTATGTATTTATTTATTTAAAGATTTTATTGGGGAATTAGGGAAGGGAACAGTGTTGGGAAATCAGGGAAGGGGAACAGACAAATTGCTGTCCTTTTGTTCTTCAGTCTAGTTGTGGAGGACATTGCTTCACTGGTTCATGTTGATATTATCATTGCGCTCTTCCCGGGTGAGGCAGATCGGCTGCCAGCCATTGGACGGCTGCTCATGGTAGCACACGGCAATGCACGCCAGCTGCCGGCCACTCATGGTAGCTCTACGGCAGCCCACTGCCAGCCCCACTGCAGCCTACGCTGTCACCAGTTACTCACGGTAGCCCAACTCCAACTCGAGCTGTTGTTCACCATCTTAGCTGTAGAGGGTGCAGCATCACTGGACCATATGGGATCTGAACTGGCAACTCTGCTGCTCAGAGCTTGCTCTTCCAAGCCAACTCTTAATCAATGAGCCACTCAGCTGGCCCTATAATACTATTTATTATAAGGTTTATTATAAGGAAGTGGCTCACGTGACGATGGAGGCTGAGAAGCCTAAGACCTGCAGTCAATAAGCTGAAGACCCAGGAGAAGTGATGGTACAGTTTCAGTCTGAATTTGTAGGCCTGAGAATCAGGAGAGCCAAGAGTGTAAGTTCCAGCCTGAGTCCAAGTCCAAAGGCAGGAGAACACCGATGTCCCAGCTCAAAAACAGGCAGAGAGCATGAATTCTCACTTACTCAGCATTTTTGTTTGTTTGTTTTGTTTTGTTTTTGTTCTATTCATGCCTTCAACAGATTGGATGAGGCCCACCCACATTGGGGCAGGTAATCTGCTTTACTCATTCTACTTACTGATGCAAATGTTAATCTCATCCAGAAACACCCTTAAAGACACACCCAGAATAATATTTAACCAAATATCTGGGAACCCTATGGCTCAGTCAAGTTGACACATAAAATTAACATCATGCTCTGATTTAGGAGGTGATCAAGGAAGTCTTCCCAGAGGAGGTGGTACATATACTAAGTTTTATATACGAGTATGTGTACAGCATTAGCCTAACATATTTTAGACCCTCATTAAATACTAGTTGTTGTTGTTTTTTTTTATCTCCTTCAAAGGTCATAAGAACAAATATTACTTTCTTGGTCCAGCAAGAACTTTTCAGGCCATAAAGCACGGGAGATTTTTTTTTTTCCTGATGTGCTGACCTAAAGAAATGCTGACTCTCCTGCTGATGATGAGGGTCACTGGCACGGTTCGTTTATAATTGCACAACATAATTCCACCCCCAAATGGAATGCTTTTTGATGGTGTTTTAAAATCTCCAACTGCTTTTTACTTATGAGGTGAATTTACAGTGAGTTATGTTACAAGGTAATTTAACCTGACAAGACACACCATCCTAAAACATTCACAGACACAGTTTTGTTTCTCCCTCAAGAAGAAGCTGTTAGAATAGAGCAGTAATCGCTGTAACATGATCAGCATGGGGGAGATTGATCACACCTTGGAAAGTGACCTCTTGGAGTTTCTTTGCAAGAGGCACACCTTTCCTGTTGATTGATTACACATAGGGGTGACCACTCCTGGATGGGCAAACCCAGTGTGGTCCTTACCTTCTGCTGGCACATGCAGTTTTTTTTTGTTGTTGTTAGGGTTCATGCAAGATTGATGTGCAGCAGCTGTAGTATAAGGTCCCAAATATTTATGTCATGAAAATCCAGCTACTTTTGAAACGAGAGAGAGAGAGAGAAAATAAAACGGATTCATTACGCATAAATAGAAATACAACAAGCCCAATTCAAAATGGTGATTAAATTCAAATGAACCCATGGAAGGTGGTCCCCTTTAGAATTGCTTGAGAAGGGGATTGACATGTATTCATAGAATAAAACGCCACTGCCCTCTAATTTTGTCCCCAAAATGCCCCAGGTTAGTGGTGTGTAAGTAGTTTTCACTTCTTAATTTTATTCTAGATTACTACTCTTTCACTTTTATACAAAATATCTGTTCATTAAGGTTTATGCCACCCTCCACCCAAAATTGTCACTGGTATCACTTCACTAACAGGTTACTTCCTCTCATTCCTTGAAGAAACTGACCCTGGCTTTATAGTCTTTTTCTTTACCCCATTTTTCTCCACCTTCCTAAGTACCGGTACTTTAAGGATAGTACATCCATTCCAAGCTCTCTGCGCTTTCACTCCCTTAATTTCAGGGATCTTTACCTTTATTTAGTCACTTCCTAGAACATGTCAGCACCTGCTGTCATGATCTGAAACTGCCTCAATTTTGAAATATTAATTTAAAACATTCTAATCCCTGACCATATCTTTCCTTTTCCTATTTTTGCCTCTTTCTCTGCTGTTGTTACTAGATTTGTCCCTCAAGTTCTTAGGACTTCTAATCTCTTGACCCTTTTGCTTTTCCTCTGTTAGTTCCCTCTCATTGTCACTTCCTTACCCAGATTAAACCCTACATCTATTATTTCAAGCTTTTTTTTTCCTTTTTTCTCTTATCCTCAAGTCCCTTGTGCTGTCTAGTGTCTCAGCCATCTGGAAAAATCCTAAACTTTAGATCAATCTGACTTGACTTTTTCTTCTTCTCTTTATCCAGGATGATGAACATTGTTTAAAAAATATTAATCATACTACTCTGAAAATTAATACCATTTATTGCTATTATTTCCAATTAATTTCATGATCTCCAATCTCAAATGGATCAATACCACCCAAAATTCCTTCTATGGATCCCTTATCAATTTTTTCTTCCATTTTGAACATCAGCCTTTTGAAATTTCTCTACTCTCTTTAAACATCCATACTTCCAGTCTTTTCCTCTCAGCAAATGACTTTGCTTCTGACTTCATTAAAAAAAATAAGAGAACTCATTAGACTGAACCAACTTCAAAGTTCTGTCACCTCACCTACAAACTTATTACATTCAAACAGTTCTTCTGTGTTCTTACATCTCACAGTGAAAGTGAAATGCACATTTTGTTTTAAAGTTAGTCCTCCATGATCCCATACCCTCTCCTCATTGTTAGTTTATCCAATATATTCAATTTCTTATTCTAAAAACTAGATTTTTCACCTTTGACTTAATTCGTCCTTATTTTCCATATTAGACAATCACCAAGAGCTATCAAAACTACCTCCTAAATATTTCTCAAATTAATCTCTTTTTCTTCATCCTATTGCCACTGGGATGCTGCAATAGCCTTTTCTATAATCAGCCATTTGGTCTCCAGTTGTACCTCAATCTGATCTGTTCTTTGTATCTCAGCCAGAGAGACATTTTTCCAAATACCAGTCTGATCCTGTCACTTCCCAGCTTAAAATCTTTACATGCTCCACGTTGGCTTTACAATAAAGTTTGAAGTCTGTAAGGCAGCTTACAAGTCTTCCATTACCTTGTAAACTTACCTCTTCTGTTTTATTTCTCACCAATGTCTCCCATCTCACTTTGAAAAGTAAGCTGTAAATCAACTGAATTTCCACAGATTTGACCCACATGGTCTTACCTTATGGTCATTGTATTTGTTGTAGCTTTTACCTTTCTTTAATTTTGTTCTCCACTCCACTTCAGGTTTCAGCTTAGTACCTCCTCTATGAACTTTTTACTTGACTCTCTCTCAAGACTGAGTTAGATATTCCTCTTATGTTTTTCCATTGCACCTTGTATTTTCACCATGTCAGTTCTTATCACTATTGCAATTGTTTGTTTTCTGTGCTCTCCTACCCTAGACAATGAATTTCTGAAGGGCAGGGGCCGGTCTTTTCCATTGGGCTATCCCCAGTGGACTTGGCACAAAGTAAACACACAATAAATGTTTGTTGACAGAGGAATTCCAATAGCATAGTGACACATGCTATAGTATTTCTCCTTACTGATCGTAGAGAGGCATAGATGCATGGAACCACCAATAGCCAGGCAGTTGACTTGCAAAAAGAAAAAGAAAATGTGGGCAGCTCATTCACCAAAGTATGGAAGAGAATCAAGAAATATAATCATAGCAAATTTTGAATTCATCTTTATTTGAATATCGTCTTTATTTTTGGAGTTTCCAGGGCTCTTGACATTCCATGACATTCATCTTCATACTTCTGTCTTTATTATGAATGGGATGATCCTTTACAGACTTCTTTTTTCTTTAGTGGGGAATATAAGTAGGGAAAGACAATCTCTTGATTTTGGAACCATTTCTTGCAAGAAAAATCTTCAAACATCATGCTAAGACGTAGTATTTTGTTTTTGAGCAGGTGGTTAAGCTTTATTCAATAGTGGTATTTTATTAGAAATTTACTATCACAGATGATTTCCAGGAGGACATTTGAAGTGAATAATTATATGGAAAAGGAATTTTCAAGTGCCCAGAGTAAAACTTAAAACTCTAGGATGAAGCCAGAGTGTATTTGGTCTAATGGAACTAGTTAAAATTCTGTTTTTCAAATACTGTTGCTATTCCTAGGTTGCACCCACTTACTGCTAGTTTTAGCCAAGTTTCAGGGAGGGTATTTGACAATTGAGTAGTAATGAGGTTTGTTGTGCATTTTACTTAACCTCTTATCAGGTAGGCCAATTAAAATGTCACATCTGAAAAAGCACATATTCTGATTTCTGCCTAGGGATGCAATACATTAACTTACATTTGGACATGCTTTTGCTTTATACCCTTTAGTTAATGACATCTGCCAATTTACCCTCTTGGGCTGGTTAGCTCTCCTCATCAAGGCCTAATGATAATAAACCCCAGACCATGGATTTGATCCCATAAAAGACAGTTGGTATTTACTGAACAGAACATAAAAGACATGCCTTGCCCATGCTCATATTTTGACTAGCTCTTTTTCAATTGTGGTCAAAACAAGCAAAAGTGGGATTGGATGGCTTTTTATCAAGGGCATAATTTTCCTTCTGAAAAAACAAATCAAAGTAGACTAGTCAAGAGGGAAATATTACTGTTACTGGAACACTTTCTTGGTAACTATGGTTTGCTTTTTTTTAAAAAAAAGATTTTATTGGGGAATTGGGGGAGGGGAACAGCATTGGGGGATCGGGGAAGGGGAACAGACAAATTGCTGTCCTTTTGTTCTTCAGTCTAGTTGTGGAGGACATTGCTTCACTGG
>NW_017731550.1:2215565-2249603 GCF_001890085.2 Hipposideros armiger | reverse complement strand
GGAACTTGATTGTTTTCAAGATCATTAAAAACAAGCAACGTAACAAATTTAGTCCAATGCTAAGGCAGAATTTTTTTTTTCATCACGTATTTCAATGATTTATTTAAACAGAAAAAAAAATGTAAAATTAAACAATGAGAACCAAATAAAAAAGTACAGACAGAATGATCATGGGAGTGTTTTAGGGACATAGAGAAAGAGAGAAAGAGATGCAGCCCAACGTGATGTCTTCTCTATAGCACAGATTCTTATTATTGGATTCAATTATGCCATGCATGAAATCACATCAGTTTGAGAAGTATAATTTACCTGGTCTAATTGTTTGACACGTTTTAAATCTCACCTTCAATTTTGACCCTGTATGAGTTTGTTTGGACTGCCACACATACACACGCACAAAAATACCACAGACTACGTGGCTTACAACAGAATTTTATTTTCTCCTAGTTCTAAAGGCTGGAAAATTGAAGATCAAGTTTCCAGCAGGGTTTGGTGTCTGGTAAGTTCTTTTTTCCTGGCTTGCAGGCTGCCACTTTTGTGTGCACATGGCTTTTTCTCTGAGAGTGCTTGGCGAGAGGAACATTCCTCTCTTTTCCTCTTCTTGTGAGGCCACCAGTCCTATAGGATTAGGGTCCCATTCTCACGACTTCATCTAACCTTAATTATCTCCCAAAGACACTATTTCCAAATACAGTTACATTGAGGGTTAGGGCCTCACACACATGGATTTGGGAGGAGGGCAAAACTCAGTCCATAGCAGGCCCTATGAAAGACTAAGAGAGATTAGATTTTAAGAACAAATGTATAGCCCATAGGCAGTAACAGGGCTATGAATGAAGAGGAGTGGAGCTTATATAAATTCACCAATTTTGTTCCTGAGGAGTTCAAATTAGAATCCCTAATTCACTAAACCAAATTTTAAAACAGCAATTTATAACTGCTGAAATAAAAGGAGATAAATTGTGTGATACAAATAGAGGTGCACCATCTGTTTCTCCTTCAAGGAAGGACTTCTTGCCAAGCCACTGGAAGTGCTGTTTGCAGACAGATTTCATTGGTCAGCCCCTACAGCTTTGCCCAAAGTCACAACTTTCACAGCACAGCTACTATCCAAACACTGATTAAGGGAGGGATATTAAGAGACGGCACACAGCAAGTGGCAGCTCTTATATGTCATTTTAGCTCCAGAGTTCCCCATGAGGTTGGCTGAAGCTATCCTTGGGTCCACTGTCCTGCTTTCTTTTTCTCTGCTCCATGAGTGTCAATCTCATGGCCCATCCTAATAAACATCATGTTCACTGTACCCCAGAACCTGCTTCCTGAAGAACCTAACCTGAGACAAGTTGTGATCCAGTGCATATGATTCATCTGTTTAGAATCATTATAAGTCATGATCAAAAGTAAAAGAATAAGGTATTTTAATGGATAATGCAACTAACTTTCTAGCCTGATTCATTTGACCCATCAACCATATCCAAGGATTTCTATTGTTTGTTTGTTTTTAGTGCACAAATGTGTGTGTATATAATTTTTATGAAATTGGAGATATATGTATATATGAATACATACACATATACATGTATATATTTTATATAGTTTTAAGATTTTCTGTTAATTTATTTGTAAACTACATTTGTAAGTAACACCACCAATGCTGAGGGGATATAGACATGTCTGTACTAAGTTAAAAAAAAACAACAAAACTTCTTACATCCAAGTATTGCATAATAATAAGTTTCATTTTAATACATCATGCATTCCCAGAAGAAAGTGAGTGATATTTGGTTTTGTGTGAGAGAGAAAAATGATGAGCATTATCATCTGGTTTAACCCTTGCGATAATATGAAATCACAGCAGTGTTAATTACCCTTGTGGTTTGTCTTCATGGAGATAATTATATGTGAAATTCCTTTCCAAATTGTTATATAATATTAGAAATACATCTAAAATTGACATGGATTTATTATGTTACCATCTTGTTGGCATAATCATTAAAGCTAAACCCATAGATCTATTTAACGAAGTGCTTAAGAGCTATAGTATTCAAAACAAGAATAATGTGAAAAGAGATTTTTGAAATATGTTTATATGTGTTTTTGACTAAATCATGGTCTATCTTCCATGTCAGTACATAAACAGTTTCAATTTTTTCCCCAAAACTTTTTAATTGGAAATATTTCAAGCCTTCAGAAAACTTGTGAGCATATTCTTTATCTAAATTAATCAATTATAAATAGCTTGCCATATTTTCTCTCCTACTCTCTGTGTGTGTATACATATATATTTTTTAACTCAGTTATTTGAGAGCTAGATGCAAACCTCAAGACTGTTTACCCTTTAATACTTCAGTACATATTTCCCAAGTACAAGAATTTTCACTAAAAACAAAGCACAAATAATTATCATACTTGAAATATTTAGTATTGTTACAGTATTTCTAATTCATAATTCATCTTTAAATTTCACCAGTTGTCTCTAAATGTCCTTTATATTGATTTGGAATCTAATCAGAAATGATACACTGAATTTAGTTGCAGTGTCTATAGTATTGTTTAATTTTTTTCCTCTGCCTTTTTTTTTTTTTGTCTTTTATAGCATTACTACTTTTGAAGAGTCTAGGCCAGTTGTTTTGTAGAATGATTTTCAATTTAGATTTGCCTGAATGTTTCTTCATTAGTAGTTAGTGTTACATAGATGATATATTCTTCAAGGTATATTATATAAGAAGCTGTAGTATGTAGATTTGTCCCTTTGATGATGCTAGTGTCCACCAGATTACCCCATTGTAAAGACCCTTTTGGAAGAAGCAATTTTAATGTGTTTATGTAGACTAAAACTCTTTTCCCATCTAAACAATTTATAACTTTTACACTTTAGCTTATTTCCCCAAATCATATTAACCCACATCCCATGACAAATAATGGGAATATTATCAAAAGATCTAGGGAAAGTGAACTTGTAAAGGTGATGTTCATTCTCAACTTGAAAATGTTTGTCCTTAGAAGTACTATCCAGTAATCTTACCATCTTATTGTGGCCTTTAGTCATTTTATGACACAGAGTGTCTGCCCAAAAATACTTGGGAAATTTCCCTCATAGATACAAGAATTCCTAACTTCTTGTCACTTAAGATATTGTTTGTATCTGCATGTGTCCTCCCCAATATCCAGTAAAAGTAGACCAGGTGAGCATCAATTACTTAAGTCCTATATACCAAATGGAGGAAGAGTGAAGGTAAACCTTAAAAGATAACACATAATATAATGTAGATAATCACCAGATAGACCTCTCCAAACTTAGAAAAAGGAAGGATATTGGCGATCATATTGATAAAGGAAAAGATAACAAAAAGAGGGGACACAGATGTAAGCAAATTGACTACAAATTTCTATGAATAGCTCATCTCAATTCCAATGGTATATTTCTCTGTTAACATTTGAATCAGACAGTTTGGGTTTAAAGTTCTGGCTCTTCCTTTTATCACTCTTTTTTCTTGGACAAATTACTTAATTAAATGTCCTAAGCCTCATTTTCTCAATTATTAAATAGGGATAATAACATTTATATTGTATAATTTGTATAAGGATTAGAAATATTGGATGCTCAATTCCTAACTTTCAGTAGGCATTAAACAATTGGTGTCTGCTATTATAGCTATTACTAATAAACCATTTTATGGTGCTTTGCTGTGTACAGACAAAATTCACACCAGACATTCTTTCATTCTATTCTTAAAAAAAAACTAAAAGAAAACATTTTACATATAAGAAGTGGAGGGTCAGCAAGATCAGCAAAATTAACAGCTTGCCAAGTCACAAATTGATAAAACATTAAAACTGGAACCCAAGCCCAAGCCTTTTGATTTTTAACTAGTATTCCTTTCACTATACAATGTTAAATTAAGAGTGAAGTAATAGTGCCATCTTCCTACATGAAGAAAACATTTATTTTTAATGCCTCTAAAGTAGATGAATAAATAGCAGTCACATAATTTATGCAATGCTAATAGTAATGAAAGGAAAAATGTCAACTCCAAATCAAAGAAAATAAACCGTTAAACAGAATTGCAAGAAATAATGTTTCTTAGAATTATCTGAACATTTGATCAGAGAAGGTGTCATCCCCAAATATGTGTCTAAAGACCTAACCACTCTTCCTCTGTATTTTTTAAGAGCTACAAGATGGGTTTTAGGAACATGATTATTAGATGTTCTAGCACTGTTTGGCAGGAATTCACACTTGTTATAGAATAAATTATTATTTCTAGCTGGCTTTGTGGACATTCATTTATACTCAGTTGACTTAATTATGCAAATGATCAATTATATAACCATTTTAATATGTAAACTATGTGCTGGCTTGTGCCTATGTAAAATGGCTTATGTCTACATGATCTTTTAATCTACTGGAAGAAAAGTAAATAAATATATATGTAAATAAGTCAAATAAATATTTATTGAGTTCCTACGATATGCCTATACTATGATAGGCCCTGGAGATGAACAGCAATAATAAACGACACTGTTATTGCCCTCAAAGTGATTACAGTTTGTTGGACTGTAGATAATAAAATACATTATGAAATGTATACAAAAGAAGTTACAGGAAAGCTTGTTTATGATATAGATGATAAAAGTAACAAAAACACATCATTTCAGGATTCCAGAAACTGAATTAGGGTCTTCCTTCTTTTTCTGCAAACATCTGAGGCAAGTCAGTGAGAACTCTGCACCTTCAGAACAGCTTGCTAGGTCTCTGAGCTGACCCATGGCCCTTTGGGTATTTCCCTGCCTGGAGTCATGTCTTTATGGAGCTGGAGTTGGTTTCCTTCACAGTCAGCAGGAATGACTTTTATTCCAACCCCCCGCCCTTGCTCTTCATCAGGAACTTGTTCTTTGATATGGTTTTTGAAAGAGCTCTGTCAAATAATATGGCATGTGCTTAGTAGGGTGGACTGATTTTTCTTTCTTTTTTATTGGCACCAAGTTTTTGGCTTCCAGTGGGCTGTTTTTCTCATAGAATAAAGATGGTGTAGGGGTGAGGGTGCACACAGCAAGTTAGGCTGATGTTGAGGCCATCAAGATGTGTCCTGATACCTGGATAAAGGTGATCCCTTTGGTAACACATTTTTTTTCTGTCCATCTGCTTTGTTAAGCAGTCAGAATCATAGGATTCCTACATCGCAGCTCTTTGTGGTTTATAAAGCATTTTCATGAGTCACCTCATCATATAACAGCACTACAAAATAACATGGGCAGCCTTTTAACCTTCTTGGACAGATGGAGAAGCTGAAAGACAGCAAGTCTATTTAGTTTCTTCAACATCACATATAGAATAAAGGTAGAGCTAAAAGTAAAACCCAGGTATTCAGGTTCCAAAATGGTTGCTTTCTTTGCTCCAGCATACCAGCTTCATGCCACGCCATCCCAAATATTATGGTGCCTTATTCTGTGCTCTCCTTTTCTTCTACTCTCTACTCTCTTTTCCTTCTCTTCATCCCTTCACTTCCTGCCCCTTCTTTTTCCTCCTCACTCCATTCTCCATTTTTCATTCTTTGCTTGCCCTTCCCCTTCTTCCCCTCCCTTCCCTCTCTTGCCCTCTTTTTCATTCTTCTGCTTGAAATTTATAACTAGAATGACATTGGCTAGCTGAGGGAAGGCCTCTTTGATCAAACTGTCCCCCCTTTAGTGGTTTGAAACAGCAAGGCTATCAATTTCAAAGAAGTATATAGGAAGGATCATATTTATTGTGAAATCATAAACCAGGATATGTAGAATATCTGGGTTGGAATGGAACTTCAGTTATTTCTGGTTCTTCCACTAAACACTTGATCTCCCTTAGTCCTACTATGCAAGCCTGTAAGGGGTAGGGGACTAGCAGCCAAGGTAGCAATGAACATCTTCCATGAGAAAAGAGCAAGAGAGAAGTAATGTGGGTTTTTTTGTAAACTGACAGCTCTTGCAAATAGCTCCCAATGTTGTTTTCTGTTTACTTCTGCCCATTTCTTGGAGAGGCAGATCAAAACAAGACCAACACGGAGCATGTGTTTATGAAGATTAACAAAATGACATGTGTCACATATGTGACACGGATGATACAGGAATGACTTTATTGCTAGTGCTGTGTAATTATTGTCTTAGAAGAATAGTTAGGACTTGAGGGGAAAGGGGAGTTGAACAGAAAAGTCATCCTAAGCACAGTATTTCCATCTCTTTTCTAAACATGAAATAATGAACCTGCCATTTCCTTTGTGTATTTTGTTTCTGTCTCTTTAAAATAAAGCCCTTGTTGAGATTTGTATTTGAAACTATTTTTGGAAATAACTGGAGCATGCAATCACTTGAGCAACATACTGAACATTTAGTCCTCATCTCTTCAGAGCTCTAGAATTGTCCTTTTTGGAGTTTGTAACTCATCTACCCATCTGTGCATTTGGTCCCCAAAGATCAATGCAAAGCCAAAAAAGATGAAAGCCCTTGGGAGTCTTTAAGCTTTTGAACATTAAAACTACTGGATCTGGAGTCGGGAAAATTCTGGATTCAATATCCAAGATCTGCATTTAGTACTCTGTGACCTTGGGTGGAGAGTGGGGGTGGGGTGGGGACACACTTATTTTCTCTAAAATTTCCTTAGCCACAATGTGAAGAGACTGAATTATGACAAAATCCTATGATTTTAAGATATCATAGGAATAATCTGTGTTTTGAAAGCCCTGAAATGCCCAAGGAAATGTGGTAGGCCACTTGGGTAGATGGAAACCACTTTCTGGTTTATCTTTCATTGACTTTTATAATAACATTATAATAGAACAGATGTTTTTGATGTTTAATGAATGATTGATATAAATTGCCATAATAATATTGCCTTACTGTTTTCATCCTGGTTCATTAACTTTCATTAAAAGTACCATGTGACTTGAATTTTGCCCGTGCTCTGATGCAATCACCCAGAAGCTGTTATCTTCCCCTGACCAAAGGATCCCCAAGTCTACCATTTGAATCAATGGAGGTGTGAAATTCATTTCCAGATCATCTTTTTAGAGATCACAAGGTCATTGGAGCTCATCAAGAACACGGATGAGGAAAACAAGATACTGGAATAGAGCAAGAAAGAGAGAAACCAATTCCCACTGCTCCCTGAAGTTTAAATAGTTCCCCTGTGGTTTTAAGTTCAGTTCTGTTCTGCTTTTAATTTAAAACCATTTTCTACCAGGCAACTGATTTTTGCTAGTCTCTTGGGTGATTTTCTAAGACAGATTTCACTGTATTCTACCCTTGTGTGCGCACTTAGCTCCCATTAGCAGTAATGGGTGTTATGCATGTATGGCTCCCATTAACAATAATGGAAATTATGCGTGTGCATCCAGAGGAAAGTATGCTCCCCAATGTTGGAAATTTTTTTTTCAGGAGGGAAAGCACTCCTGATGCAGCATTTGGCTTTTGTTTTAGGCTCTCTGTTGTGGTGACGATTTGTGCGGCAGACAATGAACACTGTGTGAAAAGACTGTCAGCCTCCCCATGTGCAATCTGTGTAGTATTTTTTAAAATCTTGGCTTATAATTTTTTGCATGACTGAAACAACCATCAGGCAAAACTTATTAAATAAGTAAAACAGATCCAGATCTTTTAATAAAGGATCGGGGAGGGGGGCTAAATAAGTCCCTAAATAATTTTGGCAGGTACTGTTAACTGTTTCAGGCTAACACATATAGAGTAGATTGGAACAGATGGAGAAAAATAATTCTTCAAAAATAACTGAGTGCGACTCATGCAGACCATAATAAAATTCCTCCAGATGAACATACTTTAACCAAAAGAGACAATTTCTATCATAATACAATGATGAAAAATGGCAAGCCAAAGGTGATATGACAAAGGGTTGTGAATCATCAGCATATTAATTTTGGAACAGACAATGCAAAAAGGATATTTAACTTTAATATAATATCAAGAATATGATTCATCTTCATTGTTATGATTGGCAGAGTGCACTTAACACTTAAAATGTTTTTCGCTTGTCAAAGTGATGGTCTAAGTATTTACCTCTTCTGAGAGTGCCTTTTTCTGAATGTTCAATATTATTGTTCATCTATAGCAGGAACTGCTCTGTGTCTAGTCTTGAATACCCCTTGGAAGTGCTTGGAGATGTATAACGCCTGTGTAAGGCTTGGATTTTGGTAGTAAGAGTGAGGCACATCAAAAGCCCCGAAGTGTTAAGGGAAGAAACCTTTGGGAGAGAACCACCTCAGTCCGAATGATGACTCTGTCACTTGGGAATTCACTTTACTTCTCTGAGCTCAAGTTACCTCACTTGTAAAATGAGGATCATAATTCTCATTTTGTAGATGTTGTAAGGATTAAATGAGGTCTAAAATTGCATTAGCTGAAGTATTATTAAACTATTTAGGGAGATAAACTTTGACAACACTAGAAATCAAAACATTTCTCCAGCCAGATCATGTTGACTAGCTTCTAATTATCTCTAGTCTAACCTGTTGTATATTTTAAACACAAACTTCAGTTTTTTCATTATTTAACCAAAAGCATGCCTTTCATAGCCTGAGCTTCTATTTTTAGGGAAAAGATACACATAACAATGTCTTCTAGAAAATAATCCACAAGTTGACATTTACTTTATTCTTCATACTAACCTAAATTAAAAAATTATAAACTTAAACTTTTTAAAGAATATACAGCTACACAGGAAACTAAATTTCATTTTGAGGATGGTGAGGGCTTACATTTTCTTTCCCTTGTTGATGCATCACTGTGATATTGAATGTGCAAGAAATTTGTAAACAAAAATATTCTTTACAATGCTTATAAATACATTATGACTATTATTGTCTTAAAGATATCAAAATAGTATGTAAAAGTGTAGACCTTACCATTCACTTTTTGAATTAACTAGCTGGTCACATAGCATGTTACACTGGAAGGAGAAAGAGGCTACGTGTGTGACCATGACACTTAATCTCCATAAACATCAATTTCTTCATCTGCAAAAAAAACTAGCTGTGTTTGCTTCATCAGGTTGTGTTGAGGAGTAGATGACACAACATACACGATGTATAAAGCACTTAATGTGGTGCTGAATACGTATTGTTTCTCTGAGCGAGGTCCTGAGAAAGGAGAGAGCTGCCTTCAGAAGTTACCACAGTGGTAGGGTGTGGGCAGCCAGCATCATGTGAGGTACTTTGGCTCCTGAGGGAATACTGGGATGGGAAGAGCAAGTACTCATGTGAATGAGGAAGGCTCTAGAAGTTGATAAAAAGATGTATGTTTTGCTGAATATCTCAGACTTCCCCAGGGCCAGCATAGCCAGCTGTAATAAGGACATACCTAGGCTCTTTTCAGAGTAGTTGGCCCTAATGCTGAAAGGGCAAAGCTTGTCTCTAAGACATACCAGGGCAGAGACACCCTCTGCTTTGTCTTAGGATGCATGGTGAATTCCAACCTTATTAAGGCCAGGGACCACTTAGTATAATCCCTAATTTTTGGAAGGACTCATTTTCTTTTCCTACTAGACAAATGCCATTTATTAAATCATGATCAGGGTCCCCATGTTTATGACATGTATATCTGTCAATTAGGATTTAGGATTAAGTCTAGATAGTCCATGCTTCCACAGAGTTGATATAATCTGTCTTATAAGTTAAAGAACATAGCTTCCTTAGCTTTCTCTTAGTAAATATTCAACTTATGCTTGTATAGCTTGTTTGTTTGTTTATTTATTTATTTATTTATTTATTGGAAACACTGAATATAGTTTGTAGACCCCTAAGGATCTATGAACGTGGGCTTGTTACTATTGCTTACAGGTCATTGCATATAAGATCCATGCATGCCAATTTACTCAGGCTGGGACAGAGCCACTCGGTGACTAGCAATTGTTACTCCCCAACATGTTCTATACTCTTACTTTAGTTCATATTTTCTTTTATACTTGATTTTTCTACCTGCACCTACATGTTATGTTTGTGTACATTGTCTATCTCCATGAGGTCAGTGACTTTATCTGTTGTTCTTACTCTTATATCTTCATGACCTAGATAATTTCCTGGTATGCAGTAGGTACTCAGTGCTTATTTGTTGCATGAAATGGTTGATGAACAATTGCCTCCTTTTAATAGATACATTCTTCTGTAGAGGTAAATGGGTGAAATGGAGAGGATGTTTCTGTGGAGTTCTAGCTGCAAGACAGGCAGCGTGGTACTGGGAAGTGCCTCAGTCTTTTGGGCAGAAGAAGCAAATTGTGAGCCCTACGTTTTCCATGAGCTCCTCATAAAGTCAGTTGATCTTTCTGAGCATCAGGTTTTGAATCTGTGATAAGGGGATAATAATACGACCCTCACACGGTTACGTTTAAGACCAAGCATGTATGTCCTACTGTTTTGTGGACTGCAAACCTTTGTTGTTATCAGCATGGCATTACTGGAAAAAGCGAGACATTTAGGACATGGACCAAATAGCTGTGCTCTACCTCTAAAAGCTAGATGAGCTTGTGTCAAATCTCTTAACTTTTCTAGGTTTTGATTTCTTCACCTGGAAAAGGAATTGTTATTAATGATCCTGAACGTCACATCCAACTATGAAAGTCCATGTCACTAAGGACCATATTCCTCTTTTCACGTTCCTTCCTGAGGTTAAGGATTATATAGGCATTCCGCTGATTTCAATGAAAATACCATAAAAGAGATTTAATGTCAGGTGTTTGCTTCGTTTTCTTTATCATGATCAGGCATTGTTCTGCTTAAGAATGACAAATTCGCTGTCTAACTGTGCTCAAGTTTCCAGCATCTTTCACTATGACAATCCACAGTGGCTACAAGGAGCACCTTTTCCCACATAATTACTACTGTTGACGTGAAACTCAGCACATTTGACAGAGGTGGCTTGCTGTGATAGCAGGAAGGGTGCCGAGTTATGCTGAAGTCCATCTTTTACGTTCACATTATTCTGTCTTTGGAAAATATGTCCTCCACCCCCCGCTAAATGGAAGGGAGAAAGCTACTTTGCCTGTATGGAACGCTCTATTTACAGAGACTCTGAGAAGATCCTGACAGCCATGGGCTGGATTTATGGGTGAGCTGTGTTGGGTTATATCTTACATCTGAGGCTGATTACACCTACGGTTCACGCTAACGTGTCTGGGCTCTCTACACGGTGGAGCCCATGCCTTTCTCTAGGACAGGCCTGGAGGGCCAAGGAGCTGCTGCAATGCACTGAAGAGCATGCCAGCATGCAGAGGGATGCTGGTATTAGGAAGAGAAACCTCCTCTGGGGCATCAACTTTTTATATCCATATAAGGGATGTGGAACTGCCCCTATACCTTTCTCAAATCCTAATTGGAGTTGGTAAACAGCTATTGGATATGAAGCTATTGACAACTAGGAGTGAATGTAGATGGAATGCTGCTAAGTCAGTGTCTCGGTGGCCAGTTACACACTTTGATTTCAGTGAGATAGGTGGAGTGACAGAGAGATTGCAAAGACTAACAACGGGTATTCAAGTACCTTATATTTTAATGAATTAAAATGTTTTAAGGCTTGCCATAACCACATTCCAATTTATACGTCGAACTCTTTCCCATTTCTCCCCACAATCTGTCCTTAGTTCCAATCAGGCAAATCTTACAGCCTTTAATAAATCACCTTGAACTTCATCTGTGTAGCTTTGCTCATGTGATGCCTTTGGTCTAGCGGTCTCTCTCCTTTGTCACCATTCTTCTAATTCCTGTGCTATCCTTTAGGTACAGGTCAAGTCCTACCTGCCTCATTTGACCTTCCAACCCCTAGAAATTTATCCTTTTTCTGAACTGTTACTATATTTTATGTTCACTTGTCAGATTTGACCCCTTCATAGATTATATGTCCCTCTGATGTCAGAGTATACTTTTCTTTTCAAATTCTCATGATCTTTAGTGAAGTGTTGGCAATATCATAAGTTCACAAAACTTTTTTATTTATTAGTTGCAAAGCTCTAAATGATTTTTATCAATTTTTTCTCTCTCATTCAAGTGAAAGCATCTTTGATGTGTATTTCTGTTATTTCATTTATTTTAAACCTTCTTTTTAAATTTGTAAAGAGCCATGAGAAGTGCCTTGCATAGACCCTGGCATATACGAAACGCTCAGCAAATGTTAGCTTCATTGGCATTACCTTCACTGGCTTTGTTTCTTGTGGCTCAGGTTGTTGTGTCAATATAAAATACGTTTCACAACTAGTCCTCCTTAAACTCACGTGCCCTCACGTCCTTCTTTAAGGTCTCAAGGAGGAATAGTAATTCTAATTTTTGTGTAGTCACTATCTTTTTTCTCATCCCTCTGCCACCATAATACTTTTTTGGGCTAGTCAGTATTATTTCCAGCATCTTCTAAATTTATTTTCCCCTTTAACCAATATGCTGACCTCTTTCCTTATGGAATCTTCCATAATTCATAAACTGTTTATGCTTAAACATAACCTTAAAAATTCATTAATAAGACCTTTATGAATGATAATAATTTGGGCAAATTTTGTGTATTTCTTTCCAAAATGATGGCAAGATCTTTCAGTGATTCTATTTTATATACTTGATAGAATACATTCAAAGTCGTTTAGTTAGATATTTTTTTACTGAATGATTCCTAATCATTTTAGATTAATTTTGGATGTAAACAGAATGAGACATCTTTTCTGTTTTAAGAAATGTTATTTACGACAAAAGTAGAGCACGGAACATCTGGTTGAAAATAACACAAGATGAAGAATTATCATGAACAGAACGATAATTTTTTTCTTACTAACATGTTTTGGTTTTTGAAACTAGCTTGCATTTCTTCTAAAAGTTGATTAGGGGTTGGGATGGAAGGACATAAGCTATGTCTGTCTACTAGAACCAGTTTAGGTTCAGTCCGTAGGAATTCTGGCTCTGCAATTTCCTAACTGGATGACCTTGGACCATTTATTTAACTTCCCTGGACCATTTATTTAACTTCCCTGGGCCTCAGTTTTCTTGTAGAATTGGTATAATATAGTTGCACCTATCTTGTAAGGTTTTCATGTTTTTTAAATTAAAGAATGCTTGTAAAAGGTAACCCAATGCCCTGGCATATAGTAAGCCTGAGCTGTAACTCTGGATGACTGTGTCAGCCAGGAAAAAACTTTGCTTGTTTTGTAGTCCATCAGTAATTTCCCAGGCAGCTACCTTGGCCTGACATTCTCTATAGCTTTGAATTCCCTGGAGCCACCCTAGCTGTAGTCCTTTGGGAGTTGCAGAGTGGGACTTTATTAACTGAATTATTTTGCCAATGCCTGGAGGGTTCCCTATGAAAACTGTGAGGAGGTTTAGCTATAAACCAAATTGTGAAGGAGATAATTCATGGCGTCTTAGCATTTACTTTTCCTATAGCCATTGTTGAAAACTATTATGTTCCTGGGTATATGTGGCAGCAGCTGTAGTTAATTCCAGATGTGTCATTAATTCAGGTCATGGACACAACTTCAAGCAGACCACGGTAACTGGAGGCCATGGTGATAAATGACAGGGGCAGTTCAGTTCAGGCAAAGAATCAGGGAGCTTTTACATGGAGTACTCTTTTATTCATGTATTTATTCATTCATTATTCATGTATTCATTCACTATTTATAGAGAGTCTTCTATGTTCTAGGCACTTGTCTAGGTTTTTGGGATATATAAACTAACAGAACAGAGACAGAATGTCCTGTTTCAGAAGGTTAACATCCAGAAGAACAGATACCCAATAAAATTGAATGGATATACAATAAAATTATAAGAGCAGATAGAAGAGTATAAAAAGGGACCCACCTTAGCCTATGGGCCATATAAGGCCCCCTTAAAGAGTGCTGTTTAAGATGAGTAAGCACTAGCGTGCGGGAATGAAGCTCATTTCAGGGAGAGGGGATGCGATACGAAAAGGCGTAGAGCCTTGCAGAGGTATGCTGAAAATCAGGGCCTGTGAGGCAGGCTAACCCTCCATCACCTCTTAAAATGGATATTTTAAAAACGATTTGTTCAATACTTATTTCTTGGGGCCAGGGAGAAATTGATTTTTATATTACAAGAAATTATATGCAAAACACATTCACTTAGTCATTCACTTCAGCTGGGTCAAAGCCGAGTTGATATTGTGGAATTATTCAGTGACATGGTCCCCATTTTCTTCTTCTCTTTCTTTCATTTGTGTGCATGTTGAACCAGAGAACTTCTTGGGAGCTCTATTAAAAATGCTAAATTTAGACAATAAAATAAACTACTCATCCCTGATAAATAGCACTATGCCACATGTTATTTGGTTTTTATAAATTTAACTAGTTGCCAACTTTTAACTGTTACTCAAAAAATGTTTTGCAGAAATACTTATTAAGTCTAGGAGGATATTTTTTATTTACATTTGAGGGTGCTAATTCCTTTTCCAGGAGCAACACCAGTATAATTTTGCCAGTTAAACAAGGAGATGGAGATTCAAGTTAGCAAGCCCAATATATCTAATGTGCTCCTATGAGGTGAACGCCCAGCTGGTCCAGCTCCTATTCAAACTATTAAATAGTTTGTGTGACTAGGACATAAAGTGCCAAGGAGAGAGTGTGTGAGGCAAGACTGAAAAAGGTAAGTGGGGCCTTGAATCACATATGAGAAGTTTGCAGTTTGTCTATAAGAAATGAGAAACTATTGAAGGGCTTTTAAGCAGAGAGTGAAACAGCAAAATTTTTGGTTTAGAAAGATCTTTCTTGCTGCAGTGTGATCCAAGGCATCGGAAGAAAGCAAGACTTGATAAAGGAAAATATGTCAGTATAACGTTCAAATAATTGAGGTAAGAAATCATAGTAGCTTGAATTAGGAGGGTGTCAGTAAGAATGGTGAGAAGTAGAGGTAGGGAGTATCTTGAAGTAGGGTAACTGGAAGTATTAGAGAAGGCATTACCAGGTGAACCTCTTGGCAGATAGCAAAGCCCCATGCCCCAGACTGGAATTCAAGTGTAGGACTCCAGTCCGTGGTCATAGGGCATGAGAGGTAAGAGTGAAGTGAGGTTTAACAAGGCAAGGTGTTAGAGTGAATAAACCTCCCTGATTAAAACAGGGATGCTGGTGATGGAACTGACATGCCAAGTAGAGGCTTTATTATAAGAAAAACACATGAGAAAAAGGAGAGGAGAGATGTATAGAGAAAAGTACAGTTCAGTGAATATATGGCTACGTGATGGATCTCAGTCTGAGGGCTTTCATATTTCACTCTTGTATCAACAGCTATTTGGAAAGAATTTGAGAGGCTAGGATGCTAATAGCTGATAACGGCATAATGTTTTACATATTCAGTCTTTGCCTGTCTCCAAATCATCCTCTGCACAGCAGCCAGAATTCTTAAATATTGGGTGGTTGGAAAAGTCATGACCCATTTTTGCAACGAAAAACATAGAAAAAATACGTCATGACTTTTCCAACAACCCAATAGAAACAATATCATTTACTGCTGTGCTTAAAACCCTTCAGGGTCTTTTTGATAAAGACCAAAATCTTTGTTATGGTTTACACAGCCCTGCAGACTCTCGCCCCTGCTCTCCTTGTGGCAGCCTCACTCTGAGGCACCCTTTTCCATACCTAGATGGAGTTCAGCCATTAAAGTCTTCTGTTAGGTTTTTTTTTTTAATTCTAAACAATAATCTGTCTACTTCAAGGCCTCCAGACGTGCTGTGTCTGATGCTTTTAGAACCCTGTCTTCTTCATTTACTTTTTAAGTTTTGGCCTAAATGCTCCCTCATCAGGAAAGTTCCCCTGATACATGCTCTCATAGCTATCCCCATTTTCTTTTCATAGCCCTTATAATCATAATTAAATAATCACTTTAGAAACAAGTTTTTTCATGTCTCTGTTTATGAGTAGATTGCAGACTCCATGAGGGGCAGACTGTGGTTGTATATGTATTGTAGTATATCTTGTGCCCAACACAGGGTCTGGCATATATAAGTCATCCATAAGTATTTGTTGAATGAATAGTTAAATCCATGTATTATTTTTTAATCCATGTAGCTATGCTTTAATGCAAAGCATTGATTCCTCTGGTGGTAGCAGCGAAGTCATTAGGAAAAGAGAAACAAGCATCTTTGAATGGGATGGACCTTTCTAGTATCACTTAAATTACATGGCTTGTGACATTTTCCTACTTTGCTTAAGCAGAATTTTACCTATGTTGGGCAAAGAACAAGTAGATATAAAGGACAGAAATGTCCCTCAGTTAGCTAGCATTTTGAGGGAAGAGAGTAGATGGTAGGAAAGCTAGGTCACCTACTTTGAAGCAATGAAATTCTTAAATACAGATATTCCTAAGCAGAAGGAAGATGTTTGATAGATATTTTGCTAACATGAATTCCTTTTTTTTTTTAATTAATTGAAATTTTGAAATATTCATTTTTCTCCTTGAATTTTCCCCCTTTTCTGTCCTCCATTTGAGCAGATAACAAGTTCCATACTTCCTTGGCACATGAAAGGTTTTTGGCAGGGTTTCCTGGCTTCTGTTTGCTCACTGCAATAATGAAATTTGAAAAGAGAGGAAATTGGTATCCTTGTGTGAAAGCAAGAGAGACAGAAGTTTCCCCAAGAAAAAGAGAAATGTCTCCAGGTTTGGAGGAAAAGATAGGCCTGCTGGTTCTTGAAGAGAGGGGTTGTCCATTTCCAACCTGAAAGCAACCAAGGGCATAGCAGGACTTCAGGGAGATCCCCAAGTGATGAACCAGGTAGGTTAGATGCCAAATGTAGGGTCCGAGCCTTGTGAAAGAGTCCCTGTCCTAAGCGTGGCATGGAAATGGCATATGGGTAGGCTTGAGGAGGTCATATGGCTGTAGCAAAATCCAGCTGTTACCAATGTGGATGGATGTCTAGTGATCAATGACCTAATGCTTGGGCCTGGAATAAGACCTTAGAACGTCAATATAAACCTGAGGGTCAGAAAAAGCCTGGAAATAACTGATATTGAATTTCTCACTAACACTGTGGAACTAACTGGGTGGTTACTCAGAATAGAAGTTAGATGACTTACAGACAATAAGAAAATATGATGTTCCTTGTTAGTGTTTCAGATTATACCTACTGCATTAAGCAAGTGAACTATCACAAAATAAAGCTATACTAATCTTCCTATTTTGAGGAGATAGTTCATTTCTATTTAACAAATTTTAAATTTACGAGTTAAATGAGCAAAGTATTTCAAAGAGCAAAGCATTAAACTATCTGCATTGAGCTAACTGATGTCACCATCAGTAGACAGCTCTTAACAGTACTTTGATGATAAGAGTACCATAGTCTCCCTTATCCACAGTTTTGCTTTCCATGGTTTCATTTACCTGCAGTCAACAATGGTCCAAAAATATTAAATGGAAAATCCCAGAAATAAACCATTTAAATTGTGTGCCATTTGGAGCAGTGTGATAAAATCTCATGTCACTGAGCTTGTCCATCCTTAATATGAACCATCCTTTTGTCTGATGTATCCATGCTATACTTTACTCACTTAGTAGCCATTTTGCTTATCAGATTGACTGCCGTCGTACTGCAGTGCTTGTGTCCAAATAACCCTTATTTTACTTAGTAATGGCTCCAAAATGCAAGAGCAGTGATGCTGGCAATTTGGATATGCCGAAAAGAAGCTGTAAAGTGCTTCCTTTAGGTGAAAAGGTGAATAGAGTACAATAAGATATTTTGAGAGAGAGAGACAGAAGGGCACATTCACATAACTTTTATACAATATATTGTTATAATTGTTCTTTTTATTATTAGTTATTGTTGTTAATCTTTTACTGTGCCTGATTTATAAATTAAACTTTATCATAGGTATACATGCATAGGAAAAACAGTATATATAGGGTTCTGTACACTCCATGGTTTCTAGGCATCCACTGGGGTCTTGGAATGTATCCCCCAGGGATAAAGGGGGACTACTTTAAAATAAAACCCAATTGTAATGCATTCTGATAGTCACATCATGCTGAACATGTCTGTGGGGCTGCCCTCTTTATTTGGAAAAAAAATGTAACACTGAGCACTAGTTTTCCAACAGAGTTGATCTATTATCAGAAAAGAGTGATTTTTCTCAGTGAAACACAAAGGAATTATCTTAAACAGAGTAAGGCAGTCAATTATGCATTTCCCATTATGTGAGGAAGATGCACAGGCAATAAGTCTACTGTAAGAGCATGTTGATGGGCCATTAATACTAATCTGATACTGGGGGAGAACTGATGGCAAACAAAGACCAGAATGTTGTCTACTTATTTATGTGACGTGATGTTGAAACAAGCTTTTTGTATCTAATCATGCTTATTTGTGAATTCTTTAGCTCCTTCATTCCATTTTTTTCCCCCAACAAATATTTATTGAAGGCTCATTGTGGGCTAGGAATTGAGTTGGGTACTATAGGAGACATAGAAGTGAATGATACACAAGTTAAGGTAGTTTTAACGTGGGAAAGTAATAAATAGTACATGTGCAAGAATGACTATAACACAAGGCAAGTAATAGGTTTGTAAAAGATGGGAGAGAATGATACTTCCTTTTTTTCTTCTTCTCCTTTGTGTTCTTTTTTATTCTCTTTCCTTTCTTTTCATTTCCTTTCTATCACTATTTGTGTACATAATGTGTAAAAGTTTTATAAACAAGTAGGAATTACCCGGTTGATGATTTCAGCTTCTGTTACCAACAACAGGGCTTGGACACAAACAATAGAATCTAGGCAGTGGCAAAGAGAATGGGGCCTGTGAAATTATAGGGAATAATGTTTCCCAAGGTAACCATATGTGACTTTTTTTGCAGGTAAAAATCCATAGTGAAAGGCTGAGGTAAGGCAAAATGAAGAAAGCAGAGCCAGCAGCATGTTGAAGCTAGCTCACATTCATGAGGGATGCTTGTTGATTATTTGGGAATTTTGTGAGCCCGATGTGAAGCTGTCGATAGCTTGAAATCAGCCATGGTGGGAACATTTATACAACATAAAGGGGTAAATGCTACAAATAATGAATTAAAAAAACAAACAAACCCATAAAGCTGCTTTACCAGCCCACCACGGAAATGACAATTTCAAGAGTTTTTTACCTTTCTAGTGGGCAAAGTTTCGGTATTCTGTGTGTGAGCTTTAAGAGCATCTAAGGGAGATGGTAGCATAGGGGAGTGTCGCGTCCCGCGCAGCACAGGCAGTGGGGAGTCAGAGGGGATGACGAAGGGTTAAAGAAACACAAGAGGCAAAGATAGATTTAAGAAGAGGCTAGGGGACTGCAGTTCTCTCTGGAACTGAGTCCCTAATCGAGCCAATGCGTAGCTTTTATTAAGAAACTTCAAAGAAGAGAAACTTTGTTTTTAAAGTCCGTGTGATAAGTGCCTTAAGGCTAATTTCCATCAACCCACCCCACTGTATTCCAACACATGCTGTGTCTTTATACTCCTACACACACAGCCCCCAGGATGGTGCAGCTGTGGCCATGAAGTAAAGGAGATAACTGACATCATTCCATCAGGTCCCAGTTTTCCAGGACACTCCCTTGAGGAAGCTTTACTGATATCATTCCACCTGGGTCTCAGTTTTCCAAGACACTCCCTTGTGATCTTGTTAGGTCAGGGGCTGGTGTGGGGGGGCGGTCAAGGATGAAGCTGTAAGGCAACAGTGGAGGATATACAAGAGATTGCAGAACTGTCTATGGGTCCCAGAGGAGCAGGAAGCTCGTAGAGCTGAAAAGAATACAGGAGGAGGGTATGCTGATGATGCCCAGAAAGCCCACCCTCCACTTCTTTGATCATCAGGGTAAGCCAAAGGACAATTACATGAGTTATGTTAGTCATTTGGGGAAAGATAGTTTTTATTCCATATGCCAGCCATTGACAATATTTGCCATGGTGTTTTCTGTAAATAAATTTCTTACTGCATGTCTGTGAGAAGCCATGGCACATAAAAGTAGCAGTGCTTTCACTCTATTATTATATATGGTGGACTTCACTTATATAAGAGGCAGTAGTCACATTTTGTTTTATTTACTTTTTATACTTATACACTTATACATACATATGCAGGCACAGTAACAAACATTTAAATGGTATAGGATGGTACAAAAACAAAAATAAAAGTCCTTGCTTTCTAATTTCAATAAGATGTTTCATTCTCATTCTGGGTTCTACTACTTTTAATATGCCACATTCCCCAAGGGGCTCTAATGTATTTTGTTAAAAAACAGCAATAAAGATAAAATCTGGGGCTAAAAGTAGAGATTTTAGTGTTTTTATATGAGAATTGGGGATGCAGCATGACAATGAAGCCACTTGAGTTACAGAGCAGAAATTATAATTTCTTTTTGTTTTAAACAAAAGATAATTTAGTTATTTTCAACATAACCAAGTTTCTATTTTAGCCCTAATCTGAGACTTCTTAATGTAATTTCTCCTTTCTCCAGTAGTTTTGATGTAACTTACTGTCATACCAAGTAACATTTTGTCTCCTATATTTAGAAGATTTTTCTTATTTTATTTTTATCCTCTGCCTCAAGTACCCTAGAATTGGCTATCCAAACAACTCCCCTTATCAGCATTTTAGAGGACAAACTGTCTGAGCAATAAAAAAAATTCTACACTCTTTCTTAAGAAACTATAAAGAATATACAAGCAGAAGACACCTAATATCTCAAGCGGAAGTGTATACAATTAGAAAAAAATAGCAATAAAATGGTATCTTTGATATTTTGCCTAAAAATAACCTTTCACTTTTTATTTCCATGGGTACTTTAGTCGATATGTACCTTTAATTTCAGGTAGCTTTGGTATTGAAATACAGTGAATATATACAAATATTTATCAGCTCAATGCTATTGTATAAGTCTAATTGTTCCGTTAGAGAATGTCAGATAGTACATCCAAATAAATGCTAAGAATTATCAGAATGTTTTCAAACCTCAAAAGTTGATGTGGAGCAATTTCTTCAGGTAACATTGCCTGGTTCCACAAGACTCAACTCGAAATAGACAGCAGCATGTGGCATTATAACATATTTCATATTAAATGTATATATATTTAAACATTATATATATATATATAATTTTTTTTAGAGATCAATTCAGAGTATGACTGCATTCCCAACTTGGTAATTTGTATTAATCAAATGATCCTCCCAAGATAAATCCCAATTACCTTATTCTTGCTATTTGATAAATTTAGCCATGTCCTCAAATGTAGAAAATGGTTTTGCCAAAAATCTTGACAGACTGACCAGGCATTGAGCTTTCTGCTTTTGGCTATGATCAGAAATTTGTTCTTTAAATTCTGTGTTTTATTTATTTCCTTTGTTTCTGTTTCTTTGTTTATTTTGTTCCTTAGATTCCACATATAAGCGAAATCACATTACATCTGCCTTACTCTGTCTGACATACTTCGCTCAGCACAATACCCTCCAGGTCCATCCATGCCAACACAGACATGTTCAGCATGATGTGACTATCAGAATGCATTAAAAATTGGATTTCATTTTAAGGTAGTCTCCCCTTATCCATGGAGGATACATTCCAAGAGACCCCACTGGATGTTTTAAACCATGGAGAGTACAGAACCCCATACGTACTGTTTTTCCTATGCATACATACCTATGATAAAGTTTAATTTAGAAATCAGGCATAGTAAGAGATTAACAACAATAACTAATAATAAAAAGAACAATTATAACAATATATTGTATAAAAGTTATGTGATTGCCCTCTCTTCTGTGTCTCTCTCTCAAAATATCTTATTGTACTCTATTCACCTTTTCACTTAAAGGAAGCACTTCATGGCTTCTCTTTGGCATGTCCAAATTGCCAGCATCACTACTCTTGCATTTTGGAGCCATTACTAAGTAAAATAAGGGTTATTTGAACCCAAGCACTGCAGTACTACGACAGTCAATCTGATAAGCAAGACGGCTACTGAGTGACTAAAGTATAGCGTGGATACATCAGACAAAAGGGTGATTCACATTCAGGATGGGACAAGCTCAGTGACTTGAGATGTCATCACACTGCTCCAAATGGCACACAATTTAAATGGTTTGTTTCTGTAATTTTCTGTTTAATATTTTTGGACCATTGTTGACTGCAGGTAAATGAAACCATGGTAAGCAAAACTGTAGATAAGGGAGACTACAGTACTCTTATCATCAAAGTATTGTTAAGAGCTGTCTACTGATGATGACATCAGTCTATTCTGCATAATTGTCCCTCCTACCAGTCTTGAGGTGGCTTCTTCTGCATGTCCATAGTTGTAGGGCTTTGGTTCTGCTAGATCTCAGGAGATTTTCAATGATGGTTGTTCTGTGGTTTAGCTATAATTCATGTGGTACTGAGAGGAGGTAAGCATAGCATTTACCTACTCCACCATCTTGACCAAAAATCCCTGTGGTTTATTTTAAATACTTCACCACCAAAGAGATCCCCAGAAAATTAAACGCTTACAGTGGACTATTTGCCAGATAACCTGTAAAACTATAATCTCTACTTTTGTATGTCCAATTAGCATAAAAACTCATTTAGGGAGATGCTGCCATTTGAGGGCTTTGTGAGGTCTTAAATCCAGTTCATTGAAATGTCACTTCCAAAAAACTGATGGCCTCACTTTCAGTCTTCTGGGCAACTTGCTCTATACCAGTTCTCTGTATTGGCTGTTCCCTCTACTCATTCCTCTCTCACATTCCTGATGCTAGAATTCCTGGTATTTTATTGATTTTGAACAATTTTTAAATTCCCTTGTATAATATATTTTTCTCTGTTTAATATTATCCATTTGATAATAACTCTTATTTAGTCTAAGTAGGACAATGTTTAGATAGACATGTCTGAGAAATTAACATCCATAAGTTCATTTCCAGGATGATACATGTTTCCGAACAACACTGAATTATAATGTTAACATAATTCATCTAAAGAGGATAAATAATTTATTTTCACAGACATAATTTTGTTTAAAGGAGATGGCTCTCTTGGACTGGGCCCAACTGAGATAAAGAGGAGGCTGACAATGCACTATTTTTCTGTAAGGTTACAAATTTTAGGAAAATAATTTTCTTTTATATTTTTATGTATTTTAAATAGATGTTTTAGAATTGCAATGTAAGGTTGCCGTTTCTTAATAGAGAAGGGGTGACTGTTCATCCCTACAACAGAAAGTAAAATAATGTTTCAAAACAGGGGTTGGCAAATTACAAACAGTGGGCAAAATTTGGTCTGCCATCTGGTGTTTTATGACCTGTGAGCTGAACATGGTTTTTACACGTCATAAATACACACACACACACACACACACACACACACACACACACACACACACACGAGAATATGTAACAGGGTTATATTTGGCCTAAAATATGCTGGGCCTTCTACAGAAAAAGTTTACAGACCCCTGTTTTAAAATATCTGTAATAAAATGATAATTTAAAATATTTTTATTTGACAAGTACAAGGGATTTTGTATGTATTAACTCACTGAAAACTCAAAGGGATATAAAACTGAAAGCAACAAAGGAACAAGACAAACAAATAAAGAAACAAAAACTCATAGACACAGACAATAGTTTAGTGGTTACCAGAATGTAAAGGTGGGGAGGGAGTGGTAGGTAAGAGTAAAAAGGATCAAATATATGGTGGTGGAAGGAGAACTGACTTTGGGTGGTAAACACACAATGTGATATATAGATAATGTATTACAGAATTGTACACTTGAAATCTATGTAATTTTACTAACCATTGTCACCCCAATTAATTTTAATTTAAAAAGAAAAGAAATCTCATAGGAACGTTAAGTGTATAGATAATTAAAGTATTAGAGATGAGAAAAATGGAAGTGTGAAAGGTCAATATTACATACCTTGTAAGTTTCAAAGATAAGATTTATACTAAGGCAGTTGGGGACTAGAACTTGTACTGATAACAACTACACTACACTGCCTTCTGAATATGATCTGACATTTTTTGTTTGTTTGTTTAGCGGGGGTGTGTGTATCCCACTCCTGACACCCATCTACAATTAGCCAAAATAGGATGGCGATGTGATTGACAGAACATTGTTCACATACAAGGCCTTTAAGCATGGAAAGGCTATAGTTACTGCACACAACTGGTGGCTATACAGTGCAGCAAACACAGCAACTCTATCAGTTAGATGAGAAAGACCCTCTTACTCTTAAGTTCCCAAGAAGTTGCCTGACTACTAATAATAGTATTTGATCTGGATGATGACTCTTCAGGACACTAACCTTGACATCCTCAGTGGTTTTATGCTTTGTTGGCCCCTTATGACTCTCTAGAGATTTGTGCTATGTGCCTGTCTGCCCAATATTTGAAATTACTATAGTTGGTACACTCCCAAAGCATTCCTTAGTGCAACTGAAAGACTGGAGAGTGTAAAGGTAAAATCTAGGCTTGCCACCCTATTAGCAGGTTTAGGCTTCACACCCTCCTTAAGCATATTCCTACAGAAGCCAGTTTGCTGGAGGTGGAGTGGGGGTCGGGGTGGGGGAGTTTGGCAGTTTTTGTTTCTTACTCTTGGTATCTCTACCTATAAATTTAGGGAGAGGGTTTGGTTTCTTTGTGAGAGCTGTTCCTATTTCTATTGCAATGTTCTCCTACACACAATCTGAGTTCTGCATCCCTCAATTCTGATTTCTTTATTGATTTGATTTCATTTGCTTTTGGTTTTACAGGTATCTATTAAAATCTTTAGCTTGCCATTATATTCTCAGTGCCTTTATATATTCCTTTTTATAATTTTGTGGCATTATTTCAAGATGACTTTTTGGAGGAGGGGAGAATTAAATATATGTACTGGTTTCACCAATATGAACAAGAATGTATCAAAGTTTATGTGGCAAGAAAATGCATTTGGGGATATACTAATAAGTTTCCTTTCATTTATGCTTTGTTGTCTTTCTTATCCTATATTTTGGGAGGCTTCCCATCAGTCCTGGAATGATGAAAATAATAGAATCTTAGAAGCAATTTTTTATTTTAAGTTAAAAAATCCATGGTGTAAAACAGAAAACATTTGGACAGATGTATTATTTTCCTATCCCTAGACTAGATAGGATTTCATGCGATGAGAAAGGGAAGAAAAGAGTAACTTTGTGGACTGGCATGATATCAACATCAAGAGATTATCAAGCTCTGTGCAAATCAGTACTCTCTGTTACTATTTTCTGGGAGATGCCAGGAACTGGGGCTATTACTGGGTATTATCCAGCCTCCATTACAATGAATGGCATATACTGCCTGGATTGAGAAGCTGATAGGAGTTCTTTTTGTTCCCATTGATGAGCATCACCCATTAGCAGCAGTCATCAGTGTGCTTGTTTATCTTCCAGAAGGGCTGAAGCCTTGAGATTTTGTTTAGCTTTTAAATTATCCAGTGCAAATAGCCTCATTTTCACGGCCTAGGATATTTTTTAAGTCAAAAAAGGGAAAGAGTGTGGCTCCATATACCTAGTGAAGAAATGGTGGAGATGTGCCTATCAGTCAGGGGCCTTGCAAGGAAATAGTTGATATACTTCACGGGGTAATTTTAGAAGAGTTTAATTATATTTATGAAGGTTTTGACAGGTTTAGGAGCATCAATAAAGGTAGTACAATACCCTGTGGCTAGCTACAGCGGGGCTTTACCTTCTTATGACCTGAAGGGTCAAGGGGAGAGAGTGGCTCCCAGAACTTAGAGAAGATCCCTGTATGAAGAGAGAGTTTTAAAACAAAGAAAAGAAAAGAAAGAAAAACTTAAAAAAAGAAATTCAGTCCTTCTCAAGCTTCTTTGACTAATCCTTTTTGCATGTAATATTTATTACCATCTTGTGGAAGTTTGGGGAATGCTGGTATAGATGTATTCCTCCCTAATGAGGTAAACTAAATGATTCCTCCTGACAGCATTCTTAATTTTATGGTTCTGTGAAATTTTCAGAATTGGACCTGTCATCCAATAAGGCCAATTTTAAAAAACAACCTTAGCTAAATTTTCAGTTTTAGAGTTGTTATTCTATGCTTTGTAGCTGCTCTTTATTGGAGAGTAAGGAACTGTGTCAAAGACTCATTCTTAATGAAGCAATTTTCTAATTTTATATTATCTTTTACCTTTCAAGTTTACCTATGGTTTGCTGGAAACTTGTGATTTAAAGGAAAGCTTAGCATATATTACTAAATACTTGGCTGTTGCAGTACTTCTTATTTTTCAAGTCCTGGAAATTTATAATAATTTCATAAATATCCTTGAACAACAGCACTATGTAGCATTAATAGAAAAGGATAATTCATTTTTATTTCACTGGGCACATATTAGCATGTGACTTTATGCAAAATAAATTGTGTTAAATTCAAAGGGGAATTGAGAATAAATATTTTGGCTCTTCTGACTTTTGTGGCTAGATTCAAAATAATATACATAATCAATGAGGCGGGGTTGGAAATCAGAGGCTCTTTGGCCAAAATTCTATTAGTTACTTTTTTCTTAAAATATGAATTTTCTGCAGGCACAGAATTGATTCAAAATCCTTTAATATGTCTCTTTTGCTGTCTAGACTAAAGAAGAAGTTTTTATCTTTTGTATTTTTCCATTTCCTTTTTCAAATATTAAATTTCTCACTTGCTCAAAAAGGTCATTTAAGAAGGACAACAATCTATCATTTTATTGATACTTGCTAAATAAGTAATACATTTAATATATTGGGCATCCGGAAGTCTGAGGATTTTGTTCTTTTTTTATTATTGTAGGATGTAGAACATTTACTTGCCTACTCTAGTCTACAATATGTGAAATATCTAAGGATATGTGAAATCTTTAAATTAAAGGGAGGTGGATTACATGGCAGTGCTAAGAACAATTTTCTAACACGTAGATTGTGATGTAACATTTTCTTAGAGAGAAATAATCACCGTTTAAGGGTACAATAGCGTAACAGTTAAGAGAAATAGTGTAATGATAAATATTTAACAAGCAGCCCTGGTGGGGGTGGGGGTGGGGGTGCAGGGAAGCCCTGATTTGAGCACTGCTAATTAGCACTGTTAATTTCCATGGTGTAAATACTTCCATCATGGCTACTTTCAAGTTACAACATAGCATCATTGAACATGAAGTTGGAAAATACGTGCAACAGCCTACCATTGTATAGCATTTCCCCCATACAGATATAAAAAGACACACATAAACTCAAGAATATTGATAATAAAATAGTTAAATAATAAGGAATAATGTGTTTTGACTAATAACTTTGTTTTTAAATAATTTATTTAAGTATAAGTTTATGTAATTTGATTTTTACTAATGGCTATGCTTAATACAGCTTAAAAAAGCCATAAAAAAATGTAACAATTGGCTTTCATGGGCTAGCACACAGTGTCTCCCATACATCATTGGATAAAAGTATGAAGTTTACAGTTATATAGTTCTGAATTTGATTAGTTGCTATGCCACTTACAAGCTGTGTGGCCATGTAAAGTTCATATTTCTTCTTTAAGCCTTAGTTTTCTCAAATGAAAGGTAAAAGTGAAATTTATACCCACTTTGAAGAGTTGTGATGATTAAATAAGATGATAGTTTCCCTTCCTCTGCAGGGTAAGGGCCCCAGGGCTAAAAATTTCACAAGGTCCCTATTAGAACTGTGATCACAAAACATTTTTGTTTGTTTGTTTTTTAACTAAGAGAGAGCTATTAAGAAACATAGGCTCAACTCCACATAATGATGTAGTTTGCATAATTCAAGGGAAGATACTCAGGCTTTAAGGATTCAGACTATACTGTGACTGAAAATGAATGTTTTTTTCCTTGAGATACATGTAGTTTGGTTCCAACAGGCATTCCTCCTGCTGTAGTGGTTAAGATTGCTAAGAAGATCCTACTTCTTGGAGAGTTTGCACCTGTCCTGGAGTGTTTGGTGAGACCAATAGACGAAAGCGTCCTCCTTGGATATTCCCTTACAGGGTCAGTGGAGGATGGTAAAAATGGGTGGAGACTTGTACTTGTTACTTTAGAAAAAGAAGGGAGTAATTTAGAAGACCAGCATAAATCTGAGGGTAGGAAATAAGCTAAGAACTGAGAGTTTTATGGTCACAAAGGCCAGTGTAGCCTTATATTGATGAAGTCATGAGTTCAATAAATATTGTGATTTTTTGTTATAGTCTGCTTCACTGAGAAATAATTTCATTCAACACTTTAGTAAAAAAGTTGTTTTTTTGAAATTATTTACAATAATTTTACAGAGAATTAAACAGAACATAAAATAGAAAATAATGTGATTCAAGCAGATATTCTGAAAATACAATAAAGTGATCAAACTATTGTAGATCCTGGCTTATTGATTTTCCAAGATGAAAAGGTTGTATCTGTTGTTTAGTATAAACTGTTTTTAACAGGACAGTCATTACTTACAGTAGACGAGTTTCCAGATCAGATATGTATAATGAGAGAACCCTTGAAAGTCAAGAAGATCCTACAGAACACAAGAAATCTATATTTACTTGGATTACAAGTAAATCAATTACAAATGCCTCTACATTAATGTCTTCACTAACATAAGAAATCAAGAATATCTGATATTATTTTGAAGAGCTTAACAAAAGTAATTAGGATTATTAAATGTTTAAGTGAAAGACATTTGCCCTTCAAATGTCACAGTAAAGACTGCTTTCATCAAATTGCTAAATTTGATCAATTTTTACATGAACAGTTGGGAAAATGCCAAAATGAAAAAAACAGTTTAAGAAGAAATAACTGTAATAATGGGGAAATATGTACAAAATTAAGTGGTAAACAAAATTACAAATAAAAAGAGACCAAATATTAATTTATTTTCTAGCTTGTAACCTAGAAAAACACTGATTAATTAGTAATTATTGTGCCTCACTGTTTTAGCAACAACAAAAAAATCTGAGGAGTAATTTTTAACTTTTTTGCCCACTGAAAACCATCCAGATATTGTGACTTTAAATTTAAAAAAAAAATGAAACAAGTTTGGAAAATGGCAACTAAAACATTAGCAGTAAATTGTGTGACAACACAGCTGTTATGAAAGGTGAGGACAAAGGTTGCAAACAGTCTTTAAAAAACTTTAATAAGTAAGCAGAATATGTGCCATGCCAGCTCATTTCCTTAATCTTGTCAGAGAAAAAGCTGCTGTGACAGTAACTGAACTTGTTGGCTACTTTAGTATTTTGCAACAATCACACTTTCTTTCCAGATTCATCTCAAATATAGAGTATTTTAAATAATGGGTTATTTTAAATACACATGCGACCTAGATTTTTATTTAAAAATCTCAGTCCTACTTAGGCCACTGATCCAGGTATTCCTTGTAATGATTTGCAGCAACCCTCTGTGCTAAAAGCTTGGTTTCTGGGGTTAGGTATAAAACTCAGATAATTATAAGCTGGTGCTTTAGCTGCATGGATATTTAATGTGACATGCAGAAGTCCTATGGGATGTGGATCAATTCTATATTATACAAATAGTCTTTTGCATTTTTGGTCTTCACACATTAAATACTATTATTGTCTCCTATTGTCATGATAACCAGAAACACCTCTACAATTTTAACAACACCCTTTGTGGGTGGTACTGCCCTTTGGGTGGTACTGTTCTTTGGAATCAGACTGACCAGGGTTCACACCTCATCTCCATTACCTACTAGTTGAGTGACCTTAAACAAATTAATCAGCATCACTAAACCTCAGTTTCTTCAACTGTTAATTCATTAAGTCGAGATAAACATGCCAGTGCTTTCTAATGTTCATAGAACAAAATTCAAACTATTACTTAACAGTGGCCAAAATCAAGACCTATATTATCTGACTTCTCCCTAGCCATCCAAACTCATTCCAACCTCTTATTTGCTCACTTCAGAGTGGTCTGTTTTCAAACAAGCGAAGCACCTTTCAACTTTAGTCCTTCATACTGTCACATGACAAGCTCATTTCCGTGTTCACTCAAATGTCGCCTCTTCACAGAAGCTTATATTGACCACCTTATCTAAAATAGCCCTCTGTCCCATCTCTCTCATCATCCAGACAGTCTCTCCAACCTTATTTATTATGAGATACACTATTTGTTACAATGATCTCATTTACTTATTTATTTTTTTGGGGGTCTGATTGCTTGTTTATAGCCTATTTCCTCTACAAGAAGGCAAGCTTCCCCAAGGCCACGCCACAGTGTGTGTTGTTTGCTAGTCTGGTTCCGGTGTCTGGCATGGTGCTCAACCCAATTAAGTGCTTCAAAAATAGAATCATATGCATAAGTGAAAGAATAAATGCTTCATAGATTGAGAGGATTAAATGCATAGTGCCTGGCACAAAATAAGTGATGAATTGATGTTAGTTTTTATTATCATTATTATTATTATTATTGTTATTACTATTATTATTACTAATGATATTAAGGAATCATTTACATGTTTGCAAGGTTTGCAATCTAGACAGAAAGATACAGGTATGTAAAGGGACAATTATAATTGTACTAAGTGCTGTATGAATGAGGCTTTTATGATATGGGGGCATGTAGATACATTCAGGAAACATTTTCTGAACTGCTGTTTTCACTTGTTCTTAAAGAGCACTGCCTAAGAATCAGCACAGCTTGAGAGAACGAAGGGTGGAGCCCATGCCAATCCTTCTAAATAGATTTAACATTTTGTTACCTTCAGACGTAACGATCTGCTATCCATTGTGGGCAATGGCCGTGTTATATATTTGTTGAATTTATCATCTGCCCCATCACAGCTACTGAATGTGTAACATGTCCTTGTTTATGGTTTCATGACCTTTTCCCTTCCTCCCTAGTGCTGATATCGAAAAGGAATTTATGAGGTTTAGTTTTCCCATACTCTCTCCACAGCCTCTCCAATATTGTCCCAAATTAAATTCATTCTAAGTGAAAGCATGTCCCTGCTATATGATCGTAGCTTCAAAACCAGTCCTCCAGCCTCCCCTCTTACAACTGGCTTGCTGCTCCTCATTCTTTCCTATGTAGACATTTTGGGGCTGCCACCTCCTTCTTTACCCCTTCTCCTGCCCACACCCTGTAGCCAGTCTCCCCAACTCTACAGGTTATACATTTATCATCACAGAACGTTCTATATCGGCGCCCCTCTCCCCTCACCACCTTTTCAGTAATTACAGTTTTATTCTTAGGAACTACATTCCCTCCTATTAGAATAATTTCAGAGCACAGTTGTGGCGATAAGACAGGCCTCTCACATTTTATGATTAGAACCATAACGTTCCCATGTTGATAAATTATAGATACAGCGAGGCAGTTACTTTTCCCACCAGGATTTCTGCTGGAGCATGCTAAAACTGCCAAACAGTAAGGGAGAGACCACACAATCATTTTTTCTTGTTGGTTGATTTCCCACATCAGGGATACGCACTAGCAGCGGTTGAAATAAAAAAACATCAATTTTATTTTAAAATAAGGAAATACATAAAGCAAGATCTTAATGTTATGTAGAAAATATATTAGTGCGAGAGATGGTTCTGGTGAGTCATCTCTAAGTACTTTCAGTGTATTGATTTTGTAGACACACAAGTTCAAAGATCAAATAACGCCCATGGAGCCTGATGAGACACTAATGACAGTTAGCCTTCTGGCAACACTATCACTGAACTTGTGAAGAATAGCAAAGAATCTGCCACTGGATTTCTCTGAGGACATCACAGGCCCCTGGTAGGAAAACAGAAAGCGGAGGGACTGTCTGTATCTGGGTGAATGATAATGATTACAATTGACTAACTTTTAGAAGGAACAAGATCAACAACACTTTGCTTCTTTAGATTATCAGGCAATAGATTTCCTATGAGTAATATTTTCAGAGAATCTTGCTGCCCAAGAATGCTCAAAAGAAGCTTAAAAGAAAATCCTACAAAAATGAATGTGTGCTGCTAGAAGAAGAGATTTCGGGTGGTAGTGGTAGTCATTATAATAAATAGTAATAAAATAATAATGACAATAGTATACAGGACAGACAACATAAAAATGTGGCAATATGAAAACATACAATTTCAGAGAAAATGAAGAGCTAATGATGGTAGCTAAGGATTGTTTATCACCTAATGAATGTTTGTATGCTCATTATTTTATTTATTCATACAACCAACTGAAAGATAACAAGAAAATAGAGTTAAGGTTTAAAGAAAAGCAGTTTGGCTCTGGAGCCCAGGCTTTTAACTATTATACTGTATTAAGGCTATGCTATGCTATGCTATGCTATGTATGCTATACTACAATATACTAACTGTATTATATAATATCACCTATCCTGCACATTGTATTGTATCTTTTTGTGGACCTATTCTTATGTGTGTGTATCCTTCACCCCTTGCAATCTCCATGAGAATAGGAACTGGGTCTGACTAGTTTACTTGTGAGTTCCCAGAACCCAGTGCAGTGCTAGACCCATAGATGTCCAAAATGTGTTTCTTGAATGATTAATGTCAATCAGCAAAACTGAAACCAATTAGGCACTTCTGGACTTAAATAGTGAAGGAGGATAGGAGTATAATATCATTGTGCAGTTTTCCTTTGAAGAATTCAAATCCCAATCATTTTTTACTATTGTGTGCCATAACTTAAGAAAGTAAGTCAACAAAGACATTGCCAGGAGCGGGCAGAAAGCAGTGGACTCAGATAAGAAAAAAAAGAAAATTTTCTCAAAGGCTTTTACTATGTCCCTTTTAATTTCTTAAAAGGCTCAGAAAATAGCTAAGTATGGTGGAAGTTAAATTTTAGAAAAGGCTCCCTGAATCCTGAAAATGTGTCTATTTTAATTACAATTTTATTTATAAGAGTATAATCAATTAGACTAAAACATGAAATACAAATTTCTCTCAGATCTAGTCCCCTGATGAAAAATCTGTAAGAACTGGATTGATTGGAACAACAAACCTGTGTTATTTACGGGCTGAGTGTCTAGGACACCACTTTGGGAAGTCTAGGAGTAGCACGTATCACCCAAACATTCCACAATCTCACCAGTCTATGGGTATGAATGAGGTCAGTTATATCAATACTCAAGCTTTCAATTTCTAAGCTAATGCAGTTTTAGTACCTTTCAAAGTCCCATGATCCTATGCATATTTTTGGAAATCTTGAAGAGTTTCTTACATAGTTTTATAAATTCACATAAGCTTCTATCATGTTATTTCATTTGCTTTTCTGCTAAAGTACTCAGCCCCTGCTGATTCACTCCAGTTATGATGCTCTTAATCTTTATGGTGCTATAAAATTTGGTGGTCTTCAGTGAGGGCAAAAAATACATATATAATGCCTGTTGGACAGTTTGGTGGTTGTTTGGGCTCTGAAATATTAAGCTATGCAGGGAGGGATCAATTTCTGTTTACACCCATGACCCTTTGTCTCCTTGGAGTGTATACTGCCGCTGATGAAGCCAAGCTAGGATGAGGTTTCAGTATCTGTCATCTCACTATATCTTTGCTGTCATCTAATCCTCAGGCTCTGTTGTGAACTTGTCATTCCAGATTCTTTCTTCCTTGGTATGAATTCTTTCTCAGGAACCTAGCCATTTTTCTGTGCCATCTGGCAACCTTGCTTTCTCCCTCTCCCAATTCAGTCCAAAAAAAAAAAAGTCTATGTAGATGAATCTGAATTCCGTTCACCATGTTATAAATCAACTCCATGTGACTCAGTGAATACAAATAATATATAAGATGCCATCGAATTCCATATGACAGTCATGTCTGACTCTGAGCATTGACCCAGCTGTGACTCCATCATGTAATATACTGTATTCAATTTTATTCCTAAATCCCAAGATATGTCTATCAATAACCAGGGCTCCACTGGAGGTTATTCTGATTTATTTATTGGGATCTTTCTTCACTTTGGAAGTGGAGTAAAGTATTTGTAAATTGGATTTGTCAAGGTTCTCCAGAGCCATATCTATCTATCTATATCTATGTCTATAGCTATATCTTTATCTATATCTATATCTATCTATATCACCTATCTCCTATTGGCTAACATATATAATACATAAATATATATTAATATATCATATA
>NW_017731550.1:2213783-2214860 GCF_001890085.2 Hipposideros armiger | reverse complement strand
AGGGTGGACTAGATGCTGGCGTCAATGCATAGCTTCCCAAGGGGAGTACTTCCATAAACAAAGACTCAGACAAAAAACATAGTTACCACCAACAACTAACAAGAAAAGGGGAACAGAGCAATATCAGATACTTCATCAAGGCGGCAGCTATGGAAAGAAACAGAAAATTCTGGAGTTGGGCAGTATGGTTCCCATCATTGAGAAGCCATTTAGGAATGTTAACAAAATCCTGAGAATTCTTGTTAATTCTTCCAAAGCTAGAGATAATAAAATTAGGGGCATATATTTATGTTTTTCTTTCTCTAACTGGTTGGTTCACAATATGAAACTGTAGAAATGAACAAGCGCTGATTTTCTCTGAAAGAAGTAGCATTATTTAGGTCAAAATTGGGCTACAAATAGCAGAAAACTGAAAAATAGTAGCTAATTAAGATATACATGTATTTCTTGCTCACATAAATCTCCCAGGAGGTGGCTCCAGGCTGGGTTATGATGCTTTGTATTATGGGTGACCTGAGGCATTGCTTCCCTTGGTGCTCCAAGTATTTGTTGTTTTGATCTCACAGGAAAGAAGAGGACACACCTTTTGCAAGCAGTGGGATGGAGGAAAGGACAAGCATGTTGTCTCTTAAAGAAGTTCCTGAAAGCTTTCACACACTTTCTATGTATCCCATCAGCCAGAAATTTAAGACAACACTCAACTGCAAGGGAGGTGTGGAAATGTGGTTTTTATTCTGATCAGCAGGGAGCTTAGCTTAATATAAGTAGTTCTGATACTATACAAAAGAGAATGGATATTGGAGAGAGGCAATCCTAATAATGAATTTTAAGGATCCACCTGAAGTCTGAGACTGTTACCTAGGGGAATGGCATATTTCCACCATTAGAGGAATTAAGCTTCAGTATAGGGCATTTAACAAATTCTAGAAGGGCAGATCTCAGGGATTATGGAAGAGGCCGCAGATTAGTTCATTCTCCCAACTTTGATTTCTTTACCTCACCCTTTCTGCCATGCTCCCAGGTTATAAAAGATGTGTATGGAACATGAAACACTATAACATCGCAAATTACAGGTAG
>NW_017731550.1:2203560-2208319 GCF_001890085.2 Hipposideros armiger | reverse complement strand
CATCATAATTAGAGGAATAAGCCACACAGCAACCAAGCAGGATGCAGCTTCTAAACCACAGCCTATGACAATTTAGAAAATCCATCAGTTTTAGACTTAAAATAAAAGATTTTCCCACATCAAGGGCTGTCTGGAGAATATGTCTTCTGTAAACTCTGCAGGAAGTCCGATTTAAGATTATCGAAAGAAGAATACGACATCTTTTATTGGGGATCCATTTCCAAATTAGAATAGCTTTTCTTTTACAGTATTCCTCTTGTTAACTCTTCAGTGGTTTGAAGTTCTTGATTTTGTCTGGCTCATGTGTTTTACTTTTGGAAAAGGTACTTAACCAAAGTCTAAAATACTTAGGAAGTAGAGTCAGGAATGGTTTGATGTAGTCATCTCCAATAGCCCCCAATTTCCAGGAGAAAAGATAGTTGAATAAATCACCTAACTACTGTCCTAAAACATCTAGACAGGCCAAAAGATCTATTACCCAGAAAACCAGCAGTTTTTGGATTAGAGAGAATGGTGAGAAAGAGGGGATTATAGATTCTAAGCTAAAATAGTACATTTTATAAACATTATAAGCTTTCATGAGAATGCTTGATGTTTCCATTAGTTAAGTGTTCTTATTGTTGTTTGCAAGTAACAAAAATTCACTCAAGCTAGTGAGACAAAATAGCTTATTGCGATATTAAGGTTTGGTTGTCATCTTTAACTTCTCTTTTTCCTCATTTCAAATACGATTCAGCTCTTCATATTTCATATCTTCAGGGTCATTTGCTGGAACTAAATTAGAAGCTGTTTGAAGGCAACACCTCTTCCTATCTTTTGTAAAAGCCTAAACTTCTTGAGGAGATTATGAAGGGGAGGAGAGAGAAGAGAATGTTTTTAAGACAATTTAGAAAAGAGAGGGTAAGCGTGAGGGCTATAGCAAGAGTTTCTTTTCTTTCTCGATATGGTGAGAGCTGTGAGTCCTAGTGGCAGAAGGGCCTTGCTCGGTGCTCATGACAGTGACATCAGAATGGGCAAAACAGAGGGGATGGAATTGTGGTCACTGCTGGAGCTTAGGCAAAAAGTCCTCCAGTTTTAAATTTTCACACACTCTAACCTCAGGATGAAAGCAGCTGAACCTCCAGATCCCAAGAGACCCCAAGGACTGAGATAATGTGTGTCTCAGAAGTAACTCCTGATGACAATAACCGATTACTGAAGAAGCTTTCCTGAGACACTGATGTTGCCCAAGACGCCTAGAACCTTTACATAATACTTTGGGTTGGGTGTGACAGTGGGAACAATAACCAATGAGATAAAATTCCAGCCAGTATGGTACAATAAGGGCTGGGAGATGGATTTATGTGGACTTACAGAAATAAAATTTGATATTTCTCATAATTTACTATACTTAGGCAGAAATGAAAAAAAAATATCCTCAAAATACAATGGTATTCTAGCCCTTGCTTACATCTCCAAATCTGCCTCATCTATCTATCTAACCCCTTCTTCCTTCCTTGCTGTACTCCAGCTGTGCTGATTAGGCCCCAGCAAGCTATGCTCCTTTCCACCTGAGGATCTTTGTGCTTAAACTCCCTTTAATCTGAAAAATGCTCCTCCAAGTGTTTGCATGACTGGCTTCTTCTCACTTTCAGATCTTACCTTAACTGTCATTTCCTAGAAGAGGCTTACCTGATCACTTTTAATTAAAGGAAACTTCTCTCACACCCACTTCTATGGCAAAGCACTTGTTCTCGATTACCTGCCTTATGTTCTTTCTTAGGAGTCAGCATAAACCGGGAAGACAGCCAGATAATGTATTAGTTTTCTAGGGTTGCCATACCAAATACCACAGACTGAGTAGCTTAAACAACAGAAATTTATTTTTTCACACTTCTGGAGGCTAGAAGACCAAGGTCAAGGTGCTAGAAGGTTTAGTTTCTTCTGAGGCTTCTCTTTTTGGCTTGCAGATGGCTGCCTTCACATTATATCCTCACATGGTTTTTGTTTTCTTTCTCCTCCATGTGTGTCTGTGTTCTAATTTCCTCACACAAGTCATATTGGGTTAGTCATATTGGTCCACCCATAGAATCTCATTTTACCTTGATCACTTCTTTAAAGCCTTCAAATATAGACACAGTGTAAGGTGTGGAGGTTAAGTCTTCAACATGTGGTTTTTGAGGGGATATAATTCAACCTGTAATTGATAGATGATTAGATAGATAATAAAAGTTGGATGTATGGAACCTCACTAGTTTATTCTGCTGGGGAGAGACGCTGGTCTTGCTGTGGGCCTAATGGACGTGGTCTGGGGTTCTCTTACTGCCCTAACCCTTACTCTCCCACCTTCAAAGATACTTAGCATCTCTAATCCCTAAGCCGTACGTTGCTAGCGGCATGAATCAGATTGCTTCTTTTGGTTTCCTATATCCACCTTTACTTTTTTTGTCTAGCAGTCACTTAACAAACAATAGAAAATTCAAATCATATTCAGTCACTAGCCATCTAGCTGTGTCTAATTTTCTGAAATAATGTTGCCATTTCTTATTGTCTTTTCTCTTATTTACTTTATCATTTTGATTTTATTCTTTTTTTTCCAATCATTTTAGTAGGGTTTCATGATGGTGTGGAAACAAATGTACAGACTCAACATTTCCTGTTTAATTTAAAGTCTGTTATGTAAATTTAGGCTTTGTTTAATTTGACTTTAAGGTTATAAACCCTGGAGAATTCCCTATTCTTAATTATGCAAAAGTTCTATTCTTTAGTGCATTAATAAATATATTTTTAGAATTAATTATATGAGATGGGGTGTTATTCAGGAAATTATAAATACTATATTTAACATTGGCTCTAATTACTATGGATCTGGTGAAATTTTTATCCATAAATCTGGGTCAATACATAATAAAATAATATGACATCACATAATAATATTTGGATCATTAAAAAAGATATTTGGCCTGTTATAACTTTTAGTTTCATTTCTCATTTCTTGCCTAGATAAACTCTCCGTTTATCCAAAGAAATTATCAGCTTGCTGTTCTTCAAACATGCCCCACACATTTCAGCCTTTCTGCTTTTGTTTTTTGTATTTCCTCCTCTTAGAATAATTCATTCNTATAAGTCAACTGTAAGTGTGACTACCTGGGGTTCATGATACGTACCATCAAAATAATATTCCATTTGTAAATATGTCTACAAGTCAGAGAGAGCATGGCAAAGGCAGAAAATCTTTTAAAATTGCCAAGTTAAAAAGTAGGCTGTCAGAAAAGTTTTCAGCTCAGACATACACACGTATGACTCTTACCTTGTGTTCACCAGCTCTGATTCTGCCGTTCTTGCTATGAACAGACTCATTTGGTGTAGGGTAGAGGCAGCATCGCTCTTTTGGTGCAGGGAGCATTGCTCTGGAGCTAAGACACCTGTCCTGCCAGACTCTCAGTGCTCAGCGGAGGTGGAGATCCAAATAGTGACACTGTGCTGCCTAGGGCAACTGTCCGGTGTGTTTAATGGCTGCTTTCTGTCCTAAGGTTTTTTTGGTTTTGTTGTTGTTGTTTTTTTTTCCCTGCTTCCCTGGCTTTGCTGTTTCCCCTGGTAAGCAGAGCAATTTAAGGGTGACTTTGGAATTGGATTTGAATCATAGCTCTACCACTTACTAGTGCTGTGACTTTGAGAAGAGATCTTAAATTTGCCTTATTCTTTTTCTCATGTGTATCAGAGAAGTAATGACTATGATCTTGCAGGGAACTTATAAGGCTTAAATAAGATGTACAATGTCTTTTGTATCATTGAGGTCTCACCAGAAAAACAAAACCGCAGTGCAGTATTTAAACATCATGAATGTATTGGAACTGAATACAGAGAATGTGTAACAAACAATGGAATCACTGCAAAGAAATGGTTAGGAAGCTTGGTGGTTAGTAGCTGCAGGAAGTAAGTCCCAGTCCTATGCTGAGAGGATAGGGAGAGGGGACAGACAGTGTTACTAGAGCTCAGGGACTATGTTAGTTTGGGAAAGCCAGAATTGCAGCTGATGTGTCTCCCTGGAGGACACACTGACAGTGATGCTCTCAGAAACACAGAGAGAAGGAGAGATACCCTGCTTCTCCCTTGTCCCATCCTCCAATCTCCATCTCTTCCCTCCTAGCAACTCAGCTCATCCAGAAGGCACCAGACATGGGACCCAGCCTGAGAAATATAGCAGCCACTGGACTCAGCTCTCCTGAGATACAGAGAAAACAGGAGAAAGGCAAAGAAAGGCTCAGGCAATAACAGTCCAAGGACTGGTACCCATGGCACGTTGCCTTTTCCATGGTTAGTACTTAACAGAGGTGTCAATGGATCCATGTCTTTTCTTTCCCTCAGGACCAGGAGTCTTGCAGCTCTCTTTTCCCTCCCTCACTCCCCTACCCCTATCGTTTAAAGGTTCCTGGAGCCTGGAAGTGGCCAGTGAAGAAACCTCAGCCTCTGCCTAGGGGCAGCACTCACTTTAATGCTTCTCCCTTCCTACACTTACTTCTGACCTCTTTGGAATCTATCTCTTTCCCTCGATTTTTTCTGAGAGAAAATAATTTATCTTTTAGACGAATATAGGGAATGAGGATTTTCTTAAAACCTCACACCTCTTTCCCCTCACGGAACCTTCCAGATTCCCAATTTGTCATCTTAAATCCAGGGAACTTGATTTACTTTAAAAGCACAGATACAAATCATTTAATCCTATTAGGTGCTAGAAAACCCTACTAGAACTGACTTTGATGAATGTTGCTCTTCAGAA
>NW_017731550.1:2192564-2196867 GCF_001890085.2 Hipposideros armiger | reverse complement strand
CCCCAATTAAAAAAAAAATCTTAAAAAAAAATATTATAGCATGGGAATAAATGGCCATCAAATGACACTGAGTCAAAAAGTGATTCAGAAGAATTGGAGTCTGGGTGGCCAGTAAGCTCAGGGTGTTAGAGAGCAGCCTTGTAACACCAACGTTGCCAGTTCAATTCCCATATGGATTGCAGAGCTGCTCCCTCCACAACTAGATTGAAACAACTACTTGACTTGGAGCTGATGGGTGCTGGAAAAGCACACTTTTCCTCAATAAAATTTCTAAAAAAAAAAAAAGAAGAGTTGGAGTCTGAAAGTGAAAATCTTTCAGAAGGACTTAAACTAATTTACTCGTAGTTGGCTTAAATTTTCCTTTTTTTATATAGCTATATGATAAATGATAAAAAGTTATGTATAATGACATCTGAGAGCTATTTCCATACCTATTAAATATAATTTCAAAGTAATAAGAAAGTATTTTTTCATGGTTTAACTGGTAGTGTTTTTTTATCGGTATATAAAATATCACATCTTATATTCAATGATATGTCAGATTTGATAAAATATCATAGACGCAGGAACCGAGACTGAGAAATTAGATGACTCGCCAAATATATTTGATGTTTTGATATGTGAATACATGATCTAAAACTGTAGATGTACATTTAAAAATTATTTTTAAAGTTTTTGAGGTCTATGTTTATACACATAGATTAAGTACATAACTTTAACTCTTGAATAGTATTATATTTCATGAATGTCCCACAATTCAACAACTCCTATGCTGAGGGGCTTTTCCAATGTTTATTATTAACAATAATATTAGTTAAGGAACATTAGCAACTCTGATGACAAATCTCCAAATATATCTTGACTCAAACATGATAGGACTTTATTCCTATATCACATAAAGGTCAAAATTCATGTTCTTGAATGGCAGAGGCTTTCCTCCACGTAGGAGGGCCCAGGTACTATCATGTTAAAACTACTATTTTCATCACAGGGCTCTCAAAGTCTCTGCTTGTTTGCTTTAAGCCAGTGGAAGAGGAAAACACATGGGGATTATGTGTGGCTGGCTGTTTTTTTTTATGAGGCAGGACTGAATGTGCTGCACGTTAGTTCCCCTCACCTATTATTCACTGGGATTTAGTTGCAGGGGGACATTTACTAGCAAGGNTTAGTGGAGGTGTTGTTTGCAAATATCTTTTCTGATTTGGTTGGTTTCTCTTTGTTCTGTTGATGGTTGCCATTTGTGACAATATGAATGGATCTTGAGATTATCATGCTAAGCGAAATAAGTCAGACAGAAAAAGTTGAGAACCATATGACTTCACTCATATGTGGGATATAAAATTGAAAGCAACAAATGAACAAGACAAACAAACAAACAAACAAACAAAAAATCATAGACACAAACAGCAGTTTAGTGGTTACCAGAGGGTAAGGGGGGACACGGGTGGTAGATAAGGGTAAATGGGATCAAATATATGGTGATGGAAGGAGAACTGACTCTGGGTGGTAAACATACAATGCAATATATAATTTTTTTCTATTCATCATTGCTCTACTCTGTGGTCTGAGGGTAAGTTTGTTTTGTAGAATAATATAGCAGCAAGCACATTTGAACTAATTCTTAAAGTTATGTGCTTTCTTCAAATTTCCCATTAACTCATACGTTCTATATTCTATTCATTTAGTAATTCCCCTGTTTATCCAACATTTTGTTTTCCCTAACTTTTTCTCTGTTTCCCTCGTTTCCAAGCTTGAGTTAGATGTGTCTCATTGGAATCTTGTATTGACTCAGTCAGTAAATTTGTATTAAATGCCTACCATGTGTCAGGCATTCTTTGCACTGAGGAGAAAGCAATGAACAAAATATAGTACCCTGACTTCTTAGAAGTTACATTTTAGTAAAGGATGGAGAAAGGCCAATGATCATTATGTAAGAAAATAAACAATATGACTTGAAATAGTGATGCATGCTATGGAGAAAATAAAATATGGCAATGGGAAAAGGACTTGGTGGAGTGGTGGTACAAGGGCAATTATGTCAGCCAAGGTGGTCAGGAAAGGCTTGCCAGAAGAGGTGAGAACCTAGGTGATGAGAAAGGAAGAATATTATAGGCAGAAGGGCAGAAAGTTGAAAGACCCTGAGTTGAGAGGGGGTCTGGCATCGCTGAGGCATGAAATGAAAGTTAGTGTAGCTGAGGTGACATGGACAAGGTTGAACCATGGTAGGACCTGATGTTGAAGAGGGAGGTAAAAGTCAGGTCATGTAGGGCCTGACTGGGTGTGGAAAGGTATTTAGATTTTTTTTCTAAAGGCAATACAAAGACATTGGAGGATTTTAAGCAGCAGACTGGATTGATCTGATTTATGCTTTCAGAATATTATTTTGGCTGTTGTATGGAGAATAGACGGGATTGTGAAGTTGTAAGAGTCGAGGCAAGGAGGCTAGTTAGTAGACTACTGCAGTAGTTAAAGTGAGAAATGATGGTGACTTAGGCTAGGGTTTTATATAATGTAGCTATGAAATGGTCAGATCTGGAAAAGATTTTGGGGACAGTTCCAGTAGGGTTGTGGGAAATGATGGAAAAGATGGTGAATTGTTAGATTTAGCACTTGAGAGATTGAAACCTGCATAGCAATTGCCATACTGTATTTAGTCAGCCTTTTATATATGTGATGCTCTCCTGAAGAGCATAGAAGCTTCTTGGAAATAGTATCCCTTCATATGTATCTTTGGACCACCAATATGATTACATAGTATTTGCTCAGGAAGTATTTGTAGGATGAATGGAAGACGTGGAGATAAACCTAAAATTTTTCACCTTGATAGAATAATAGCTGCTGTGTTAAAAACCATTTATAGGGCATGTGGTATAATACAATAATAAAGAATACAAGTTGTTGAAACATACTTTACAGAATGATATGACTCAGCAGATTCACACATGCAAATGTATAGTCTAGATAGAAACCAGAATGTGTACAGGTGAAAAACAAGCATAAAACACACTTATGGATAGACCACAGACATCTTCCTATCTGAGTGTTTAAAAGTTCAAACATAGATAAAATGTAGGTCCTTCTTTAACTGCTTGAAAGAAAATATAATTCCCTTAAATCTCAAGTTGTTATTTGTGATATTAGAGAGACACCTCTATCAATCAGAGCACTTTTGGATTCAGGATTCAATTGGTTTTCCAAACCCAAATGGTTTAAGTAGAATACAGGCTCATGTAACAGAAAAATTCAGGACAAGGCCTAGCTTGGAAAATGGCTTAAACGGGGTTTGAATAATGTTACCAGGGGTCCCTTTCCGGTATTTTACAGCTTTGTTCTTTACTCTTGCTTTAACTTTATTCTCAAATGATTACAAGATAGCGGCATCAACCCAAGACCTCGCATCCTCTGATTTTCAGTGAGACAGGGAGAGCTTCAACAGTGGAACAAACGTCTTGAGCCTCGCTCTCATTGGCTCAATTTGGGTCACATGTCCAGCCCTAAACAGTGAGTGTGGCATAAGAGAAGTGGCTCCTCAAGGGAACTTGGGGTATTTTGGGGAAGAGGAAGAGTAAATGGCAAGCTAAAATATAACAAATGTCAACTACATAAAGGAATATTTTCTGTCAATTTTTTAAGTATGTGTGCGTGGCTTCAATACATTTTTTAAAAATTGTATTTTGAGGTACATTTGACTTTCAGCTTCAAGAATACAAGGACTTCTCTTCATTTCCCCTGGGGCTTCACAGGTTCCTGATATAAAGTAGGTAGTCAGTAATATTTGTTGAATCAATGAGTGAACACAACACATCACTTAACCTGATAGAAAATTTTGCTGGACTTCTCTGTCGATTTGTGTGATAAAGCAAAGGAAGAATTCCTATGTATGTATATAAATCATTTGGCAAAAGTATTCATAGACTACCAAAATACTGTAAAGAAGAAATTTTTAGATTCAATTAATTATAGCATCCTGAAAAGGTTTACAAATTGAGATTTTGGCCTGCATTTTCAAATTCGGTTTCTTTTTTATATCTTTCACCTTTTGGGTATAAAATAAACATATTTCCTATGGCATTTCAGAGACCTGAACTTGATAATTCTGGTAGTGATATTTTGCTCTTTCAAGACATTCAACAGCAAGCACATATGTGTCTGACTAAATGTCACTGTGCTTAAGGTTTCTGCAATTTGGATTTGAGAGCCGGCGAAGGGAAAAAAACGAACATTTTTAGTTTCTTATTACCCTGCCCCATGATGCTTCTTTGTACCTTAGGTTCTTATGATTCCAACAGGATTGGCCTGCCAT
>NW_017731550.1:2181459-2184879 GCF_001890085.2 Hipposideros armiger | reverse complement strand
AGTGCTTTGAGGCCTTTGTTTTTTGTGTGTGTTTTTTTTTAATCAGGACAATTTATATAATTCTTCACTTATCTTTTTGTGTAACAGTGCATATTTATTTCCAGCTAGACAGAATAAGTCATAACCACATGCCTTCACTCATTCACTTATAGTTACTGTGTTCTATTATGTGTTAGTTAGCCTTAGCAAAATCTGTTGTTTCAGTTCACTGATGATATCCTTAACAACGATGGGTTTTTGATACAAACAGGTGCATCCATATGGTTTAAGGGGAAACAAATCGACTTTATAAAACACATGGCCCTGTTTTACTTAAGGTTTTATCATTTTGCATCCAACCTGTTTTCATCTATGGCTGTAAACAATTCTTTTAACCTCAGGCAGTCATTTGTAAAGCAACGGCCTTAATTCCAGAACTATTGAGAATATGAATGAATCACATTGCACATTCAGTCTTTTATTTGGTAAGTATATAGCAGTCATAGTATTATAGACAGGACTACAGGGAGACAGAACTAATCTACTATTACAGATGAGATTTTCTGACTTTTAAGGAACATTGTACTAAACACAATGTTATATAAAAGTAAAGAAATCTTAATAGCTATTGAACTCTTCCTGGAACTTGGTTGTTGGGTGGTAGGAAAGAGCTTTATGGGGGCATTTGTAATGGATTTCTTTTTAGAATTTTCATGATTATTAGGCAAAAGCATGTCATGAGAATAGTAAAGCCATGTCTTTGGCTTTCTGAGCAGGTCTCTGTAAGCAATTTAATATGGTTCACCGAGAAAGAATATGGTGGAAGCTATACCTAGTACATGTTAAGCCTAAACAAACTGCAGTAGAAATTGAAATGGTTGTTCCTGGCTCAATTCATGCCACTGGATTAAACTGAAATATTACCCATGTCATGTAGGGATATTGAAGAGAGTTGTAATTCTGCTGGTTTCAACTAGGTACTGCCAGCAGTAACTGCCATATGAAAAACAGTGAAAATACATTTCCTGAAGAATTATTAGTAAAAGGTGAAACTCCAACAAGGAATGCAATTTAAAATAGTAATAAAATAAAGAATAAAAAATTATTTGTTATCTAGAGGAATAAAGTTATGGAAAGCTGTCATCAGTGAAATTACCCTTCTCATAGAATTACAGAATTGTTTAGATTTCTTTTACTGCTTCTGTTGAATAAGTTACATTGTTTCCAGAGATCCACACATTATATTATTTATTTCCATAAGTGGTAAAATTTCTAAATCATAAATAACTTTTCCCACAGCTTGTATGACTTTATTTAGTGTGTACATATTAATGCCTTACATTACATTCCTATAGCACATTCAATGAGCATACTAATAAAACAACAGCTACTTCAATGACCTTGAGACTGAAACCCAGTCCTTCACCTACAGAATTTTAAAAATACAGACATAGAAGAGACATGGGAAAGATGCAGAAGTAATTGTGGATTCAAAGCATATGTTTATCTCTGGGAGTATTTGATCCCCAAATGTTGTTAATATTTAAATATACATTTTCTGAAAGCAGCCATTCTCTAATAATGAGAACGCTTGCAACCAATCTAAAATTTTGCAGGTGCCAATCTTTCAGTTATACCCCTTGACTATGCTGGTTTCTGTAATAGTAATTGTCAATTTGACAATCCCTTTAATCACCAAACACTTTGCAAATATTAACCAGTAAATTTCACATAACTCCTCTGAGATGTAGTTATCTTTCTTCTTAGAGAAGGAACAGCAAAGCATAAGTGACTTGTCTTATAACTACAAAAGAGAGTGAGAATGGGACTGGGATTAAAATTCTGGGACCAACAACTGCTGAAATCAACAATTTTGTACCAGCAAAGCGGTTTTTGGATTTTGATTCCCTAAGAAAGAGTGGCATACAGAGAGATGAAGATATTAAAGACCATTTAGTTAAGTCTATTCATACTTTGCTTTTGCCATGTAGGTTTATGTTTCCCTAATTCTTAACAGTGAGATTACAATAAAGAGTCACGAATCTAAGAAACTCCAAGGTAATGATAAACTTTTTTTTTTAATACTATTACAATTGGGAGTGATCCCAAAGCTTACTACTATTCAACCTTCAGAAAATATTGTACTTGAAAATAATCTCTTTTCTGAGAATATAACTATTGAGAGGACATTTCCAGGGAAAGGCAATATAGACTTTGTGGTTATCAAATGAAATATTAAAAAAACAGCAGAAAATATATTTATTAGGACAGCAATGCAGGAAGAAGACAGAAGAAAAAGAGAGAGAGAGAGAGAGAGAGAGAGAGAGAGAGGACTAATTAACATTCTGGACAATTATTAATGTGCTCTTCTTCCTAGAAAATTCTAAACCATAAACTCATTGAATATTTTAGACCTAGAAGGAGAGGGAGAGATAGGTTATCTTTTAATATGATGTCTTCATTTAATACTGCATTTCCTTGACTCGAACACCACATTTTTTCACATTTTAACATCACTAAAATTGAGATGCATCTTATAATCAACATATGTTATTATTGCTGTTGGCTAACATTTCTAAATTTCCAATAGATATTAATCTTTGGGATTCATAAATGAACAATCAGAATTTCTGGGAATTTTTAGAATTCCTTTAATTATGGTATACTGCATTTTTCATATCACATTATATATGTGTTTTAAATAATAGTGTGTGACCATAATAATAAACGGTGAATCATTTTTCTATAATAGAATTGTACTGAGAGTTTCAGAGATTTCCTATTAAAAACAATACGAGAATGCATGGGTTAGTGACATCATGAATCAATATATTGTAATAACCCATAAATCTCTACCTGATATAAATGTTTCATAATAGGACACATTTATGAAGGTAAATATTATTGAAAGTATAGAAAGATTATACTAAATATTTAATATTTAAGTATTATTCTTAAAGTGAAATTTTAAAACACAAAGCATTAATTGTCCCCATCTGATAATCTTGATCTTTGTTTTGTGGCAAATATTCCAGATGCAAAATAATTTCTTTCATTTTGCATTTTGATTTGATTGAATTAAGAATATGTCCAAAGCAACCTCAGGTTTGTCAAGTTTGGTGTTAAGGTATATGTTGCTTCATATGAGCTCTTTAAAAACAAAGTGAAAAGATTTTTTTCAGGTGGCCTTGATTTTATGTTGAGATTAATATTGCTTTTGCTATTTCTTATTTTTGATCACTTTTTAATTTCATATTATAGTGCTCTGCAACAATGTTCACACCTTCTTTTTGTTGCTTACTTTTGTTCAAGTATTTACAGAAAGTGTACCTATAGCAAATATCAAAACACTATAAAATGCCACTGAATATGACTAGGTAGTGTTAGAATAACATAATGTTATTCTCCTAGCAAGGTGAATGGTACTATACAGATTTACAT
>NW_017731550.1:2180506-2181431 GCF_001890085.2 Hipposideros armiger | reverse complement strand
AATAACAGAAAATGAAGAAGACATCTGTTTCAGAGATATTCCTGCTAACGCAAAATTGAGAGCAGAAATCAGTAGTTTAAGAGGGGAAGAGAGCAGAGCTAAGCAGATGATACATCTAGCAGTTTTTCCCCGAGAGGTTTTGAGTATAAAGAAGTGGCACTACCAGTGTACTAAAAGCTCTTTAGGGAATCATGGCGCTTCAGTGCATTGATCTGTGCTACAGAATTGGATATTTAGAGGAGTGAAGGTAGGTCGACCTCAATAATTTTAGAAGAGTTTGACTTCCTCGAAAGCTACACATGTTTCAATGTAATACATAGTATCATTTTCCAACATTGCACAGCATTACTGAGTGATAACCCATGATTTCTTCATCTTGTTTTTTTCCATGGCTATGTCATCAGGGATAAAAATAAAGCAAAATTTTTTTTCTGCATACTGTACACATGACCAAGCAGTGGCATCTCACAAGAAAATGAAAATATAAGAGGACACAGGACTAGGTGTTTCAAAAACATTAAGCAAAAAAAAAAAAAATCTAATAGGCCAATGCTTTGTTACATTATAGCTAGTAATAAATATCTGCTAAATAAGTGAGTAATAGATTAATGGCTCAAACCTGGTCAACGATGACTAAGAATTAATTGATATTTATAAGCTGATGTGAAAGAAGTAACAAGAACTAATCAAAATATCTTTTTCTATATCGTGACAGTTAGCAAATCATGCTCCCCACATAGACCCATAGTATGTTAGAACAGGTTATAACATCCAATAACTCATATGCATAAGGCAGCCTAGTATATAAATTGGTGAAACCTTTTGTCCAGCACCCAAAGCTAATTAATGGAAAAGCCAGGACTAGATTTTCAATCTCCTCCTTTTTTTGGTTCACTTATCATGTTGTTTTCTACTTATCACAATG
>NW_017731550.1:2175747-2176721 GCF_001890085.2 Hipposideros armiger | reverse complement strand
TTTTTGTAGGAATGGCTCACTGTTCGCTGCAGAAAGGGCCACAGACTCACATATAACATGTCAACAACTACAGGAAGGAATGATTAGTAGTGGTTCTCCATTAATTGTTAAACTTTAATTTTCACAGAAGAAATATCATCCTTTCCTGTTTTTTTTTCTGTTGATTTTCCACAAGATTTTGAATTTCAGAGACATGTAAATTTCATAAGGAATTTCCACATGGAAATGCTACTGTGTCAATCAGATGGCAGTTATGACATGGTTGTTGTCTGTACATTTGTAAACATCGAAAGAACCAGCATCAGATCTTACAGAATTGCGTGTCATGGGTTTAGAAGAAAATTCCAGAGATAATAGGAGAGCACTCTTTTAATCCTTACTCTAAACCAGCGGTTCTCAACCTGTGGGTCGCGACCCCTTTGGGGGTCGAATGACCCTTTCACAGGGGTTGCCGGGTACTCCTATGTGGGCGTATCTAAATGTGGGCCTGGAGACGGATAGAGGAGCGGTGTCTCAGTTCCTAAGGCCTTCAAAAATATGTGTTTTCTGATGGTCTTAGATGACCCCTGTGAAAGGTTGAGAACCGCTGCTCTAAACTAAATGGTTGTGAGGAAATGGTAGAGGAGGAGATGTATAAGAAATGTTTAACAACATTCCTGAAGTTTCACAAGCAAGATAGTTCTACATAATTGCAAGGCCTGCTTAAAGGCTCAGCATGAAATAAAGACTTAAGTTCTCTTAACATTTTTTTTTCTTTTAACTGATGCACAAACAACCCTTTTGATAGCACACAAAATATTATAGCATGGGGGGCTGGCTGAGTGGCACGATGGTTAAGAACTGGTTTGGGACGCCAGAGGGCCCAGTTCAGATCCCACATATGAGGGCCAGTGACACTGTCCTTTACAGCTAAGATGCTGAACAACAGCTCAACCTGGAGCTGGGCTGCTGTGAGTCGCCGGCGATGGCATAGG
>NW_017731550.1:2173645-2175182 GCF_001890085.2 Hipposideros armiger | reverse complement strand
TGTTTTCTTTCACTTTTGAGTATTATTTTGAGTTCTTTATATATTCTAGATAATAACCCTCTGATGGTAATTTGCATTGCAAACATATTCTCCCAGTTGTAGCTTATATTTTTATTTTGTTTATGTCTCTTAATGTACAGAAATTAATTTTAATGTATTTAAATTTATCTTTTCCTCTCTCTTTTGTGCTTGTCTGTGTCTTGTTTAAAAAATTCTCTTTTGATATCAAGAACATATTTGCCTACATGTTGTTTTAAATGTTTAAAGCTTTGCTCTTTTATACTTAGCTTTTAAATCAACATAAAATTTATTTTTGGATAAGTATAAGATAGTAGTCTAATTTTTTCCATATGTATAGCCAGTTGTCTCAGCACCACTTATTGAATTATCCTTTCTTTCTCAACTCATTAGCAATTATATTTTTATAACATATGATTTCCCATATATACCAGAGTCTGTTTCTAAGTCTGTTCCATTGAACCTACTATGTAGCCTTTCACGTTTCTCACAGAATCATATGCTGATGTACACACATCCTTAAAATGGAGTTTTTGTTACTTTTAATAAGAATGAGAACATGATATGGATACTTTCCTTTTTCTTCTTTTCACTCCACAATCCTTTTGTGGACATTTCTCCAAGTCACGCTAATTAATTCTCTTTCATGGCTACTTACTAGTTCCTGGTATTAATATTGTATATTAAACTATCAGCATGTTGATGGGAATTCGCTTTATTTCAAAATTTTTGATCTCTGAAAATAATGATGAAATTAAACATTCTTGTATATATGGACTAAGATCTGCATTCCCTTCTGATTGAAGGAGCATTTGTGCATTATAGGGTAGCTGAATGGAATATTTTAGGAGATTTTTACAGGCTGTTCTCCAGAAAAGGTGTTACAGCTCATATTTCTACCAACTACACCTTGAAAGGATCCTTTTTCCCTTCTTATTATGCCCAACAATGGGTATCATCGCTCTTTTGAATGTTTGGCACTCAGGTGCACGTCAATTGTTATTATGCTTTGCACTTCCCTGAATAATAAATAATGAATTTGAGTATCTTGTCATATTTTTGACGTATTGCAATTGTATATTCCTACTAATTGTCAAAATGCTTTTTGGATTTTTGTCATTTCTTGTCATTTTGAAGCAGTTCCTTTTATAGTATAGATATTATCCTTTTTCCTTATCATCCACATTATGAATTTTTCTAAATACAACATAATTCTTTTGACTTTGTCTGCAGTATCTTTTTGAATAATAATTTAAATTTTAATATAGTGAAATAATTTTTCCAAAATAATTTAAATTTGAATATAGTCTCATCTTTTTTTTTTTTCTGATTAAGGCAGTCACTCCATGCAAAATTTTGTTACTTCATACCTTCTAGGGTGGCTATAATTTTTTAAAAAATAAGTGTTTGTGAATATGTGGAGAAATTGCAACTCTTATACATTGCTGGTTAAAATATAAAATGCTGCAGCCACTGTGGAAAATAGCTTGGTGAGTCCTCTAAATGTTGAACATAAAAT
>NW_017731550.1:2170870-2172695 GCF_001890085.2 Hipposideros armiger | reverse complement strand
TTTGTTTATATTTCACCAAGTAGTTTTAATTAGATATTCTTTCTGAATTTTTATCAAATATCTTTCTATTTTAACATCTATGGACATATTTGTGGTAAATTGACTGGTTGCCAATTTTTTATTTCTCCCTGAATTCCTACCCATGCCACTGTCTCAGCAAGAATGGAGTGTTGTTGTTTTTTTACCTGTTGACTTTGGGCTTTGCTCTGTGACTTGTTTTTTCAGTGATATATAAGTGACAGTAATAGTATGTCATCTGTAGGCCTTAAGAAGCCTTGTGGGTTTCCATCTGCCCTTTTTTGCTCTGTAATTAGCATGAGAAGAACTTCTCTAGCTTGGTCCAGAAGGACACATGGGGAACAGAGCTACCACAGACACTGTAGTTACTAGCAGAGCTGCCCAGCTCAGCCCAGTCAAGATCAGCCGAGCCACTCCAGCAGCCCTGCTGATCCATGAGAAGAAATGATTGTTTTAAGGCATTGAGGTTTTTTTTTTTTAATGCACTTTTAATGTGGTGATAGTTAGCTGATATTACCGTATAAAATATTGGCAAAGCACTGGCTCAATCTGTCACTTCCTATAATTTAGACGATAGATAAAATACCTCATGAAGTTGTAAACATGGGAAGATTGTTCAGAGTGTAGGATGGTTGTTTTTAGCTGCATTTGATAAATTCCACACATGAAAGAGGTGAGCTCATATAAGAACTAGATAGCTTGCAGAGTTAGAAAATTAAAATGGTTTCTTATCTCTAGTTTCTAGAATCAGGAAAAAACTGGGCTCAAAGGCAAAGATTAAATCAAATGCATGAGCATTATGGATAACCTGGTGACATAGGCCAAACTAAGGAAGTAGAGTCAAAACCTTTGTTAAGGCCTCTGAAATGGTTTCAAGAAAGCATAAACTTGTAGTGCCATGGAAGCCTGGTGGCCCAAATTAAATAAAAGAGAAGCATGTCTGAAAACAAATTTTAAGTGTGACTTTTAACAAATGGGGTTGACTTGTAGCAAATACATACCTAATCCATAAAATTTTGAAGAACAAACCAATAGGAGCTGAAAGAAACTGAGACTGTTGGAGATTTGAAAAGGGCTTTGGGCCCTCAAATTTCTAGAAGCAAGAATCAGGCTGAGAAAACTGCCTAGCAGTCAAAAACAGATGGAAGGAGAACTGACTCTGGGTGATGAACACACAATGCAATATATAGATGATGTATTACAGAATTGTACACTTGAAACCTATATAATTTTACTAACCAATGTCACCCCAATAAATTGAATAATAATAAAAAGGCCTAATACGTGGCCTCTATGTATGCACTTAAGAAAGGAGAACTAATAAATATTAGGAGGCCTGAATTAAATAAAATGGCCACTTAATGTCTTCATATGATGTACACTGATTGACTACATAGTTAAATGACATATTCATAATAAAAAATAAAAAATAAATTAAAAAAAACATAAAAAGCCAGCATGTTTTCCAAAGCCTTCATCAGAGATGGATTATGAGGTTGATAGGGAACTGGCTCATAGAGGATGGAACCAAAGTTTGTGGACAACAGTGGACTTGGGATCTACTCTCAAGTATTAGAACCAGAACCTGATCAATAAATATTCCCTATCCCAAAGTAGGCAGCATTTGATAAGTCAGATTTTCAGGATTACTGATTGGAAAAATGGCTACTCTGTGATCAACCTGTCCTATTCCACCACTTGTATAATATATTGGGTGCATTTGGTGGGGAGTGGCAGAGGAGGAGAAGGCATAACCTATGTTTTTAATTCGTAGGTTTCTGGATTAAGAAAAAACTACACTTGGACC
>NW_017731550.1:2169893-2170495 GCF_001890085.2 Hipposideros armiger | reverse complement strand
TACTCTGCTCTCTTTCTACCAATCCTAGACCTTTTTTATTCCCATCAATGCACCTCCGAGTTATTTGTTATGTAAAACTATTTACTCCCTTATCATTTTATTCTTCCATTCTCATTATATCCTACTTCTTTGATAAGCAGACACCAAATGCTTTCCTTGTGACCTTCCCTCTTAGAAGGTTAGGTACAGGGACAATGTAAATATTTATCATTTACCCAGGCACACATAATTTACTCATACCAATAATATTACCACTTGATGGCAGAAGAAAATCCTTAGAAGCAATATTGTGGATTAAAACAAAACCTTTTTAAAAATGACTATGTCCTACAGATAAGAATAAACAGAAGGCTGGACTGAGGCCGTCGTATCATGGAGGCAAAAAGGAATGATCCACTCATTGATGTATCCTAGTTAAATGCAACCAGAAATCCAGACTTTTTAATTTTTATTTTATTTTATTTTACTTAAATATATTTGCTTGAGTTCTTTTTTTTGGGGGGGGGATTTTTTTATTGGAGAATTGGGGGGAGGAACAGCGTTGGGGAGTCGGGGAAGGGGAACAGACAAGTTTCTGTCTTTTTGTTCTTCAGTCTAGTTGT
>NW_017731550.1:2165848-2167204 GCF_001890085.2 Hipposideros armiger | reverse complement strand
GCGGTTTCAATGTTAATAGCACTTTTGCATTTTAAATATAGATGTTTTGTCCCTAGTTCAAGAACTTTGGAAAAGGGCTACATTTTTAAAAGGGGATAGGAGGGTGGTAGATGAGGGAAAAAGGGATCAAATATATGGTGATGGAAGGAGAGCTGACTCTGGGTGGTGAACACACAATGTGATCTATAGAGGATGTATTACAGAATTGTACACCTGAAACCTATAAACTTTAATAACAATTGTCACCCCAATAAACTTTAATTTAAAAAAAGTACCTGAGATTGGGGTCTAAAACTTTGAGGGTGGGATAGCATAGTGATTTCATCTTACCTGACAACTCTCATCACTTGATCAGTTTAGAAGCTGTTCAGAGAAAAAGCCCAATGCCACTTCTGGGTGTGGTATTGGCAAGATGTGCCACCCAGATCACTCTTTAAGGAAGGGTCTTTTGTCCCAGCTTCTAGGAGAGCAGTCAGCAGACAGCCTCCAGCATTCAGCTACTTCAGGGTGTGCCTCAGCTGCCAAGAATCATTTCAGCCAAGGCCATGCCCTTCCCAAGGCAGCCTCCATCTAATGATTAATTGTGGTGAGGATGTGGAGGTCCAGCCATTTTTGGCCTCTAGCAGAAGAACTCTGATGGATGGCTGCTCCAGACAGAGCTTGTGGGGGCATTGGCTGAGCCTTTGTCAGGCCTGCATCACATTCCATTCCCCTCTCTGCCTGATCCTATTTCTTTCCTCTCCCTGCCTTCCACAGTGCTAATCTCTAATCAATATCCTGTACCCACACTCCATCTGTCTCAGTGTCTGCTTCCAAAGAACGCAGCCTGCAACACTTGGTTCTGGAAATGAATGTTGTAATTGATTTGTGATGTCTGCTCTGGGCCAGGATAAGAACACTTTTTGCCAGGCCTTTACCGTTCTTGTTCCTCAAGCCTCAAACCATCAGGACAAAATAATCAGTAACTTTCTGAGCCTGTGAGTTAACATCAAAGGGAATATTGGAATCTTGTGGGGAAAACACCAGAAACAGTCGATCATTTATTCATAAAACACTTATTGATATTAGCTCCAAACCATGTAGAATCTAGTAATACATACAAACAATTAAACATTTAATAGCTACCACCTGTAACTTCTGAAAGGGGCTGTGGAAGCCTAGAAAACAAAGAGAAAACTGCTGAGAGAAATTGGGAAGAAAAAAGGACACATATTTTCCTATCAGAGAAAGGATGCGGCAGGGCTTCTCAGGTATTACAAGTGGAATGTACATCGGCAGTGAGTTGGGGGCATGACATGTGTGGTGGTTTAGCAGGATGTAGTGTAGGATGGGGCAGCTTGGAGGGGGGCCAGGTGG
>NW_017731550.1:2161155-2161858 GCF_001890085.2 Hipposideros armiger | reverse complement strand
ACTCTCTTATACAAAATGCTCCTTAATAGATGCAAGAGAGCTGCCTGATAAAAATCAATCAAAATAAGTCCAGAAGTGTTTCTTGTTCTTGAGAAAAAAAAATAATGTAATTGGTAATTACAGCGCCAGAATCGAAGAGAATAGCTACTCTAAATAGTTGATTAAGGTTCAATGAGTGTCTCTATAATGTTTTGAAAAAGGCTACTATTTTTAGGTGAAGGAGACCTTCTGAAATAAATGGAATTAAGTAAAGACATTTTCTTATTTATGAGAAAATCATCTTCTCAGCCATTCCTACTGCAAATTAGTTTTATTAAAAAACTGAGCTAAATTTACTATTTGTGAAGATTTAATATGTCATGTAAGTGGTTTCTTTCCCAAAGATCATATTTTTCTAGTTCATTAGTTGAAGGCACAATGAAATGAATACTTAGAAATTCTCTGATATAATATCTTACAATAATTTAAGGCACAACAGTCAATTTGCTTTCCTGATATTTCTTTTAATTCATTTATTTGTTCTACAAATATTTAGTGAGCACTTGCAATGTTCTAGGCACCATGTTCAGAAGTCTTAGCAAAAAAAAAAACACCCAAATTTAATTTTGCTTTAAGCAGGGTTAAGAGAGAAAACATTTTTCCTCTCATAATCATGACAGGCTATGACTTCCTTTTATCTCTTTTCATGCTGAATTTTTTTGGC
>NW_017731550.1:2157705-2160860 GCF_001890085.2 Hipposideros armiger | reverse complement strand
ACTTCCTTTTATCTCTTTTCATGCTGAATTTTTTTGGCATAAACATATTTTCACTTTTGACAAAAAAAATTAATTCTCACCACTGACAACAAATCTAAAGGCAGCTTTTAAAATTCTTGTCTTAAGTTTGATTATCATTTGCTTTGCCTTGCAGGGCACTAAGCATTATAAGAGGATATTCTTATTTTCCTTTCTTCTCACTGCCCTTTACACTATTCCTACTGCTTCCTAAAAACTCTGCTAAGAATTTATCTGGCAAAATGCAAGCAAACAACCTTACTGGCAAATGTATACAGGATCTAGTTAAATAGGCTAATTTCTCTGGCCTATTTTTTTTTTTAGAAATGTACAGCAGCTATGGCAGAGTTCACCTTAACCATGGAGGCCACTATGTATCTATTTTCATTTTATTCAACTGAGAGGAAAAACTAAATTAACCAAGCACATTTAGAAGGCAAATTAACCAACCAACCAAACAAAAAAAAACCCCAACCAAACCTTAAATGGAGATGGTGTCATAGCTGATGAGTGGGAGAAGTCTGAAGAGGGAGTGGGTTGAAGAAGGTAGCAAGTCCTGTCTTATAATTTTGCAGCTCGGTAGTGAGAAAGTGTTTATAATTCCTTAATATATTGACAACTGAGTGAGGCTGAAAAATCATATGAATGGAGGTGTGTGGGAATGTGCACTTCCTGTGGTCTTTGTAGTCAACTACTGACCTCCACTTCCTTATATCCACTCCCTCCCTCCCTCCCTCCCTTCCTCCCTTCCTCCCCCCCCTTCTTTCCTTGTTTCCTTTCTTTCTTTTTCTCATTTACTGACAAAACAATATTATTCCTGCTTAATGAAGATGTAAAGCTTCTCTGTAAAACTCTCTTCATGTCTTAGACAGATGTTAATAAACTTACCCTCAAAAAAGTCAGAATGAGTTTAGTGTTTAAGAGCATGAGTTTTGAGTCAGATGGACCTAGGTTTAAGACTCTGTTCTATCACTTGTTATCTGTTTGACCTCTAGTAAAGTACTTACCTTCTCTAAATCTCAGTCTCTTCCTCTGTAACATACAGATAATAATAGTATTTAATTTATAGGTTTGTTCTAAGAATTAAATAATAAAAAATAGCATTGAACAAGTTTTAACACTTAGATAAATATGTTTTAAACATCTTTGAATGAAGAGCTGTGACACATGGCACATGAGTATTTAAAGAAGTACCCTGGAAATAGAGACCAGGCCTAGGTAGAAGGGTTTTTTCTGCCATTTACTGTTTGCAGTGTATTATGACTTATTCATCACTGTATTCCCAATATCAAGCTCTATTGTCAAAACAATAGTGGACATTCAGTGCTTGCTCAATAAATGAGTAAATGAATGAATGAATGATCTAGAAGACCAAATAAGTTTCATCTTCTGTGCCAAGTCTAATTGGTAGGGTTCAGTAAGAATTATTAGGGTACACGTGTGCATGGCTGCACCAATGAGTCGGCCATGTATGTCTAGCCAGGACATAGGCACAGGGAGGGCAGCGTGAGTGCTGCTGATGCATTGATCCAGGCTTNCTGTACTGGCATACCCTCCCTACTCACCTTATCTGGCCCCCAATGACTGCTTTCTTTACCTGAAGATAAAGGAAATATGGAAAGGGAGACATTTTGATGATATTCCGGACATTGAGGGTAATATGACAACAACTCTGATGGCCATTCCAGGAAAAGAGTTCCAAAATTGCTTTGAAGGGTGGACTAGGCGCTGGCATCAGTGCATAGCTTCCCAAGGGGAGTACTTTGAAGATGACTGTAGTGATATTCAACAATGAGGTATGTAGCACTTTTTCTAGGATGAGTTCTTGAACTTAATTGTCAGACCTCATTTACTCCCCAGGAAGGATGAAGGTGCGTAATAAGATTGATAGGATTATTGCACAAGTAATTCTGCCATAAAACCTCATCAGAAAAAGCTGGACTAGAGAAGCGGTAGATAACACTCCCAGCTAAAGAGGCAACTATAGTCCAGAGTTTTAATGGCAGGGGTGGGAGGAACTCACTGGTGTCATCAGAGAGATGATAAGATTCTAATCTGTGATAGAAACTTGACAGTGAAGAGTGAGGGAAATGTAGGTGGTAACATTAATGGACACTGTGGCATTAAACATGAGGCAGAGGATCTAACAATGTGTGACTATTTAGGTAGATAATGATATGACAATTTAGCGAGGGATGCAAGTAAAAGAACCAAATTTTTAAAAAAATGAGAAAAAGGCTGAGTTTGATTTGGGGAAAGTTTTCATATGTTGGAGCATGTTGCTTGATTGTCTGGTATAGTATTGGGTTACTAATATATTGGGCAGTTGAGTAACTTGGATTAGGAACCCTTAAGAGGTGGCAGATGAAGAATTAATGTTGCAGCTGGCTAAGAATAGAACCCTAGAAAATATCACATTTAAGGAACAATCAGAGTCAGTGGGATCAAAAGGATGCAGAGAATGCATGGCAAAATATATAGGGAAAAAGGGGGAGAGCCAGGAATGAGTATTTTGTGGAAGATTTGGGGATTATTGCTATCCTGGAGAAATATCACATTGGAAAGAATTTATAGTAAGAATGAGGTCAGCACTGTGAGATTAGGTGGTCATTCAGGAAGACCAAAAGAAGATGTGCCCTGTGAAACTGTTGATCTATGGTCAAATGCTGAGAAAAGTCCCTCAGATCACCAGGACTATCTCATGGGAGGATACTGACTCTGTAGCCATGTGACCTAACGTATTATAACATAGAAAAATGATGCTAAGGGTCCTCTCTCAGGGACATGGACCAAAGAGAAAGTCCAACCCTAAGAAGCAAATGCAATTATTAACAAAGGGAGGGAATACAATCAGTGCCACTCAGTTACCTATGCAGTTCTTTTCTCTTGTCCAGTCCCCGTATGTGGCTCACAACCATGCCCAAGGGAGCTGCCTCAGAATCTCGAGGGTGTAGACTTGGCACTGGGCATGTTTGTGTAGTTTGACAGAACACTTCCCAGGGGATTTTTCTCATGCACTCCCATGGTTAAGCAACTCCTACTTTAGACCTGCAATTCAACCATTTCTATAGTACCAGGCTTAAGGGATGTTTTAACAGTTAGGGAGCCCAGGTGGCTGCCTACTAAAGGTTGTAGTG
>NW_017731550.1:2146592-2149350 GCF_001890085.2 Hipposideros armiger | reverse complement strand
TGACTCACTTCCTCCCCGCACCAAGGTAATAACTATCCTGAATTTGGTATTTATCATACCATGCATTTACATTTTCTAATCTATGTATATCTTCTTAAATATATAATGCAGTACATATATAATATTGGCTTATATGGATTTACTTATATATGAATGGCATCATTTTTCAGGTATTCTGTAGCTTTATCCACCTAACGCTATGTTCAGGAGATCTGTTCATATTGATTCATGTAACTTTGGTTCACTCATTTGCACTATCGCATAGCATTATATAAATTCAGCACAATACATTATCTACCTACTGTTAATGGAAAATTAGGTTTTGCTATTATAAATAAACCTCCTGGGAACTGACTTTTTAAAAATATATGCTCACTTGTGTGTACAAGCAAGAGTTTACTTATGGTGCATACCTAAATTATTATTATAAAAATAAATTACAATTAATATAGCATATTGATGTTATATAATATAGTATATATAGTATATAAATGTAAATAAAAATAAATATTATTCTTATCTTTTTACATATCCTGGGTCTGCAGTATAATGTTAAATAGAAGTTTTGATGTTTATATCATAGTTTGACAAGAACTGGCTTTGTATATAAAACTCACCTGTGGTCATGATTGAAAAATCCTACTTATAATCTGTTTATACAATTGCTTAATGTATTTTAAAGTATGATGTTTTAAACCAATGCAGCTATATTTTTTGTGTGTAAAAGATATTTTTTTAAAAGCACAGATGTTTATACTTTAAATAGTTGCCATTGTTTGCAGTTATATAACTTTACATTTACAAAATACACTTTCTTTCATAATAAATGTAATTTTAATGTATTTTATATCATATGTCTTTGAGGTAAAAAATGTTTTACAATTTACAATAGAGTCCCCTACTATGCCTACTGGAAGTATTACATAGATGAGGAAATCAGTAACATTTCGTTAGTTTGCAAATGTTATTTGCTTCCAAAAAAACCTATATGTTTTATAATAAACTATATATTGCTTGAAGTTTGGGCTTGTTAAATTGTTCATGGTTCACACTACTTCCTTTTAAGCTTTAAACATCGCTTTGAAAATATGGCATGCTGACCCTCTTTGTATCTAGAGATGCAATTAAAAATAATGGCCTAAATATTCAAGTAGTAGAGAATGTTGGCAATATGACACATAGGCTATTCATTTGACCTTCTTTTGTGGCTTGCAGGCGTGCAGTTTGTTTTTAAATGGATGGCACGTTAAAGATCTGCAGTCATGTCATTTTTTTCCCTGACAATTAGTAAAGATATAGAAGGAGAAAACTTTTACGAGGAGAGATTCCAACTANCCCGGCCCCCTCCCCTTTGAATAACACTTGCTTTATCAAGTTCTCATGAATATACAGTGTGTTAACAGTTGTACAAACACAGAAGGGTTTGGTCCTTTTCTATCTTGTTTACTAATCCCCAATGCCTAGAAGAGGCCTTGAAAATATTTGTTGTTTGAATGAATAAATGGTATTCTTCCTTTTCTTACCACCTGAACCAACATAGCACTTTTACTGTATCTTTCTAATGGCATTTATCTTATTCTATATTGTAGTCTTGTAAGTCATATAATCTCTTGCATTATACAATAAGCACAGGGCTCACGTTTCTCACAACTTTGTTCTTTCACAGAACATAATAGTATCTGATACAGGAACTCAATGAATAGATGTTGAATGAACGTATGTTATAAGTCAACCCACCTGCACACGTGGTATGTATAATGAATGCTCATCATGTTATTTTCATAGATGGTGTTGACTAGTAATAGAAATACTCCATCCCAAACCTTCCAAGTGAATTTAGCAGAAAGAGAATTACTGACAATACCTTACATTTGTCTTTCAACACTGTTGGATAACACTACTTGGTTTTTAAACTCTTAAGACATATGGTAACTATTTCAATAATATTTAAAGTCACAAAAATATGTAAGACCTATAAAAATAGAATTTTTTGAAAACTGAAAGGTATTGTAAGTAGTGCAGTTCTTTCTTTTAGCAGAATGCTGCCAGTATTCTGCTCAATGGGAAAGAAGGGGAAATTGAGTTGATTCCTTATTTTTAGCCTCTGTTGGATGATTGTAATTCATTATTTGCTAGGTTACCTGAGGGTATACTTCATCAGCTTTGACACATTTAGCATGCAGCTGCTTTGTGTCCCCTGGGATCCAGGCTTTCTCAGCTGACCACTCCTCCTGAAATCTCCCTACTTCCTCCCGAAGAAGTAGCATGTCAATATTATGCTTTTATTGATAGGCACACAATTCACATTCCACTTCTTTCCCTAAACTTTTTTCATTATGTGATTGTATCTGCTGGCTTAGCCTTTCCATGCTAGCCATTTGTTTTGCCTCCAAGCATCTGGCCTTTAAAACTATAATGCATCTTACTGGCTTATTGAATAAGAGATATATGGCTGTATTTGTAGTCAGGCATGACTGTGATTACACACTACGTCTTACTGAAGCACTTCAGCTTCTTCGACACTGTGTTAACTCTCATAATGGCCTGCCAGATTTTCTAGTTGTTATGTGATTATTAATCTTATATTGCATTAAAAAAATAAGGCTTGACATTGGTTCTAAGACTAAAGAATTTGATACCCCCCCCCAAATACTATATAATGTACTATTCAGACCATCAAGTGCATAGGTAAAGCCATTTTGTATAGTAATGAAGTGATAATCCTTATAAGCAAAGAAGAAACAATAGATGTAAAATG
>NW_017731550.1:2143865-2145077 GCF_001890085.2 Hipposideros armiger | reverse complement strand
GTGGATTGGACGATGATAATAATCATCGTTGTATCTGCAACACCTAACCCAGTGTCTATTTAGCATTAATTAATTATGTATTAATAATTTAATAAATTAAATAAATGCTGTCGCTAAAATATAATTACAAAAATGAATTTGTAGCTATATTAAGAGGGAACTAAAATTAATAAATAAAAAATAATCTGTGCACCATATGTAACATTTGATAGACTTTTTTAAATTATGAATTCAATTTTAGAGTACAATTTATAAGAATAATATTGAGAAACTTGATAGGTTAGAAAGAAGACAACATACCTATTTGGGGAGATGTGAAGCTTGTATTTTGATCAACTCCTCCACAAATTCCCATGAAATTTTGGGATTTATAAAAGGGCAAGACTCTCAATCCCAAGGTTTCAAATATTTGTTCAATTGTCTTTAAGATTAAATTTTAAGTATATTTTAAAATAATGATACTACTTTCTGTACTGGCTAAGATGAGATTAGGCTGCCAGTAGCAAAAGCCTGACCTCCCGCCACTTACCCTGGCCCCAAAAGTGGCTTAAATAAGACAGACATTTATTTTTTCTCCCATGCAAACATGTCTATGGTTAGTTAGTCCAAAGCTTAGCTGCACTTAAAAACAAAACAAAACAGGTTTTCTCTCTTGTTTTACATCTTTAGCATATTGATTATGATTTAAAGCGGCTGATCAAATCAGTCATTATATTTCCATTCCAGCAATAGGAAGAAAAAAATCAAGAAAAGCCCATTCTTTTCCTTTATGGAGACTTGTTGGAATTTGCACAAAGTTCATGTATTTCATTGGCTGTGTTGTCTTCTTTCTGTTAAAGAGGAAGCCCAGCTACATATTGAAAGGCAACCAGCAGTTCCGTGACCTGATAAAAACAAAACCAAAAAAAAAACCTCAAAAAAAACAGAAACGTATTTCCACGGTAAGAAAAACAAAACCAAAAAATGAAAAACATACAAAGCAATAGTGTAGAAAGATGTATTAGGTGCAAAGTTGAAAGTTCCCTGGCCCTTCACTTTAACGGCATCTGTCACTGTAGTTTGCTTCAACTTTTTTGAGTATCTTCTCATCGTAAGTGTTCTCGCTATTATCCTCCTTTTTCAAAAGAAGGGAAGAAACAAACCTATATTTTGTAGTTTGTCTTTCAGCCAGGGTACAGATGTGTGATTTAGGCTACCCCAACGGGAACCCTC
>NW_017731550.1:2134478-2137891 GCF_001890085.2 Hipposideros armiger | reverse complement strand
TGCAAAAACATATCTGATAAAGGACTCTTATTCCAAGTATGGTGATGAAAGGAGAACACACAATGTGATATATAGATAATGTATTACAGAATTGTACACCTGGAACCTATGTAACTTTACTAACCATTGTTACCCCAATAAACTTTAATTTAAAAAGAAACAAATGAACAAATAAAAAAACCAAACATACAAAGAACTAAAACTCAACAGTAGTAAAATGAACAACCTGATTAAAAATGGGCAGAGGACGTAAACAGACACCTCACCAAAGGAGATATACAAATGGCAAGTAAGCATATAAAAAAATACTCCACATTACATGTCATTAGGGAAATGCAAATTAAAGCAACAGTGAAATACTACTAAATGTCTATTAGAACGGCTCAAATCTAGAACACTGATAACATCAAATGCTGATGGGGATCTAGTATTTATTCAAAGGAGTTGAAAATTTATGTCCACACAAAACCCTGCACGCAGATGTTTACAGTAGCTTTATTCATAATGGCCAAAACAGTAGCACCTTCTCCTTACTCTTCACATTGTTCTTTCCTGAAAGTGCCCAGGATTTAATCTTTGTTCAGAAACCATTCTCTTAATTTTAGTACTGTTTGCCATCTGAAGACACTGTAAAATTTCGAAACCACTAAGTCCTGGATTCTTTTTGCTTAATAATTCTTTTTTCTTTTACATTTTACTACAAGAAACTTGAAGAAATCAGGGAGCACCTTTAGCATTCTACCTTGAAATCATTTTCAGCTATATCACCTGGCAAAGTAGATATACTTTCTACTTTCTACATTAGCATAGGCAACATCATCACTAAATTTTCTACCACCTTATACAGGTACCCCTATCCTCTGATTTCCAATCAAAATGTTCTTACTATTCTCTAAGCTTTCCCTACAACCTCCTGAAAGCCATTATATATCCAAAAACAACTTCTTTAAGACACTTTGCATTTTCACTAAAACTCTCCTCAAAGTCCCCCAGCTTCCACTCCCTGCCCAAAAACCAAAATCAATATTTGTTATTTAGTGCTGCATAACAACTTGCTCCATAATTTAGCAGCTTAAAAACAACAGAAAATACACTGACGTTGTTGCATTTTTCAGGCAACATGTTCATAGATCCACAGTGGGTTCCTGAGATAGTGTTGTACTATAGCTGAAAGATAGTATTTAATAGCCTCTGAGGCAGCTGAATTAACTTTAGTCACAGAAATATGTGTACAATGGGTTATTTTTAGATCTATTTTGTCCAACTGTATTCATGGGAAGCAAGTCGGAGAAATGTGCAAAGTATAATGTGTGAGCTTTTAAAAAACACAGAAGCTATAGAGGAATGAGAGATTATTCATCATTGCAATTCATAACTGCAAATGGACTTTTTTTAAACTGGTGAGTTGTCTATTCTGTTAACATGGGTATTAAGTGATTTGTTTTTGGAGTGTTATATTTGCTGGACAGCTGAAGGGAAAGTAAAATTATTTTATAAGAAATATTCTGCTGTTTACTAAAAGAAATAACAGGAGTTCAACATAGCTTTTGTAATTTACAATTTTGGTGTGATGGATGAGGGTAAGGGTTGGACAGGAGGAGGAGGGGATTCTTCAGAAATTGCTTGAGGTTTTTAGTAATGTAAATGATGTACAACTAATCTAATTTAATTAAATTTAGAGTCATAACAGACCCCTTTGAAGAGCTAGTGAAGTGCTTTTCTTTTGTGCATCTCCTTACTACTGAAATGCAGTACATTAAAATGAATAAGAACAATAGATAGTTTCAACTAATCTCATCTGCAGCTCCATCTGATCGAATGAGAAGATTTTAATTAAAGCTGGACTTTGTTCAAAAAGAGGAACTATTGTAACAAACCATAATTAAATTGAGTTTTTTCATAGTGCATAGGTCATGCATTCTTTTTTTTATTATATTTGGTTCTAGTGCATTTAATATTTCTGTTTGTATATTCATAACAAATTATGAATTTTCTATTTTTCTATAATGGGCATTATTCATTCACCTCAGCAATGATCTGTCTAGTGATAGTCCATCTTTAGAAACTTTTGGAAACCTTTCCTTCCCTAATCATTCTCATTTTTAGTCATGCCAATAAATAAGAAGCCATTTCTTGCAAAAATTATTGTATACAATTTCACACATAGATGTAAAACAAATATCAGTGTATTATGTTTCTGTTTTCTTCTATCAAAGTTAAAAATAATTAACTATTAATATAACGTATTAGCCTAATTTACTTGAGAGTGTACAGTACACACACATACACAAAACAATGTATGCTGTAATTAGAGTGTTTGAGGGTCTGANTCTCTCTCTCTCTCTCTCTCTCTCTCTCTCTCTCTCTCTCTCTCTCTCTCCCTTTTTGTCTTTTACATTTACTCACATTCTTATGCATTCCCTGCTTTTTATTTCTTCTTTTCAATTCGAGTGACTATCTACTGAAATTTCCTTTCAGCCTGAAGGACTTCCTTAGTTTTTCTTTTAGATCAGGTTTGTCAGTAACAGATTCTCTCAGTTTTGTTTATATGGGAATGGTCATTATTTTAGTTTCATTTTGTAACAATAGTTTTGCTAGATATAGGTTCTTTTTTTTTTTTTTAGATCTAGATTCTTGATTGACTGTTTTTTCCCCCAGTATTTGAAATGTTACATTCCACTGACTTCCAGTCTCCATTGATTCTGAGGGAGAATGAGCCTTTAATTATATTGTTTTTCCTCCTACATGAGCTGTTTTTCTCTTTTTGTTTCCAAGATTTTTTCTTTGTCTTTGGTTTTGAGCAGTTTGACTATGTGTGTCTAGGTGTATATCTCGTTGTGTTTATTAAACTTGGGCTTCACAGTACTCCTAGAACTAAGTGATAATAGCAAGATTGGAGAACACACAGTTAATACACAAAAGTCAATCACTTTCTTATAGACCAGCAATGAACAAGTGGAATTTGAAATTGAAAACACAATAACATTTACATTAGCACCCCTCAAAATTAAAAAGGGATAAATTTACCAAAACACATACAAGGTCAATATGCAGAAAACTATGAAACTCTGATAAAATGAATAAAAGAAGAGCTAAGTAAATGGAGAGATATTCCATCTTCATAGATAGCAAGGCTCAATATTGTCAAGGTATCAGTTCTTCCTGACTTGATCTAGACGTTCAACACAATCTCAATCGAAATCCAGCAGGTTATTTTGTGAATATATATGAACTGATTTTAAAGTTTACATGGAGAAACAAATTGCCCAGAATAGTCAACACAATATTGAAAGAGAAGAACAAAATTGGAGAATTGATGGTACCCAACTCTAAGACTAAGAAAAAAACTCTATCACCATTCACTACTCCTCAACACTTCTGACATCACATGTATGGGGGTCTGACCTGTTAAG
>NW_017731550.1:2112862-2131031 GCF_001890085.2 Hipposideros armiger | reverse complement strand
TACCGGGAGTGGCAAAAAAATGTATACACATTTTAAGAGATGTTAATAGTTTGGTCAATGTTGCTCAAGCAGTAGTTCGCCGTAATCAGAAGTGTCTGGACGCCGATGGTAACCACTTTGAGCACCTCTTGTAATTGCAGAAGTCAAAAGTGACTTGTATTCACCTTTTGTTTATTGGTATATATTGAGTATTACAATTTTAATATAGTTTTCCTTAAAATGTGTATACATTTTTTGACACTGTGTGTGTATGTATATATACATATATATATACATATATATACATGTATATATATGACATAATAATAGCTCCTAGGGGTAGAAGTGACAGTGCTTTCCATAATTTCTTGGCTAGGGGGTCAGTACTCCATGGTCTCACAAAGAATATTGCCAGTTGCTTACTCTTTTCTTTCTTCTCTTTCCATGCTCTTTTTAAAACCCTCGAACCCAAAAACGTTTTATGGTAACTTTTTATTTTAAGAACTCTGAATTTTTAATCATTTAAATTAAATATTGAGTCTATAAAATAATATTCATAAATTACATGTATAAAAGACAGTATATGTGTACCCATCACATAGTTTTCAGAACAAAAATGCTATTTATTTGACAATCTTCTGTATGTCCTCTCAAACCTTAATCTTTATCCTTCACCATCATTCTGAATTTTGCATTTGCAATTCCACTCCTTTTCTTTAGTTTTACTATATATTTGTATTCTTATACAATATACAATAATGTTTATTTTTCATGTCTTTTATAACAGATTTATATTCTGCAATTATTAGTTTATAAATTTTTAGCATGTACAAGTAATTTATCAAAATTGGAGAATATTTTTATTCTTGTTTTCAAATAATACGAGGGCCAGAGAACAGCTTTGTTTTTAATAATTTAACTTATTTTTTCATTAGTTTTTATTTGACTTTAAAAAAATTTGATGATGTTGTAGTCACCTCTTGGTGATGGGACAGATGCTCTCATTCATAATTTGTTTTAAATTTCATCACTGATAACACTGCACAGACACCCAAAGGGTGTGGAACAGGTTATTGTTCATTTAATGAGGCTTGTGGAGAGAGTCGGCCAGGATCCCAAGCTGGTTCCAAAATGTTTTGAGAGAGCAGGGAAGGGAAACTGGTTTGGGTCAGGATAAATGTTCCTGTGTGCTGGCCAGGGTTTTTGTGATTTGAACTTCCTGTCAGTGCCAAAGGAGGGAACAAGTGGGCTTTCTTATCAGCTTGGTATGGGGAAGAAGGAGAAAGGAGGGTGTGAGGCTTGAAAGCTGTCAGCAGTCGGCATCAAAAATGGTGCAAGTCTCTGTTACAATTTATCCCTGTTATTTGACTGATGATTACAATGTGCCATGTTTCATTTAATTGAATGTGATCTTATTTAAGTAAGACACTGTGCTGCTTTATGAGTTCTATAACCTGAAACTGGTAAGGATGTTGAAAGTTCTACTGAATACCTGGTTCAAGAGCCCAGCATTGTATATTTTGAGAAGTAAAATGAGTGTCCTGGTCACTGTCAGTAATGTCAGGAACCCTGAAGGGGATAGAAGTGTTTTAGTGAGCCCTCATACTGTGGGTTTAGCATGTTCAGAAACATGTGTGACCTTCATTTGCATTTTGGGTGTCTGTGAGGCAAGAAATAACATAGATTTCTTTATTCCAAAGGGAAAATTTTGGATAAGGAATTGTTGCTGCCATTAGACTGGACCAGATCCAAGAGTCAGTAAAAATGTACAGTGAGGCTGATCATTGGCCAGGGTATCCTGTATCAAAATGACTGGTTGGCATTCAGTTAGTTTTGCTGACTCTTGGGATCTATTCTTGATCTGGAGCATGCAGTTCAAGGATGAAAAGCAGCAACTCTTCGGTAACCATCATCTCGTGTAATGGTAGCTCTGCCATTCTTCTTATATGAACTCCTTTTGATATTCTCTCAGTTGATATCAAGGGGCTCCTCAGGAAGCTAAGGGGTACAGAAGAGAGTCGCCTCCTTCATCACTGTGGTATTTGGCAAATGAATGAGGACAGGACAATACCCATCTCTTCCCAGCCCCATCCCTACTCTTATAGGGTAGAGAGCCCAACTGTGGCTCCATCTTCTAGCGTGGAGACTTCAGTGGCTGTGCTGAGCTCACAGGGTGCTGCTTTCATCACCCAAGGCATGCTGGGCAACTGGGTATGGAGGGTCATAAGCTCAGGGCCTGTAAAGCCTCTGTTTTAAAGAAAGCTCAGTGTACAGCTAGCAATTACCACTTGAACAAATAGTATAGTGTGGGGTCAAGGAGGGCGATTTATCGCACCAGAAGCCCATGGGAAACTTAGGACCATCATGAGTGGACCAAGGACTACAGGAGGAATGACAGGAGATAACAAAAGGCCCTAGAGTGAAAGTCTTTAGGCCACTCTAACGGAAGTGCCTGTTGCATTGCAATTTGGACAGATTCTAGAATATTTTGTTGTAGGAGGTTCCAGTCACAGTGGACGGATTTGTGTGTAACAGCATAAATGGCTTAAGTAGTATTTGTAAAGGAGGAATATGTTGTCTACAGGCCTCAACACCTAAGAGATCTGCTTGTTTTGGCTGTTCCAATCAGAAGCCCTCCCTTCTCGACTCCCACACCCACGCCATGTGACCTGCTCAGCTCAGGAGGCGCGCATTTGCAGCTGTCCACGGTCCCCGTATGCTAGTGGGTAGCCCGTGAGCCTGGGCTCCCTGTGCAGCAAGGTGCTGCTCATAAAGGATATGGCCTTTCTCTGACGAATAATGAATTGTCTGAGACTACACCCAGATAAATGAGCTGCAGCAGCGCCTGCTCCAGCTGGGGCCTGGATGTGCTTGGCGTCCTGTGCGACCATTTGGGGCATCAGGAGAACATCAAAAAGGAAGAAATCCTGAACTTCCAACCAGGGACATCGAGCTCAATATGGAAGCCCCACTGTCCCAAGTGCTGTACTGAGGGTGCCCCTCCTCCCCCTAATGCTTGGCAGTCATAGCGCCGCCCTCTGGGGGTGTGTGTGGGGGTTTCATCCATGACGATGTTTTCTCTAAATCTGCATGGAGGAACGCCTGATATCCAGGAACATTCCCCGAGATGCGCGCTGGTTCTGTCGTTCCCAGCCAAGGCTCCTCGCTAATATAGCGCCTAGTGTCAGAAAAAAAAAAAAAAAATCTTGGGCTTCTTTAACATGATGGGTGCTGAGAGGGTCAATAGCTGTTTGTTGATAGTGTTAGGGATTGAGGAACTCTCAGCTTACCAATGATTTTCAGGAATTTAACTAAAGTGGTAGGGCCTTATACTATGTGTGGGATAGTGGCCCATTTCCTTTTCAGGAATCCTTTTGTTCGTATTGGTATGTCCTAAGTGAGTGTACCAAATGACTTTCATTGGAGAAGGATGTCATAGTGTGATGTTATACTTGTGCTCCTAGACAAAGTTGGAGGCAGTTCAGTTAAGATCGTGTCTACGGAGACTATGTATGACCACCGGGATGTTGAGGTAGCCTATGGGTAGCTGGGTAAGCAGTATTATTGGGTCCCTTAGAAGATGAGGGTAAGCTGTATCTGAAAGGCTATTGAAATAGACATTGAACATATCAACTAAATCTATGACTACAGAGTGTTTACCAGTTGCTGGTTGAATGGAGTCAGTAATTTTTATACTATTGGGCATGGCGGCCTTAACTGGTGTGACTATAGCATTAACGTGACAGTAATCCACTAGTGGGCGTCCTTCATTCTTTTCAGGTTTAAAAGGTGGCCAAATTGAGCTGTTAATTAGAGAAGCAGTGGAGGTGATCTCCCCTTTTCTAAACAGGTGTATAATGGGTTTCAATCCTTGAAGGCCCTGTTTTAATTTACAGACATACCCCATTTTATTGTACTTCACTTTATTGTGCTTCACAGATATTGTCTTTTTTCCAAATTGAAGGTTAGATACTCTGCCAGCAAAAATATTACAACTTACTAAAGGCTCAGGTTATTTTTTAGAAATAAAATATTTTTTAATTAAGGTATGTACATTGTTTTTTTTATTTAGATATAATGCTATTGCACATTCTATAGACTCCAGTATAATGTAAACATAACTTTTATGTGCACTAGGAAACCAAAACACTTGTGTAACTCACTTTATTGCATATTTGCTTTATTTTCGTGGTCTGGGAATAAATCTGCAATATCTTTGTGGTATGCCTGTATATTGGGCTCTATGAACTATTTTATCTGGGGAAAGTCCATTGGGTCTCATTTTATGAAGACAATTTTAAATGCCAAAGACTTAATTAATTTAAATTAATTGCTCGTTGGGTCAGAACAGCCATGACCACTATGGGATATTTTAGAAAATTGGGCACTATGACCAAGGAACTTAGGCAAGGCAATAATAGCTCCAAAGGCTAAGGTAAGGCCTACCTGTTTGTCCTCTGTTTATGTTCAGTAACTCCCCTAACGTTATAAGGGTACCTTGTTTAAATTTATTAGGATCTCCAGGAATAATTGTAATTGCAGCCCCCATAATGATTAAGGTCATGAAGATTTGCCAATTAGTACATTTAGCAGGTGTTAAAGTTAATTCAGAACCTATTGTATAGAGGCAAAATGCCAATCAGCACCTTTTATCTTTTTGTTGTATAAATCATGTTAGTGCATTTTAGCTTTTCAACTGGGTCAAATCTTGGACCTCTGTTTCCATTTTTTGTTTGCTTGTTTCCTCCCCCCATATTCAGGTGTTTGTTTTTTGTCTTTTAGTAGTTACTAGATATATTTCATTAGGGGAGGGTATCCTCTCTACCCTGCTCATATTTTTAAATCTCTCCTTGTAGAGTGGTTAGGATTAGGGGCGTTCTCCAGTGTTAAGTCAGCGACTGTGCCACTGGGATAGCACAGGTGTGTTCCCTATAACTCTGAGGATCAGGATCTTTGTTTTCACAGAAGCATAGCTAACAGCAGCAACAATGGCATTTTGTAGGGTCCTAGTAAACCATTTGCTTTTAGTAGTATGACCTCAGCATGCCACACTGTAATTTCTCTTTCTCCACATGGGCCATCAACCAATGGGCCCACATATTGCACAAGGTATTCATCTTTCCCTGAACGCTCTATAGAATGGGACTAATGCCTTGTTGAGACACATACTCAGTGGTCCCAGGGAAGTACTTTTTCCTTGACCCCAGTATCAGTCATGGCTTATGCTGGAATGAAGACACATATGTTGACCTTAAAAAGACAAAAAGCCTGTTATTTTACCAGCAAAATTAGTTTCTTTAGGAATAGAGGAATTGCAATTCAAGACAAATAAGCTATGGCAAACCATAGGCAAGTCCAAATAACAGAAGAGAGGATCTTGGTTTAATAGGAAAAAAGATTAAGTTTGAAGGGGTTGTTTCAAAGAGTTTCAGGTGGTAATGGCTTCTCATTGGCTGAGTGTGGTAGTTTCTCATTGGCTGGGCTGTAATTACAAGCTCGAACCTGAAAGCAACTAGCTGAAGAGGTTCAGGTGACAATTGACAAAGGTGGAGGCATTTTGCTCATCAAAGAGAAATTCTTCCTCCTTCTGTGGTATGTCCTTCTCTTTGGGGTCTGGGTGACAGTGTGTGAGAGCTCCCCCTTCAGAGCTTCCCAACTCCATTTGTTTGTTTGTTTGTTTTTCTTTTATTATTATTATTATTAGTTTCAGATGTACAAAACCCAACACCATTTTAAATGAAGTTTATTTATTTTAACACATCAATCTGCAATACAAAGGCCCAGGTGGAGATATACTACCCAGGCCATATTTAGGAGGTCCCAAGTCCATAGTCCTGTCCCTAAACACCAATTATCAAAAACTTTCAACTTAGGTTCATATTATGAACTAAAAGTTGTATCTCCCCAAAATCCATTTGAACTCGGGCAGGGGTTCCTGTGAGGCTAGAGCTTGCATGGTTTGAACTTCTTGCTGATGCTAAAAGAGAAAACAGCTGGACTTTCCTATCAGCTTATACAGATGCAGGACTAGATTCTAACCACTATGCCGTACACCTGAAACTAATAAAATATTGAATGTTATATGTGAAAAAAACAAAACAACAGAAATTGGAGTTAGACTCTAAAACAGGTGCTTTAACCACCTATTAATAATTATCACTTCTTTAGACTAATCTGTCTTTTTTTCCCTAACTTTTTTTTCTCCAGATTTGAGTCTGTTTTTATTTCTCTTACTTGGGATTCATAGAGCTTCTCAGATCTGTATATTTGATATTTCATCAATTCAGGAACATTCTCAGTCATTATCTCTTCAAAAATTGCTGCTACCTCACTTTCTCTTCCTTCATTCTGAAACAGATTTGTCATGTATTAGACTCTTCATGTCTTCTAACCTCTCTTTCACATTTTTAATTGGGTTACTCATGCATTGCCCATACTATCGTATGATCTCTACTCAAACTCAGTAATCTATTCTTCAGTTATATCTACTTTCCTGTAAGTATATTGATTGATTTAAAAATTTTTAATAAATATAGTTTTCATTTGTAGAAGCTTTAATTATTACTTTTAATATAATTAGTCATATTATAAAGTTTGATTGTCAATCTTTACATTTCAATTCCTTTCATTTATTCAGTTTGATAATTATAGTATCAAAATTTTGCGTATTCTGCTGTGTGACTTTGCCATCTGCCTCTCAATCTTAGTAATGTGTTTTCCTTTCACGTTTGACTGTGAAATTGTATATTTTAGTTTATCTGTAAAAATCCCTTGCATTATTAGGAGGAAGATGGGATCCTCTAGAGTGTATTTGCTTCTTCCAGGAACCTGGGGCACCAGTCTAGGGTTATTACATTTAATTCTTCACATGAAGTTTTTTGGGGCAGCCATGTAGTATTTTATTCCAAAACACTTTGAGGAATTGTTTTCTGGTCAGGAATTTTTGAGCAAGATTTTTTCTCCTGTGTATTCAGCATCAAAATTCAAGATGAGCAATTTTCCTTGTAGTATTCTTGAGGAAGGGTTGGTTTATTTTTAATTACCTTCTACAATGAGGTTATTGACCCACAGGTTTTGTATATTGTCCTCAATGCCCCTTGTGGCCTTAAAAGTCAAAGTTCAAGTTTACCTTGTTCATCAAATGACCTCAACACAAAAGCCAATTAAAGTGCTCAGCAACTTATCTTAGATCCTTCCTTCACTTAATTTTAGTCTGATTATACTTAATGTTATTTTAAATTTATTAATGCATGTAAGCAAATTTATGTTTAATGCAGATGCTTGGTTGTTTTCACTGGGATCATCAGTCGCTATGCTTAGTTTACTCTTTATATTTATATGCATCATTATTATTATTTACAGTTCTCACACACAACAAGAAGATTTTTTGAGTGAATGAGATTTTTAAGACCCTAGCTATGTAAATTTGGGTCTTCCCTTTGCTACAGAACTATTTCTTAAAATAGAAAAGCTGTAACTCTAAGTGTCTGGAAAAATGATTCTTACATATTGTACATATAGTAATTCATTTTTTTTTTAATTCACTTCACCTGTTGATTTCAGACATGCTCTCCTGGATGAAAAAGTGACAATTGTTTCTTTAAAAATGAAGTACTCTTCACTTGCAATATTTCTTACTTATGGAATTGTTTTTGTTTGAGATATAAATGGAATACTTTTTCTTCTTATCACAGAGTGATGCAGAAATTCAATCTCACAGATCCTATGTGAATGTAAAAAATATAGCCCATGTGTGTGGTAAGCTATTAATATTGAGAAAGACTATGCCCTCTACCCTTTATTTGTACCTTTTGTGGTGCCCTCACATAACTATGTTGGAGTTGGTCATATCAAAGCTTTGGTCAATGAAACATTATTAAACATTATTCAAGCAGAGAGTTGACATGTACTTCCACACTGAGGCTTATCTTCTCAGAATTCTCCCTCTTGTAACTCAGGAGCCATGTTATAAGGTAGTCCAACTCTCCTGCTGGAGAGAAGTCATGTGGAGGATGCAAAATCACTTGGAGAGCTAGCAACAGTGACAACTGAGGCCCCCAGACTACAGTAAATTCCAAGGCCCAGATATGTGAGAGAGGCCTTTGTGGACCTTCCGGCTCAGTCTATCTTTTTTCTTCAAGTCAGAGTTAAATTTTTTAAAAAATTGATGTATAATTGAGATAACTAGCTCAGCCTGTCTTGATAAGTGAGGTCTCATAGCAACGCTAGTGAACACTATATGGAGCAGAAAAAGAGCCTGGTCAATTTCATAAACCCGTAAAGTAATACACCCCTACTGTTCTAAGGCACTGAGTTTTGAAATGGTTTATTATACAGCAACAGATAAGAAATCTCATGTAAGATTTGGTAAATATTACTTTCTTACATAAAATTATTACACTAAAAGCCAAAATAAATATGCACTTCCTTCATTTTATAGTATGCTATTTATTTCCAAAGTACTTTAAAATCTTTATTAAAGTACACTTTTGAGGCCTTTTACACATCATCCCTTTTTCACAGGATTTTGCAGATATTGTGTTTGTAATGAAATCATTTGGCATAACTATAATAATTCTTTCTATTATTATTATTTTGATCTATTTTAAGTAAAATGTTATGCAAATGTTTGCTTTAACTGCTATGGGCTGTCACTAAAAGATTTATATTCTATACCGATTAATAATTCCAGGCTTTGTTTCATGCCCTTTAATGAAATTTTGACCTTATTTGCTCTTTAAAAAAAATCTTTGCTCTCACAAGCTGTAATCCTATTGAATGTTTTCTCAAATGCATGAGGAGTCGTACTGTGTAATATTGGCTATTCTTCACAGTGTGCTACATTGTACTGCACATGTGTTACTATTGAGTGATTTTATTTTGTAGACTTGCTAGTACCATCATATAATTAAATTGTAAACTCATGTGGCGGAAAGGTCGGACACTTTAAATATATAAAAGCAAGTGCTAGAAATGCTAGGTGTATTTAAGAGTCTCCTTTTTGCACACTGAAATCAACATAAGGAATGCAAAAAATCACGTATGTTTGAACTGAAATGTCTAGTCTTTGGAACAAGGTTTTGCAGCATCCTGTTACCATAAAGGAATCTTAGAGAATTTTTTTTCAAAAATATGCCTCCTTTTCTTATAATACTCATGGAAGAAGCACACTCTTGTTAGGTATTTTGAACCTTGTCAGGAACAAGACTGATCATTCTAGTTGGTGGCTGCTTTTTTTCTTCGTAGCATTTTCCCCTGTAAATACACCTTGATTTTTGCTTTGTGGTTACTTTCACAGTAGAAATATACTACGCCTTTCTGATGACCAGAAATCTGGAAGATTGTAGCTGACTTATTCTTTGTACATTAGTTTTTTTTTTTAAGCAGACACATGATTTCCAACTGTTTCTAATATGTGTCTTTCAAATTCAAGGGAATATGTTTACATATACGAACTGTATTTATTCCATCTTACCCTTGTATCATGGAGATTCCAGAGAAATCAAGGCTTAACCAATCTTGGGTAGTACTGTTATTAGATGGACCATGGGGATATTAATATAAAAGGTATTGGGGAAAAAATATTCCAGTTATACTTTGAGAGCATTCTGAATTAAATTTGAATTAGCCAAATGCTAGTGTAATAAGATAGTTATATCATTCCTACCACATTACCTTTTAACAATATAGAAGAGTACTTAGATGCTATTTATCCATTTATTTACAATGTGAGAAGAATTATCTTAGAGTAGGTATATATCTTAAAGTTCCAATGCATCACTTGATAATTGATATCTTCTACCCTAGTTTTTTTGTGACTAATGAGTCCATGCAGAGGCTTTCTGATGTTAAATTATATATCTATCCATATATGTATTCACCTGGGAAGAATTTTAAAACTTTCATTAGATTCTCAGAGATTCATAATTGCAAAAATGTTATGAACTTTATTATCCATCTCAGGCTTTCCAACCTGGATGTGAGTATTTTCTCTGATGAAGAATATGCAATTTCTTTAAATTCTAATTGTAAGTTTAAATATATTTCCATATTGTTTCCTTTCACTCACTGTTCCTAGTTCTATCCTTTAGTGTAAATGAGAAAAAGCAATTATAACATTGTAGTCCTTGAAATAATTGAAAATAACTATTTTTTTCTTACATGTACTTCTTAGAAAATCTTGTTTTTCATAATTTATAAATAATGAACACAGTGGCATTAAGTTGTTCATAACATCTCTTCATGTTTTTAATGTATGATTTGTAGTGATGTCCTTTTCTGTTTTTGTTGTTCCTAATGTAGGTTACTCATGTCCTCTCTTTCTCTTAATAATTCTTACCAAGGTTTTATCAGTTTTATTAGCCTTTTCAACAAATCAACATTTGGCATTATTGATCATTTCTACTGTGTAATTATTTTTGTTCTATTAATTTCTGTCATCTGTATTATTTTATTTTTCTATTTTCTTTGTGTTTAATTTGCTCTTATTTTTCAAGTTTATTGTTTAAGAGACTAAAGTCATTGATTTTTGGCCCTTTAAAATTCATTTTAAGGCTATAAATTTTCTTTTAAGCATAGTTTTAGCAGCATACAAGTTTTGGTATGTCATATTTTCATTATTATCAATCATCATACTCTATGCCTCAGTGTATATGAAATTAAAAAACAGGCGCAAATAAATGTGTTATAGAAGTCAGGATGATTGCTTACCTTTAGGAAGGGTGGAGTGATAGTGATGGGGAGTGATTTGTGAGGGGTTCCTGGGGTTCTAATGGTCTGTCTGTTCCTTGACCTGACATAATTTTATATACATTTTGTAAAAATTTGTTGAGCTGTGTGCTTATGATTTGCTTATTTTAAAAAAAAAATCTCTGTATTATTTGGATAAAAATGTTTTAAAAGCATTAAAAATAAAATAATTACCAGAAATAAATTTTTGATTTTGATAAGAATTTAAAATACATGTTAAAAATATTAGCTTTCTTTAGAGAAGCAACTGCTATGTAATGTACAATCTTAAAAGAGTTAAATTCAATAAAAATAAAAAATTAAAGTTTTCTAATTTTGATAACTGTCTCATTAAAAAGATCAAAATATATTTAACTGTAATGGTTATTCAAGTAGTCTATTTTTCCATTCAAAGAATATATCAAGTTTTTCTTTTGGAATGGTTTTATTTGATTACTTTTCAGATTAAGAAATACTAGAAAGCCAAGTAATTAAGCTTGGCATGTTTAAATAAAACAAAAGTTCATAATTAAGCATTCTTGAAATTGTCATAATTGTAATTATCCTGGTATTATTCAGAATATTAGTAAAAAAGAGATTGTTAGTTGAAGAAATATATCAATACCACATTATCATTGGTTCACTGCATTTTCCCTCGTTTAGTTAGAGTCAGGGCTTAGAAATTCGTGGTTGAACTTCATCTTCCTAGTTGTCACGTTTCATTGAAAATCTGTTTTAAAGGACCATTTTATACTCAAATAAAGTCTATTGAAGGCGGTTTTGCTTGTTTGTTTTGTAAATGACAAAAGACCATTTTAACTTCAGCTCTGTTTCCTGACAAATATTCTGCTCTAATGTTAATTACAATCTCCAGATTTTATTTATGCTCTCCATATCTTCCCCCAGCAAAGTTCTATTTATCCTCTAGCCTTTTCCTTGAAGTCTCATTGTTTCAGGTCACTCCTACCTTTGTGGTACCAGGCACATTAACCCCCTGTGCGTGTACATTCCCCTGGCAACCTTCACTTTGTAATGTGCTTCTCACTGTACTCATGTGTTCAGTGCAAACTCTCTTCCTAGACTTCAAACTTCTCACGGGCAGAGACGATGGCTGTGTTGCTCACGAGTGTATATTTCAGCACCTAGCAGAGTATGTGGCTCATAGTAAATTTCAATAAATATTTGTGGAATGGCTGGATTAAATGTAGATGTTCTAAGTAAAATAGGATGGTCATAGATACTTTGTTTTCTGATTCTTGAAGGCCTGTCAAATTTTCATTCTTCAGGAGAATCTGAGAGAATTTGGGGTGGATATTTATTTATTTAAAAAAAATTTTAAATTTCTTTGATCTAGAGAAAGCTTGATGTATCTGTCATAGATTCAAACCTTTTGGGAGACGTGAAGATACACAAGTGTTCTCACCACATTTTTAATTCCTCTAAGGTATTTAAAGCGGGGCAAAAAACTGTTTTCCACCCTTGAGTCATAGAGGGTGAGAGGGTGGCAAAGCAAAAAAAGAAAAGAAGGCTAAGAGCAAAGATCTGTGTTCACCTTAGTCAAAACTCGGAGAGTAGAATCCTAAGCCCTTCCATGTAGCCTGGCATGTCTCTCCTATAATATTAAGGTAATCATTTGATTGGAGGTATTTGCAACCTGGCTCAACACAATCATTCCCTCTACACAATTTACTTTTGAGCTACCATTATAAATCTGATAGCTTGCTTAATATATATGAAGCAAAGAGGATACACATGAATGCTAAACATAATCAGAAAATTAATGCCTGTATTATTTTAAAACTATGTTAGAAATATAAAACCAATATATTATGATAGTAGGTATATACACTGATTATTTTTGTAATTCTAAGAAGGGTGAAGCTAGAATTATTCTTGTTTTGATATATCTTCCTGGACTCAAGTTCCCCCCAATTAGAATTACTAATAGAAATTTATTTGTGAACTGTGAAGCAGATGGCTTGAAACTAATGTTGTTGTTTTTTACAGTGTGTTGTTGTTTATGTCAAAATCCAAACCATGCCAGTTTTAACATTTAATGATTAAGAATACTTTACAGGGCTGGCCAAGTGGCGCGTTGGTTAAGAGCTGGCTTGGGAAGCCAGAGGCCCTGGTTCGGAGCCCACCATATGAGGGCCAGTGACACTGCCCTCTACGGCTAAGATGCTGAACAACAGCTCAACCTGGAGCTGGGCTGCCGTGAGTGACCAGCGACGGCGTAGGCTGCAGCCCCTGTGGCAGTGGGTTGCCATGGGCTACCGTGTGTAGCCAGCAGCCAGCGTGAGTGGCCCTCAAGCCGCCGTGAGTGGCCATCCAGAAGCTGGCTACTGATCTGCCTCACCCGGGAAGAGTGCAATGATGGTGCCAACTTGGGCCAGTGAAGCAACGTGCTCCACAATTAGACTGAAGAACAAAAGGACAGCAACCTATCTGTTCCCCTTACCCCATTCCCCAATAAAAATCTTAAAATATATATATATATATATATATATATATATATATATATATATATATATTTTACAAACTACTTTATCTAAATGATTGTTTAAAATTATATTTCACTTATAAGATTATTTGTGGTTGATAGGCAATACAAGGAAGTATTTTAGATTTAACCCATTAGTAGTTTAATATCAGCAAAGGCCTTAATTTATATGCAATGATAGATAAAAATTTTGGCAGAGATGTTACAAAAGAGAAGTTATACAAATTATAACGTTTGTTTTTAGAATAGACATAGTACTTATTTGAATGTCAATATCTGTCTACTTATGGTCTTCCAAAAATAATTAGAATGTGTCCCAGGAATTATCTGAAGAATTACCAATGTCTGCACAAAATTTACAGATAATTAATCTTTTAAAAAATTTACTTAAAAATGTTGGTATTGTAGAAACAAAGTCTGCAAAACACTTGATTTATATGTAGTGACATTGCATGTCCTTTGCTTTTGTCATTAATTTTTATTTTCTTTTTATATGTAGATAGTTAAAAGGTCTCTTGTATTTGAGCATACAGAGAACACAATGATGTTTTTTTCCTCCCTGGGTCATTCTAACTACATGTGAAAAGCAGGAAGGAAAAGGTGAATATATCAACTGAAGAACATACAGGATGTGTGCAAAGTGCTGGCAGAAAATCTTGTCTTGCTAAGATTATGTTCTCTATAAAATTGAAATCAAGATCATTACATATATAATTCTTTCAAAATTCTTCATATGCCATTTTATAATTTAGCACTTAGAAGAATGTTGAATCCAGTTTATGCACTATTGAAATATAGCAAGTATTTCTGAGGGACAGACAAAATCTTTCCGTTTGTATTATATTTTTATGGAATTTTGTGGAGCAGACATTTCCACTCTGTATCTGGCTAAGAGTGAAAAATTTTGTTTTATAATGAACACTAATTTTTGTCAAACAAAAAAAATTACTTTGATAATTTGCCGTGATAGCATAGCATAATTAGACATGCCCAATTTGACTTCAGAAAAGGGTATTTTTGAGAGGTATAAAAATAGTGAGTATGATGAAGTCTGTCTCCTGATAATAATCTTGATTCCCACCATCTAACTTCAACAGAATGCTACCCTAGAATATTTCCTATATGAGAAGGAAGTATCATTTACAATTACTGAAGGGTCGCTTTCCATATCCTTAAGCTTAAGGACTTCCAACATCTTTCATTCTTCCTGTGAATCTGGAAAGCTGACAGAAAATGCTTGAAGGTTGCCTTTAAACAAATTTCTGAATAATGCCAGAAAATATGTTACTTTATGTGTTTGCCAATCTTTGACTCTAAATTTTTATTTACATATTAAAAATTAGATTCAAAATTGCTTTAGCAGCTATAGTTAAAAATGGAAAAAAAAACCCAAAATACTATTTTAATGAGCCATTTAAAAATTACCCTTTAAATAGAATTAGTCCCCACATACCCATCACCCAGCTTTGGCAATTTTGCCAATTTTGTTTTTTTGTTCCTCCACTTTCTTTTTTAAACTGAAACATTTAAAAGAAAATCTCAAAAAATATTATGTTATTTTACCTGTAAACAGTTCAGTATGCATCTTAAGTTAATAGGACTTTTATTTTTAACATAACTACCATTCAATTTTCATGCTTTACACAATTAAAAAATAATTATTTTCTCAATGTTGAAAAATATCAAATCTTCTGAAAAGTTGTAAGAATATAGGGCAATGAACACCTGTATATCCTTCCTTTTCTTAGATTTCGCAGTTGTTAAAATTTGGCCTTTTTTTTTTTTCTTGCTCAAGCAAGCTTGTTCTCTCTCTCTTTCTCTCTCTTTACTTGTGATAGCATTTGAAAATTAGTAGCAGACAACAGGATACTTCATCTCTGAATTCTTCAGCCTGTATCTCCTAAGAGCCAGACATTCTCCCACATAACCACAATATAATGACCACACACAGCAAATTTAACATTAATACAATACCACAAGCTAATATACAATGCATATTCAGAGTTCCTCAATTATCCAAAAATTATACTTATAGTGGTTTATTTTATTCTCAATCTAGGAGCCAATCAAGGATCAACCTTTTATACTTCCTTGATCTAGAACATTCCCCAAGATGTTTTTTTGTTTTTGTTTTTTTGACTTTCTTGATACTTAAGTTTTAAAATACCCCAGGATAATTGTTTTGCAAAATGCCTTCAATTTGCATTTGCCTAGTTGTTACCTCATGACTAGATTTCAGTTAAGATTTTATTTATTTATTTATTACCCTTTTGGAAGGATATCACATGGATGCAACACATTAAGAGATACATGATGTGCTTCTCAACTTCCAGTAAGATGGCAGAATAGACAGAAGCTGTGCCAACTGCCTCCCAGGATCACACCAAAATTACAAATAATTTATACAGCATTCAACCTCAGAAGTCCTCTGAACACTAGATGAACAGAACAAAGACTTAAAGAGGAGGCCACGACAAGTCTGGTAGGCGGGATGGAGATGAGAGAGGGCGAACCCCGTGAAGGATACCTCAGCAGTGGGAAGGCTTCTCTGGTTGGGGGAAGAGACCCTTCGGCCCCACACCGAGCTCACCAGCCCAGAGTTACTTTGCCAGGAAGAGGAGTTACACGATATCTGGCAGTAGAAATTAGTGAGGACTCTCTTTGCTCAACTCAGTGAGGTTGAGGGCGACTAGAGAACCAGTGGAGCCCGCACACAGACTCGCTTGCCAGTGAGCACTCACCCACACAGTCCCTGGTAGAGGGAGTAGCTGTGTGAGTGGGGCCCTGGAGCCTGAGGGGAAAAATTGAACTGAGTGCCTTTGGCGCTGGAGCTGGAGGTTTGGGGACCATTGTTCCCTGGTGTGGAGCTTGCACACCAGTAGTGTACAGGAGGGCGCCATTTTTTTCAGGGCTGGGCCCTCCCACAGAGGGTCAGGTCCGGGACCACATTGGTCTGGTGGAATTGGCACAGGAGTGCATGTGTGCGTGTGCATGCATGTGGCCTTGGATTCCAACCCTCTGCACTGCTTGTGTTGCATAGCCAGGGAAATGCCTGGCGGGCATGCTCCGGCTCCAACAGGCTGTTCATTGAGATGCGGGAGTGCGCAAGCTGCCTTGGGTCCTGGCTCTCCAACTGCACATGCAGAGTTTCCAGGCTGGCAATTGGATTGGCTGTCGGGCTGCTTCACTTGATCCATGAGCAGCAGCTGACTGAGACTGGGAGTTTTTCTGGGAGTGTTGGGCTGTGAGTTGTGTGCCTCCATGATCCGGCTGGGCATTCCTGGAGAGTTTGTGCAGGCTGGTTGCCGGTGCAGGAGTGCATGCTGCTCTGACTTGGTGAGGGCCACATCCTGTGGTGCCTTGGGGCTTGTCCTGCCCACCTAGAGCTGTGTTGCCAGGAGCACCCTGAACCCCTGATGCCTGGCCCCCATCTCTGCAGGCCACAGAGGGTTTTTGCAGCAGCAGACAGCACACAACATGTGAGGATTTTTGGTGGTGAGCACGGAACCAGAGCACACAGCAATTACCTGTGGGAAGCTCACTGCAAGCCTGAGAGGGAGGCTGGTGCATGACACATTGAGCCCTTTTCACCAACAACTGGTGCGGAGTCTCCCAGAGTCTCTCTATTGCTGAGCCAGTGGTCTGCAAATTAAAGCTGGTGGAGAGTCCCCTCCTTTATTTCTTTTTTCTTTTATTTTTCTAGGTGATCTATCAAATACATCAAAGCAATCACAGAGCGATAGCCAGGATGAAGAAACAAAGAAACATGTCCCAAGTAAAAGATCAGAAGAAACCTCTAGAAATGAAATTAAATGAAACAGAGGCATCCAACCTTTCAGAGATAGAGTTTAGAACACTGATGATAATGTTTAAGTTTAGTGAGGACATAAAGAAGGATAGAGAAATTATAAAAATAACCAGTTAGAACTAAAGAATACTGAACTAAAGAATAACTGAAATGAAGAACACACTTGAAGGAATCACCAGTAGATTAGATGAAGCAAAGGATTGGATCAGTGATTTAGAAGACAAAATAGCAGAAATCACCCAGTCGGAACAACAAAAGAATAAAAACAATGAAAATAGTTGAAGAAGCAGTGGGACAACATCAAGCGCAACAACTTTCGCATCATAGAAATATGAGAAAGAGAAGAGAAGCAGCAAGGGATGGAGAATGTATTTGAAGAAATAATGATTGAAAACTTTCCTACCCTGGTGAAGGAAATCAACATACAAGCCCAAGAAGTGCAGAGAGTTCCAAACAAGCTGAACCCAAACAGGTCCACACCAGGACACATCATAGTTAAAATGTAAAGTTTAAAGACAAAGACAGAATCCAAAGCAGCAAGAGAAAGACAGCAGGTTACTTACAAAGAAACTCCTAAAAGACTAACAGCTGACTTTTCTACAGAAACTGCAGGCCAGAAGGGAGTGGCAGAAAGTATTCAAAGTGATGCAAAATAAAGGTCTACAACCAAGATTGCTCTACCCAGCACGGCTATCACTTAAAATTGAAGGAGCGATAAAGAGCTTCTCAGAAAAGAGTAAGCTTAAAGAATTCATTACTAACAAGCCAGTATTGTAGGAGATGTTAAAAGGGCTTTTAAACAGAAGAAAGGGGAAAACAAGCTAACAAAGGAAGACCAGAAATACAAATAACAAAATGGCAATAAATATGCATCTATCAATAATCACTTTAAATGTGAATGGGCTAAATGATCCAATCAAAAGACACAGAGTGGCTGAATGGATAAGAAAACAGGACCTATGCATATACTATTTACAAGAGACTCATGTCAGAACAAAAGACACACACAGATAGAAAGTAAAGGGACGGAATAAGATATTTCACACAAATGGAAATGAGAAAAAGCTGGAGTAGCAATACTTATTTTGGACAAAATAGACTTTAAAATGAAGACTACAATAAAAGACAAAGAAGGGCACTAAATAATAATA
>NW_017731550.1:2099224-2111114 GCF_001890085.2 Hipposideros armiger | reverse complement strand
AAGAAGTAAAAGACCTGTACTCAGTAAATTATAAAACACTGAAGAGAGAAATCAAGAAGATACAAATAAATGGAAATACACACCATGTTCATGGATAAGAAGATTAATATAGTTAAAATGTCAATACTACCTAAGGCAATATATAGATTCAATGCAATTCCTATCAAACTACTGAGGACATTTATCTCAGAAATAGAACATATAATCCTAGACTTTATATGGAACCATAAAAGACCTTGAATAGCCACGGCAATCTTGAGAAATAAGAACATAGTGGGAGGAATCATGCTACCCGACTTCAAATCATACTACAAGTCTACAGTAATCAAAACAGTATGGGTCTGGCATAAAAACAGACACATAGACCAATGGAACAGAATAGAAAGCCCAGAAATAAACCCATCCATATATGGTCATTTAATCTATAACAGTGGAATCAAGAATTTACATTGGAATAAAGGTAGTCTATTTAATAAATGGTGCTGGGAAAATTGGACTGACACGTGCAAAAAAATGAAAATGGACCACCTACTTTCACCATACATGAGAACAAATTCAAAATGGATTAAAGACTTAAATGTAAGACCTGAAACCATAAAACTCCTAGAAGAAAACATAGGAAGTAAATTTGCAGACATTACCCTCAGTAATATTTTTACTGATATATCCCCTCAGGCAAGGGAAATAAAATAAAAAATAAACATATGGGGTTACTTGAAACCTAAAAGTTTTTTCACAGCAAAGGAAATCATCAATAAAACAAAAACGCAGCCTATTGAATGGGAGAAGATATTTGCCAATGATATATCTGATAAGGGGTTAATATACAAAATATATAAAACACTCATTCAACACACCAAAAAGACAAACAACCCAATTAAAAGATGGGCAGAGGATATTAAGAGGCATTTCTCTATTGAGGACATACAGATGGCCAGCAGGCAGATGAAAAAATGTTCAACCTCACTAATCATTAGAGAAATGCAAGTGAAATCACAATGAGATACTACCTCACTTTTGTCAGAATGGCTATCATCAATAAATCAACAAACAACAAGTGCTAGTGAGGTTGCAGAGAGAAGGGGACCCTGGTGCGCTGTTGGTGAGACTGCAGATTGGTGCATCCATTGTGGAAATCTGTATGGAAATATTTCAAAAAACTGGAAATGGAACTACCGTATGACCCAGCAATTCCACTCTTGTGTATCTATCCAGAGAAACCCAAGATGCTAATTCGAAAAAGTACATGTACTCTTATGTTTATTGCAGTGCTATTCACAATAGCCAAGACTTGGAAACAACCAAAATGCCCATTGGTAGATGACTGGATTAAGAAACCATGGTACATTTGTACAATGGAGTATTACTCCACTTTAAAGAAGGATGAAAATGTACCATTTGCAGTGTGATATGGATGGACCTGGAGAACATTATGTTAAGTGAAATAAGTCAGTCAGAGAAAGACAAATACCATATGATCTCACTTATATGTGGAATCTAAAAAACTGAATGAACAAGCAAAGTAAACAGAAATAGTCTCAGAGATATAGAGGAAAAACTGATGGTTGCTAGTTGGGAGGGGTTCGGGATGAGGGTGAAGGGGAAGGGATTAGACAGCATAAATAGGTAACTACAATAATATTGTCACAGGGATATGAAAGGCAGTATGAGGAATATAATTAATATGTTGTAAATATTTTGTAGGGTGTCAGATGGTCACATGTCTTGTTTAGGGAGATCACTTCATGGATGGGGTAGAGGCTTGATTACTGCACTGTACACCTGAAGCTGATGTTGTATAATAATTTATGTGAACTATAATTGAATACATATATAGTCACGGAACGTGTAGTATCATGTGGAAGTGGAGTGAAGGGAATTGTATGAGATATGTATGATATGGGGGGAGAGTGGGGTGGTGGATTGGAGGATGGGGTTTGTTACTTTGGGGGTAAAAAGTATAACTACTGCACTGTGTTGTACAGCTGAAACTAATTAAAAAATGTTTATTTCACAATAAAAAATAAAATAAAACAAATTTTTTAAAAAAGAGATATGTGATATAAGTTTATTCTATTATTGGTGATACTATGTTTGCTCATTTTATTAAGCTTGTGTGCACCAGATTCTCCATTGTAATTTTTATTATTGTAACTAAAAGTCATAAGAGAAGTGAAACTTCAAGAATGCATTATCGTCTTGTTTCCCAATAAATTTTCACTCAATGGTTATAATCCTTTATTGTATTATAGTATATCCATACTGAGACCTTTCTATATATTTCTTAAAGAAAAAATCTAAATTGGTTTTATTTTGCAATGATCTGACCAAAACCAACACAATTCTCTCAAGTGACTATGCATTCACTGCTTGTGTACAAAATGCCATCACTTTCAGATTTATTTCACTGTCTAAGTAATGGGACAAACTTTCAGATCAACATTTCCTTGCTCATAAGCATCTTGCTATAGCTTATGACCATAAAATAAAGAGGAAACTAACAGAATATATACCTATATATGCAAGTATAAGATTAAAAGTGGGAGATTTTGAGCAACAACTACTTTTATCCTGTAAAAGTCATATTTAGAGCAGGGCAAGAGGAATTTTCCAGTTGAGCAGCTAGAAAACAACTAAAATTGTACTATTTTCATGTACATGGATATAATACAATGGCTTTTTTTAAAAATCATTAATTTTCAATACTAAGGGGTCAGTGATATTGGCCACCCAACTTTTGCCCGAATACCTCCAATGAAAGAGTGCACACTTCTTTATTAAAAAATCATCTCTATTGTTATAGTTCTGTTTTAGAGGATACAATTTTTCTTACATTGTCTTAAAAGCTGTCTCCCTACAAAGTTCACACTGAGTTCCTACTTACGCTCTCTGTCAAAACTTAGAGTAAATTCATTTTCCCATTTATGTGATAACCTGTAAATAATTGAAAAGCACAGCTATGGCTCCTCCTGTCTTTTTAGATCGCATATAACCTAAGCCTTATCCAGGGATCTGTCAGGTCACAAACTCACATACCTATGGGGGCCAGGCTGGTGGCGTGAATATGTGAAGCTGACTAGGCTGACATGGGGAATTCATACCTTATCTAAAGAGCTTTCTCAGCAGCTCCCCAGCTTCAGTTGATTGTCACAAAGGGAAAAATGGGAACTTATACTACCAGAACTTTTAATTTTCAAGGAGAACTAAAAATCTGGTTTGTACAAGAAATCTCCTAATTTTTAAATATTAGTATGTATTCTAAACTTGAAAGCACTCTACATAGTTCAGCACTGTTCAAGCCAAATAGAATGCATTTGAATGGCCAAATTCTACTTGTTGACTACCAGTTGTGAATTCTGCTGTAATCATTCTAATGACCACAGGTATCCAGACCCCAGGACTTCTTCCTTTGGAGGTACTGTAATTTACCCATCACCCCCTGGAAATGTAGTTCGTGGAGTTGAAACCAGTCATGTTATGAGGCTAAGATCATAAAGCTGTCATGTCCATTAATTCAGCCTAGATATTACTCTCTTTTGCTGCTTTATCATTATCTCATTTCAGTGTGGTCTACTAGAATATCCAGATCTTTTTCACATAACCTGCTATGAAGCCATGCAGTGCCCCTGCAACTGATTTTCTTCCCATTAGTCTAACAATGAATCTGTTTTTTAAAAATTACCCGTTCTTCGTTATTTTAAAACTTTTGCATGGCAGTTGCATGTTTTCCTTTAAGTAAATATATTTACCTTTGAAGAAATAAGAGTTTATAATGGGTAAAATCTAAACTATTAAAGTTTTCTGTGTGTAAATTAAGGAGAAAAAGTTGGGTTGTTCACAGAATTATGACAAAGGTGTTCGTTACATAAACGTAGCACTGAGAAGAAGCAAGGCTTTTCTTTTTCAGCTCTTTAAGGAAGTGAAATAAACATTTCCGTAAGACAGAAACATGTTGTTTAATTTTGTATTTGGCAGAATAGACTGAATCTGAGTCTGATTATCTGATATAAGCTATTGCAATATTCATTAAAAAGTCATTCTGCTAATGGCAACAAATGTGCAAATGTTACTTCCTTTACAAACGATGAAATACTACTATAATAGTGGTTATTATCTCATTAGCTAAGATAGCAAGCAGTTTTTGTTTTGTGTTTAAAAAAATATTTCTAATTTAAGATCATTCTCCCCTGGTTGCCAGTGGAAATTATAAAAATGAGTGGTTTTATTTTTTATATGGTTACAATCTATCAGTTTAAAGTCTTCAATATAAATTTGATTTTTAAGATGGAATTAATGAAAAAGACCAACATACATTTAAATATCAAAACACGATTGAAACCAACACCAATTTTTAGATTTTCAGTAGTGATTACTCTTTAGTAACAACTACATTTAAAAAGAAAGGAAGAAAAGAAAAAGAAAAATGATGCTCAAGTCCTACATTCTTATTTCATGTTACAAAGTTCAAATTTATTTCTAATTTTTGTTATTACACATTTGTTCATATATATTATTGCAAAGTAAAATCATAACAGTATTTCACATTCTTTCTCTTTCTGTGTGTTCTCTTAGAGTTCACTGATGTTCGATATTGGGACATTGAAGAATGAAAAGCTGATTATTTGGATTAATGAAATGTGCGATAATGAAATTGGACAACTGAAATTCTATTTAAATTCTGAAATTTAAATTTTACCCCCATTTGTAATACAACCAGAAACACAACCAAAAGAGAAAGCACACTACTCTAAAAGCAGCATAATCATCAGCTCTAAAAATGTTCACTCAGAAGAAGAAAAAGTCACAGAAATGTTGACTGCTATTTTACTTTTGTCCTTCTAAGTGTTCTACATTTTTCATAAAAATAATCGTATGATTATGAAGCCATTTTTATGCAAATCTGAATTGTATGTCAATCAGCCATCAAGTTCATAAAAGAAGGCCGTGGGTTTTAAAATTATGTATATAATTTTATAATTGATTTGGTATTTTTTCCTATCACCTATTCATTACGTTAGTTTGTTTTGTTTTGAAGAGCTAATAGAAAAGCACCACAGAATGGACTTCGTTAGTGTATGACCAGAATGGGGTCTGCGTGTGTGCCTTGCCAGGAAGCTATATTACCTTCCTACACAGTATTTACTGTCAGTAATTTTGCCCAAATAGGTTAAAGTACTTTGTTGATGATTAGAAGTGAAAACTGTTAAAGACATAATGAAGCCAAATGCCAGCTCCAAGTAATGATATACGGTACATTTAAAAATCTTGATTTCTAAAGGTTAATTTTAAGACAAAGAATCATTCAATGGTTTCATTTAAAATTAAAACCATAGGGAGTAGATTGTCAATCAGTCAAATCAGTCAAAGAAATTTTTTTCTGAAGAACCGTTTAATGACTTCTTGGTGGAGGGAGTATAAAAACCCAAGTATGTTGGTCATTCCAACACATTGGGCTGTGTTATTATGAAATGACTTAAAAGTTCAGAATGTTTCCATTTACTTTCAATCAGCAGCATTTGTGCAAATTGGTAAATTTTCGTAAGTCTCCAAGCATAATGATCCAGAACTCGGGGAGCTCTGAAATCTGGCTGAGTGTGCATTCCAATAGAGGAGAAAAAAATGATAGACCCTCCACTAAGTTCTTTAGTTGGGTGCTACTCAGTGTGTGGGCTACGGACCAGTCCACAGTAAGAGAAGAACAGAAGTTATTGTGAGGGTTCAGAAAACTTTTGCAGCACCGTGGACATTGCTGCTATTTCTAAGCATGTGATCAGTGGGCTGTTTGTTCAATCTAATTATAAAGTAGTTATTTTCTGTATATCTTGCTTCATATTAACACTTCATTTTTGTAAGATATTTTGATTGCATTTCACATAGTAGTGATGTGCAATGGATTGGCAATGAAACAAAACGAAACAAAAAGATTCTTCACCACAGTTTGAGAAGGACTGATCTAAATGTTAACCACCGGGGCCTTGATTTATCTGTTGCCCTCTATTCAAAATACACCATGGAAGTGTCAGGGGTGACACTGAACTATTGGGTGCCCAGCTTCGCAAATACCAGCACTATGTAAAAATGCTAGTTACTAGCTTTTTAATTCACCCTTTCTTCCCATGTTCATTAAGGTGGATTATTTTAGGGATGATGATGGAAAGTGCCACGTGGAATCTGGAACAGTATTGATTTAGGTTCAATCGTGTCTTCATCCCTCATTGCTGAGATTCAGCTTTCTTACCTCTGTAACGTCAGTAGTCTCCCTTGCAGGGCTGCTGTTAGTATCAAGGGAGTTAAGGTATGCAGAGTACCTGGAACATAGTAGGTGCTCAACAAGGGGAGAAAGTTTGGCCTTTTACCTTCCTTTCTCTTCTGAACACAGCATATAAAGTTTTTTAAATGCATGACTAAAACTGGCTCAGGTAATCTTGACCAACAGTTTTGACAAATGTGTATAGATTTCCTAATAACATCTTTTGGGGGGAGTCCTATATTTTCTTCCACTTATAAAACTTTTTATGAGTGCAGATTGGTATGAATATACAATCAAAGAAAATATATAAATCTGTTGGATTTTTTTTTCTCTACCTGCTGATCCCTACAGGAAAGCTCTGACAATGGACGAGGGGATAATATCATAAGCCATTATTATTATCTCTATCAATGAAATGATTTATAATGATCATGGGGCAAGCTGTGTACTAATAATGAAGTCATTCTGTACAATTTGTAAATGCCACATATGGTGATATACCACTTCCTACCGTCGTGCATCTATTTATAACTCAATTATCTGGCGTTATTGTTAAAGGGGTTGTTTTGAGATTGAACAGTAACTGAGCTAAGCTGATGGCAAAAAAATATCTGTAAAAATGCGTTTAGCTTATTCAGTATGGCTCTCATTGCAAGTCAGTGCCCAAATCTCTATGATTTGAACAAGTGCTTTGTGGTTTGGTTTATAGATTGAATACAGTATTTACTTTCATTTTCTACTTGCATGTAGAAAAGTTTTCATATCTGGTGCCATTAGTAACATGATTGCATTGTTAGATCCAGTCAAGGAATAAATTAGGCTCATTTGAGAACATTTCTTGTCTGCTGCTAAGATACTGTTCTGAAATCATCATTATGGTGGGTAATGACCACAAAAGTGTTAATGCCCTCGGCAATGTACCTCACTTACTTCTTCAATGACTCATTGGAAATCTAGGTAGTCATATTTTCAATTTCTTTTCGTTACATTCCCTTTAGTTTGATCACTATAATAAATACTAGCTTTCCTTTAATCTATTGAGTGTGTGTGTGTGTGGGCGTGCATGTGTGACATGCATTTAGGTTGCATATTTTATTTTTTTTTAATATAACATCTTTTTAAATTAATTTCAGGTGTACAAAACAATGTAATAGTTAGACATTTACACCCCTCACAAAGTGATAACCCCCCTCCCCCAATCTACTACCCCTCTAACATCATATATAGCTGTTACAATTCCATTGACTCTATTCCATGTGATGTATCCACATCCTGTGGCTATACATATATATATTAAATGACAGCTGACATTCAGTATTATTCAGCTTCAGCTTCAGGTGTACACTGCAGTGGTGAGGCACCTACACCATCCATGAAGTGGTCTTCCTAATAAGACAGGTGTCCATCGGATACCCTACAAAATCTTTACGACATTATTGATTGTATTCCCCAAACTGTCTTTTGTATCCCCATGGAAATCTTGTGGTTATCAATTTGTGCTTACTAATCCCCTTACCTTCTCCTTCATAAGGCTGCATAGTTTTTTTTGTTTGTTTTTTATTGTTTTTTTTTTAAAGATTTTTATTGGGGAATTGGGGGAAGGGGAACAGACAAGTTGCCGTCATTTTTGTTCCTCAATCTAGTTGTGGAGGACGTTGCTTCACTGGCCCAAGTTGGCACCGTCATTGTGCTCTTCCCTGGTAAGGCAGATCAGTCGCCGGCCTCTGGACGGCCGCTCACTGCGGCTGCTGGCCGCTCACGCTGGCTGCTGGCTACACACAGCAGCCCATGGCAACCCACCGCCACAGGGGCTGCAGCCCACGCCGTCGCCGGCGACCCACGGCAACCCAGCTCCAGGTTGAGCTGTTGTTCAGCATCCCAGCTGTGGAGGGCAGTGTCACTGGCCCTCATATGTGGGATCCGAACCGGGGCCCTCTGGCATCCCAAGCGAGTTCTTAACCATCGCGCCACTCGGCCGGCCAAGGCTGCATAGTTTTTAACAGTAGTTAATGATAGTTACTTTGAGAGTTAGAGAATTGATTTTGTTTTTCCTAATACGGCTTTGTTTATAGCTATTTGATAATTCTATCAAATTATTTGACTTTAAAACAAAATAATTAACTATACAGTGTTTGAATGATGTGGGAATGCAGTGGATAAATATTTCTTCAAAGAACATTTTGGCAGACGGAAAATGAATCAAACTAATCATTGGTGTCCTACAATCATTGTGCTGTTAGAAAATTACTCCTCATAGTCATATATTGTGTTGTTTTGGTTTCTATATAAGTTGAGTTGAGGGGGTGCAACCAATTTTGTTATAAAAGGTCATAGCACTAAAGATACTACCCTTTCAATAGAAAAGAAGAATGCCTTAGTGGGCATTATAGTATTAGCAATACTAGCTAAAGAATGACAAAATTACTATTCTTTAAATTAGACTACATCTAATAATAGCTTTGTGTTGTGGAAGTGTTTCATATGTTAAGTAATGAGCTCTAAAATACTCAAAGTTTATGTAGGATCCCCTAAGAAATGAGTGTTTAATAAGGGACAATGTCAGTGATCTGTACCCATTATTAAAATGAATAAGCAAATTAGTTAAAATTGTAAGGCATTTAAATATATATATATATATATATATATATATATATATATATATATATATATATATGATATTTATTGAAGCTATTTCCTGTCACAAGGAAAGGAATGGTCATCATTTGATACAAATAAAGCACACTTAAGGTCCCATGCACTTTTCTGGTCTATGTGCAGAGCAATGGTCCAAGCCAGTGCTGTGATCTGCGGTGCCCTGGTAGAAGTCCAGGTTGCCTTGAGTCATTTTAGACAATTGGAAGCTGATTCACATGAGGGTTATGGAATAAAGAATGGTTAGCCTGTTCCCAGGGAAAGGACTTGGGCCTGACTTGGAAATGAGAGTAGGCAATGAACTTGAGTCTCATGTTCTCCTTCCTGACTTCAGGAGCATGTTTAGCATGCTCACTTCCACCAGGGGGAGCTTGACCAAGTAAGTGAGACTCTTCCACTTGCAAGGTAAAGCCTTCTCACCCTGGGTGCCAATCAACATGGGTCCGCCCAACGGAGGCGGGTTCAAAGTAGAAGCCAAGAAACCCAGGCCCCCTGCTGCCATTTTCAACGTGGATAGCCACAGTATTGATTAAGGATTTTTATTATTTTTTTATTAAAAAATTTATTAGTTTTTTAGATCAGTTTTAGATTCACAACAAAATTGAGCTGAAAGTACAGAGAGTTCCTATAAACCCCATTTCTCCCTGGCCCCCAACAACCTCTCCCATTATCGATCCTGCACCACTGTGGTATATTTATGACAATCAATGAACCTACACTGGCACATCATTATCACCCAATGTTCTTAGTTTATGTTAAGGTGTTGTACAGTCTATAGATTTGGACAAATGTATGATGACATGTATTCACCATTGAAGTCACATATAGAATAGTTTCACTGCCCTAAATATCAGTGCTCTGCCTATTCACTCTTCCTTCTCCCACCCCACCCCCCCAATCTTGGCAACCACGGAACCTTATATTGTCTCCATAATTTTGCTTTTTCCAGAATGTCATACAGTTGTAATCACGTAGTATGTGGCCTTTTCAGATTGGCTTCTTTCACTTAGTAAGATGCATTTAGGATTCCATGTCTTTTCATGATTCAGTAACTTATTTCTTTTTAGTGCTGAATAATATTCCATTGTCTGGATGTAACACCGTTTATTTATCCATTCACCTACTGAAGGACATCTTGATTGCTTCCAAGTTTCAACAACAATGAATAAACAACAATGAATAAATGCTATAAACATTCTTGTGCAGGTTTTGTGTGATCATAACTTTTCAATTCTTTTGAATTAATACAAAGAAGTACAACTGCTAGATTGTATATTGAAAGTATGTTTAATTTTGTATGAAACTGCCAAACTGTCTTTCAAAGTGGCTGTACCATTTTCCATTCCCTTATTATTGAATGAGAGTTCCTGTTGTTCTACATCCTCACTAGCATTTGGTGTTGTCAATGTTTTGGATCTCATTGTTTTAATACTTAAGGCATTTTTAAAGGTTAATAATCTTCTCAAAGGTTAAGACTCTCATAGGAGAATGAGCACCTGCCAAAGGATTCCTATGTCTAAAAAATAAAGCTCTTTATTACAGTAAGATTTAATTATTTTAAAGGAAATTGCTCTTATCATAGAGTGGTTGGAAAAATTGCTAGAAGAAAAGGAGACTAAAAATTCTAAAGACTTATTATTATCAACATAACTCCTATACAAACGTTCAGTCCTAGAAAAAGAGACATTTTTGGCTTTCATTTATCTGGTTGTGACCATTGCTTACCTAAATGTGTTTGCCCCAAAAAGCACCATAGACAATGACTATGCAGAGTATAAACCCATAGAAGGTTTAAGGCTAAACTTTATGGCAATACTTCTAGTCTATATTAAGCTGTATGCTTTTTCTTTTCTTTTTTCTTTTGTCTTAAGATGATTACAATCTTATCGAGATGACAATTTAGCAATGAAACTTCATAAAGGGTAATGAACTAACTAGAATATTTATGAATATGGCATGCATGAAAGTTACTATAAAATTTCTATGGGTCCAATTTCGGAAGTACTACCCACGAAGACTAAACTACATGACTTGTACTAACACTATTGTCATTTTATACCTCAGAGTCTTATTGAACAAACTTGCCATGGGAAATCAAAATATCATTACTGTAGTAAGATACCTGATGTAAATTGAAATTTAGTACAGGAATAAAAAAATAATAAATAATAAGATAGCTTCTTAATCAGGCAACACATAAGTATTAATTGTCTAGTCCTTTAGCTAGACGCAAAGCAAGGAAGCTAGCATTCTGCATTTATTTTTCATGTGAGAAAAAGGTTCCTACTGGGTTAACAAAATGCAATTGCATTTTATAGCTGTAAAATTTTTTCAACAGGACCGTAGATTGACCTCATGATATCACAGGTAAAGTTTACTGCTAGCAACAGCTTATTTTGCAATTATCGCATGGCAGCATTTTTCCTAAACTCTAATTTCAGTAGATATTGGTTTAATCTATCAGAATTTCCCATTATTGTGTTTTTAAGTAAGGCATTAAGTTATTACCCAAACACAATGGTGTCTGAGTTCTTATGTATTACAAGCTGAGTGAGAAGACAGAAACAAAATTATATCTCATTCTAGTAAAAATGACAGCAACATTTTTTTCTCTAATAGCATCCTACGGGAGGCCCAAACTGATTTGCACTCTGCTCTCTATTTGTATAGTTAATTAATCCAAAAGAAGCATTTATTAACTTGAATTTTATAGTCTGCTTAACTTTAATTTTTAAAATTCCCATCTTAAGATTGCACATTATTTAGCAGACAAAAGCAAAAGAAGTTGATGTAGGAATCTAAAATATACTTAATAAGGACATATATTCTTAGCTCTGAAAACCCACAGTTTCTCTTGTGTTCTCTCTCTCTCTCTCTCTCTCTCTCTCTCTCTCTCTCTCCCCCCCCCCCCCTCTTTATATATAGCTAAATAGGAGGCAAGGCAGTAGAAAGGGAATGAAATTGGATGTTGTATTAGTTTCCTATTGT
>NW_017731550.1:2094928-2097984 GCF_001890085.2 Hipposideros armiger | reverse complement strand
AGATAGTGACTGGACTTGGAGCTGAGCTAGCTGTGCCCTCCACAACTAAGATTGAAGGACAACAACTTGGCTGTTCTCCTTCCCCAATTCCCCCCAAAAATCTTTAAAAATAAATAAATAAAATAAATAAATAAATAATAAATAAATTGCAAAAAGGTAGTATAGAGTAATGGTTAAAAGAACTAACTCTGGAATCAAGATCAACTTGTTTTAACCTAATCCTGCCCATTATTCATAGATAGGTTGTTTCACCTGTCTGTATCTTGGATTCCCTATCTGCAAAATAGGCTAAATAATAGTATTTATGTTGTAGACTTACTGTGAGGAATATATGAGAATTAAGTGTGAAATATGTAGCAAATAGCTTGTACTTGCTAAATATTGAAAACTATTAACTGCTACTATGCTATATAAGTTGACCTTATTCTAGATGCTTTAAATTAAAATTATATGATTCTTGTGCCAGCTGAGTGCCTCGTTGGTTAAGAGTTGGCTTGGGAGCGCAAGCTCTGAGCAGCAGGTCCCTGGTTCAGATCCCACATGAGGGCCAGTGACACTGCACCCTCTACAGCTAAGATTGTGAACAACACCTCGACCTGGAGCTGGGCTGCCGTGAGTCACTGGCAATGGCGTAGGCTGCAGCTTCTGCTGCAGTGGGCTGCCATGAGCTACCATGAGTGGCCGGCAGCCAGCATGAGCGACTGGCAGCTGCCGCGAGCTGCCGTGAGCAGCCATGAGCAGCTGTCCAATGGCCAGCGAGTGACTGCTTCACCTGGGAAGAGCACAATGAGCACAATATCAACATGGGCCAGTGAAGCAATGTCCTCCACAACTAGACTGAGGAACAAAAGGACAGAAACTTGTCTGTTCCCCTCCCCCAATTCTCCAATAAAATCTTAAAAATTTTTTTAAATAATAAAAAAATAATAAAATTATATGATACTTAAATTCATGCTCAAGAAAAAAAATTATATAATATTCTTGCAATTAAAGAAGTCCACAAAAAACAAAGTAGATTTTAGTTCCTTGTTTTAAACCAACTTCAGCTTTTTTTTTAGCCTGAAAGCTTCAAGAAGAAAAAAAGTAATGATTTTGTTAATTGGAAATCTTATATAAAAATACTCAAAAGAGTCAGCAAAGAGATGTTCTAAAATTGTACTAACTAAATATGTGCATTATAAACTTTGAAAATTTCATTTTATTAAACTTTGATTTTTATGTTGAATTTAGCTTTCGTTTTTATAGAGTAAAAAATTCAAAAGGTATTTGGTTATATAGATTGACTTCAAGTAGTGCCATGAGTATATTCTTTTTGATGCCAGGCATACATATTTTTAACCCCAACACTGCATCCAAGTAAGTAAGATGCACTGAGACTAGCTTCTAGTGTGAACACTTTCCCAAGTGTATGTCCTCTGCCAATTCATCACATTAAGAAGTTGGTGAAAGCAGACATTTGTTAGTAGGGATTAGACACCAATATCTGGGTACTTCAGAAAAATGTTCTAAAAAATTTGACGTGGAGACTTATTCTCAGCTATGGAATGAGTGACCTGGATATTACCTTTGTGCCCTACACATCCTTTCCATGTCTTTCTGATTAGGCTGTAAGTCTCACTCTCTCATCTATTCTTAATATTGATTGTTCCTTTATTTTTTTGTGAGTTTATGTTTTTTTGTGTCTTCTCTTCATAATATAATTTTTTTNAAAAGCAAAAGAAGTTGATGTAGGAATCTAAAATATACTTAATAAGGACATATATTCTTAGCTCTGAAAACCCACAGTTTCTCTTGTGTTCTCTCCCCCCCCCCGCCTCTTTTTCTCTCCTATTCTTTCCCCCCCCCTTTCTCTTTATATATAGCTAAATAGGAGGCAAGGCAGTAGAAAGGGAATGAAATTGGATGTTGTATTAGTTTCCTATTGTTGCTGTATTATCACAAGTATAATTACTTAAAATAATACAAATTTATTTATTTTCTTACAGTTCTCTAATTCAGAAGTCCAAAATGGATTTCACTGGGCTAAACTCAAGATGGTGGCACACCTGCCTTTTTTTCTGGAGGATCTAGTGAAAAAGCCATTTTAATGACTTTTTTATAGTATTAAAATGAGACTACAAAAAAAAGTGAACTATTTGAATATTTTAATGCAATATCATGCCTTAAAATTACACTTCCAAAGGTCATGATTAGATAAGAGTTAATGTGATTCAGAGGCTGAACATTTGTATTATGGTTTCAAATTTAGAACCTTTTTAGATTTGATTCCTTAATAAAGCTTAAAATACGGGTTCTCCCATCTCAAGTAGATACTAAAGAGAAACTCACTGACCCTACTGAACCACATTCTTCCTGCAACCCGAAATCTTATAAATGAAAGTTTCTTGTTGCTTGCATTTTCTGTAGATGTTGACCTGAAAAGTCACATATAATGAGAGCAGTGCTGAAGTAGTAACCCTGTCATTTTTATACAGTTTCAGCCAATAGTTTCCTGATATCAGCAAGAGATTCAACAGATAGAAGAACAAGTGACTCTCCTGAAGTCCTCTGACCTCAATAGAGTGTGAAAGAAATGAATTCATTCAAGAGAGATGGTGTGGTTGAAGCAGCAGATGTTTACAATTTGCCTGACAGCTCTCAATAATATGGAATTACATGGATTCAATACCTAAATGAAATTAATTGTCTGTTTGTCAAATATAGTAAATATAAAGAGTTATGTGTAAGTGACAATTGATACATTGATTTGACACAGATGGTTCATGTTCTGGTATATTTTAGTGAACCATGTCAGTCAATCTAATGTCCTAGAATTTTTAAGATTTGCAAACATGTCATTTAAAAAATAAATTGCAGAGGGTCCGGCCTAGTACCTCAGTTGGTTAAGAGCGCGAGCTCTGAGCAACAGGGTTGCCGGGTCGATTTTCACATGGGCCAGTGAGCTGCGCCGAGCTGAGCTTCCACTGAGCTGCCAACAGGTGGCAGGATGGCTCAGCTGGTGAGAGCACCTGCTCCTAACAACAAGGTTGCCAGTTCGACTCCGCATGTGATAGTGG
>NW_017731550.1:2086293-2093128 GCF_001890085.2 Hipposideros armiger | reverse complement strand
CTCAGCGGCTGCTCAGCTCGGGCTGGACTCGAACCGCTGTTGCTCAGAGCTCAAACTCTTGAGCGAGCTCTTAACCAACTGAGCCACTCAGCCAGCCCTTCATAATATAATTCTATAAAGACAACTGTGATTAATTCCATTGTTATTAAAGAATTATTTCCTTTAATCATAGGGTAAATTTGTAGTCAGGAAAGGATAATATCATAGAACTAATGGAATGTAATTTGTACAGTGAGCTCTGGTGTTTAGCCCTCTTGGTATATGATGACCTTGAATTATGCTGGGCTCCTCAGATTCTGCTCCCCAGATAATAAGTAGCAATGGAGCCTGATGTTTAGATGAAGAAAAAAGTAAATGAAATAAAGAATGTGAGGGAGAAACTATGACAGAAATTCTTTTTCCTTATTATTAGTAAACCACTTTACAGAGTTATACTGGTCTAAACACCAGAGAGAAAGGGTAAATTATGGAGTTATCATGGTATCTCATGGGGTTTCCTATGAGTTTTTGCTGTAGGTTGCAAGACCACATAGTATGCTTTTCCTTAAAGCATGGCTATTAGTCTTGTCTTCGTGGTGTACAAAATGTTGCTTTTATCTGCTATGGTACATCTTAACCTTTGAACTGGAAGAAGAAAATATGTTCTTTGAATTGTGCATTCTCCTGATGAAATTGTGGCTGTAAACCTGAAGTTTATGTTGTCGTTATTGGTCATTTTTAGTGACAAATGAAACCTGTCTGGAAAATTCAGTAGTGCTCTGGATCTAACCAGAAAATGTGATTGCAGAATACTGAGACAGGAAGCAGTATCTTGTACATTATGTTGATTATTATAAAATCAGTTGGATTAATTATGCAGCCTTGGGCTGAAAATATTCTTGATGTGTGAGACTTCCAAAAAGGCTTGCTTACTGTTATTCATCCCTTATGTGCCTAGTATGCCAGTTTTTAATTCATTTAACTCACGTAAAAGAAAATTCCGTCCAAATTACTGTTGTGCTTAGCTTACCATGTCAAGTTTCACCTTATCTGCAGTGATGTTTTCAGATATTAATCAGGACTGCTTGTCCTGTGTCAGCACATGGTATTTCATGAGTAATATTATATCAACATAAAAGTAAAAAGCTTGCTCAATTTATATTTCATTTCTTCTTGTTCTTCTGAATACCCCCTCAGCTCATCGCAGACATACCTATTATCTGTTGTATACACTTTCCTCAAACTGTGTGTCCTTTCTTTAGCTGGTGAATACTTTCCTTCATTTAATCACTTATGCCTTTAAATGTATACTATGTAAGGCAGATAACAAATAGCACTTGCATTTCATAATGTTAATTTATTGACATTTATAAATAAAATGATTTTGTAATCAGATGTAAAGCTGGGTATGTTGCATGCTTTGTTGATTTTTTGTTTTGATACATTTTCACCATACGTAGGGGTGTCACATTTATCGTCCACAACAGAACACTTTGAGATTTAAAAGGGAGAGCTATTAATAATTATGCCAGGTCAATAGATGCAAACTGCTTCTGTCCTGGGAAAACTATGTCTCAGGGACCAAATCCAGGCCACCACCTGCTTTTGAATGGCCCACAGGCTGAGAATGATTTTTACATTTTTTTAAAGAGTTTATTGGGGAATTGGGGGAGGGGAAGGTTTGGGGAATCGGGGAAGGGGAACAGACAAGTTGCTGTTTTTTGTTCTTCAGTCTAGTTGTGGAGGACGTCGCTTCACTGGCCCATGTTAGTATTGTGATCATTGCGCTCTTCACGGCTGAGGCAGATCGGTCGCCGGCCATTGGACGGCCACTCACAGTGATTCTTGGCAGCTCACGCCAGCTGCCAGCTGCTCACACTGGCTGTCAGCCACTCATGGTAGCTCATGGCGGCCCACTGCAGCAGGGGCTGAAGACTACGCCTTCACCAGCGACTCACGGCAGCCCAGCTCCAGGTTGAGGTGTTCACCATCTTAGCTGTAGAGGGCACAGCATCACTGACTCTCATGTGGGATCCAAACCGGGGCCCTGCTGCTCAGAGCTGGCATCCCAAGCCAACTCTTAAACAATGCGCTACTCAGTTGGCCCAATTTTTACATTTTTTAATGGTTAGAAACAAATCAAGAGAAGAATAATATCTCATGACATGTGAAAAATATATGCAATAATTTGTGTCCATAAATAAAGTTTTATTGGAACACAGTCACATCAAATCATTTATAAATGGCCTATGGCTGCTTTCATACTCCAGTCGCAGAGTTGAATAGTTGCAACTTACGACTCACCATATTACCTAGAATATTTACTGTTTTAATCTTTAGAGAAAAAGGGTATTGACCCCTGATGTGGAGTATCCTAACTATAGCCCAATTTAGATCACTCATTTCTATAGGACAGGATACTTTTTTTCCAACAGTGCCTATGAAATGGCATATCTATAAATAATACTTATATGTATTATTACGTATGTTATAATGCTGATGTTGATGGTATTCTTTCTGGTGATACATTTACCCCTTCTGTAGTTTCCTATTGATGAAACTCTTCCAGGTCACTTTTTTGGCCCCATCACAAAGTCTGCTAGAAGATCTTTAGTCCTTCAACAATATACTTCTGCATGTAATTATTCACATTGTTAATTTTGATGTGACTTAAAAATAGGTTTTTCTTCAAGAACCAGACTGCTTCCATTTTCTCTACACACACAAAAAAAATATTAGGCGACCTTGAAAGCAGTTTTGGGTTTTTGTCTGAATTCTTTTAAAAGTGTGAAGTAGAGTAATATTTTAAAGTAACCTCATTCTGTCTTTTTGGTATTGAATCAAAGGAGTTACAGGAATTCAACCTCATTGTCCAGTAGGCCAGATAAATTTCTCTTTTAAAGTGAATCATTATTTGTTGGCTAATTAACAAGCCATGTGTTTTCATAAAAGTAGGCACAACTGGTGCATTTGCAACACGGTTGTCTATGAAGTTTACCTGAACTGGGTGGTTTTCAGACTCTTCACCTTTCAGATTAGATCTGCTCTGTCAGTAGGCACATCTGGAATATTTTAAAGAATCACACACACTAAAATATCATGTAGCTCTAGAAATTAATTGGAAATTAAATTACCAGTAGAATAACAACAGATATATTGTCCTTGTACCTTTTGTTTACCAATTAGATGTACAAATGCTGACTTATGTGAAATGCACCAGTTAGCAAGTGGCATCTAGTGTGAACTGGAAGCCTGTGAGGAATGAGGTGAATTAGTATTCTCCTGGCACCAAAAATGTGCCATTCATAGCTTTTCTTTTGTAACACTAATTACATGTAATAATTCTAGGTTTTAGTTTTAAAAAGAACCCTTCATGTATAGGGTACTGTAAAAACTATTCAGTTCATATGTCAACCCTAATTAAAACCTATCTCAGAATTCATTAAAATCTCGATCAACTATTTAACATCCCTTACAGCAGTGCACCTTTAGATGAAAACCACTGCACCCTCCATTTCTTCTCTTTTCAGTTTTTGTTGTCTAATTAATAGAGACCATTAATTTGGAGGGATGAATTAAAAATGGAATGAATAGTATAAGCTTTGTGTAATCCTCTAAAGGTTTTCTATGCCATAATCAAGGTGAAGGAAAAATGCTTATTGCAAATGTCCTGAGCTGACAGAACTATATATTTAGAATCATTAAGTCTGTGGTAACTAGTGAAAATAAAATGTATAATGAGGATAAAATTAAATGAATAATAGAATCCAAGCTTTAATGACTCAAAAAAAAAAACCCACCTAATTCCTGTTCCTAAGTCCATGCTGGTCAAAAGGATATAAAATGCTTCACCTTATTTTTTTCTAAACATTTTAACAAGGAAAATGACTGAATTAAGATGGTTTAAGATTTTTATCCAATTTGTATTGTGACAATGGAAATTTGTTGAAGAAGTGGTTCTAGTAGACATTATAAATATGTATGATAAACAATATTGAGTCCTTCTTTATTCAGAGAAAAATCAAACAAAAATGTGATTGGCTGAGTAACTGAGAAAGAAAATATATGGTCTCCAAGAGGGCATACGTGTGAGAAGTATGGTGTGTTCACAACAATACCACAGTGGTTTTTCTTGCACTCCAGAATAAAACTTTGAGAAGATGTTCACAGACAAAAGCCTCACTACTCTAGATATGTCTTAGTCCACTCAAGCAAATTACCATAGACTTGGTGTCTTAAACAAACAAACAAAAAAACATCTTCCACAGTTCTGGAAGCCTAATATCAAGGTGCTGACAGATTCGGTGTCACGAGGAACTGCTCCTGAATTCATAGATATAGTCCTCTTGCTGTGTTCTCATGTGTTGGAAGGGGTGAGAGAGTTCTCTGTGATCCGTTTTATGGAACAGTAATCCCATTCATGAGAGTTCTACTCTAATGACCTAATCACCTCCTAAAGCCCTTACCTCCTAATACCATCACATTGGAGGTTAGGATTTCAACAAACAAAAAATTTTGGGGGGGGGAGGGGGGACTATTTGTATGTGGAATCTCCCAGTAAACTCACATTTTAACCCCTGTCCTGAATCATCCTTTCAGCTGAAGTACTACTAGGAACTGGACCTGTAGTGCTTTAGTGGGAAAAACTATCTTAGAACTTGATGCAATGGACACCAACACCCTGCAGCCTATGTCCACATCCGAAGATGGCTCCTGGGACTTCTGCATGAAAAAATTTCACACACAAGCCATTCATACATAAATTAAAAATATACTTTAACTCAATGGCTTTTACTTTCACCAAAGAAAAACTTATATTGTCTCAGGAAACATGTTTCTTCTAATGCTTAAATACCTCATTAAGGACATATAGTTGATCTCAGTGATATTATGACATTAATTTCTTAGAAATTTATAAGAATGTATCCATACCCTCTTCTACTTCTCTAAGTCTTGAACATTTACCAAGGTTGGTATAGGTATGTAACAGTGAAAACTGCCTTTCATGAGCTAAGAGTGTAATGGGGAATATAGATAAGAGGCATGCTCAAAGGACCTGATTCTAAACCCAGGCCAAAAAAAGATAGACCTGAATGAGTTTTTTATTTCTTCAAGATTATACTATTTGTTTCTTATTTTTCACTTTTGGAAATCAAGTTTTAATATTAGAGCAAGAGTTCTCAGAAAATGGAATTCTCATAAGCATTATATATTTCACAGAAGTCCTGAGACTCTTTTGTCATCTTCATCTTCTCTATCATGAAACCTGAAAACAGACAAACAAAAAATCCACTCTCCCAATAGTAATTCAAACTTGACAGTTTTGTCAGGGATTGGTTAGCTGCTAACCAAAGTGTTTTTGTTTTTGTTTTTCTTTCTGCTAGTCCACAGCTAGATATCATTTCTCAGCCTTTCTTGAAATTGTGTGGAGCCTCATGACTGATGCCTGGCTCACTGGCTCATAGATTGTGAATATCCTGACTCAAGAAATCAAAGTGAATGAAGAAAGTACAGAAATTTATGAGTTGAAACGAATGGAAATATGACTGTTATTACACTTTAAAAAATAGGAAATAAAATTGAAAAAGCTTTGGAGAATCCAGTGGCCTATGACAAAGATCAGATCAAAGGTGTGGCATTCTTACTGCAGCAGGAATCAGAATTCCAAAGCCTCTACAAAGGAGTACTTGACCTCCCCAACTTGAGGTGTGTTGATGGTGATCTTGAGAGGGTTTCCATAGGGTGGAGGAAAAAACAAGGGGGTAAAAATGGATACAGGAGTTGTTCCCAGGACTTAGGGTCTAATCAAGAAATATCACTCTCTTCATGTATAGGGGCCCTTTAAAATGTCTGCTGTTGTAGGATTTCATAAATCCTTACCACAGTCACATTTTAAAATATTTTGAATGGAAGCTTTTATTGTGGCTATGTTATTTTTTCACTTCTTTTGTAAATTGGATATGTGTACGGTTTGGGAGTAAGGAATGGAAATATGTTGATTTATATTCACAAGGATTATCAATTCATAAGAAGCCACATTTGGATTTAATGGAGCGTTTTTGCATTATCAGAAGATACTGGACCTATAGCTAGATGCAATGACTGAATAGGACTTTAGGGAAGTGGAAAAATGAGTTCTTTATGTGGGAACAAAAGTAAAATGAATATTTTGTGACTACAAGAGAAAACTGTAGCAGGAACTGACTGAATTTAACAAAATCCCCTTTCTCTTTGGTATACATTTTCTGACCTTCTTTGACATGCGTTGGGGCTGATAGGATGTAAATATGATATATACCATGTCTAAGTCTGCCCATAACAAACTTCCTACCACGTTCTTCTACTAAATCTGTTCTTCTGCCTTGCAGTAGATGTTGAATGCCTGAGCTGACTGTAGAAACCATGTTTTGAAGATGACAGAGCCTTCATCAACCTGGGTCCCTGAATACCTGTGTGGAGGAAAGTACCCCTTACCTCAACCATGCTGGTATTTGGCTTTTGCATAAATGGGAAATAAACTTTAATTGAGATAAGCCATTGGGATTTCAGCATTTATCTGTTATATAAGTTAGGGTGCCTAAAAAGCATACTAGTAGAAATACACAGCTTTTAAAAGTCCCACTGAAAATAATATATATATGTATATATATATATTAAATATAATTTAATTTTTAAAATTAGTTTCAGGTATACAACACTGTGCAATAGTTATACTTTTTACTCCTTAAAGTGAGAACCCCCCTCCCCCAATCTGCCGCACCACTCCCTGCCACCCCAATATCATACATATCTATTACAATTCCCTTGACTCCACTCCCACACTATACTCCACATCCTGTGACTATATATATATATA
>NW_017731550.1:2081052-2082256 GCF_001890085.2 Hipposideros armiger | reverse complement strand
TATTACGATAGTGTTACTGTTGATCTCTGTCTTTATGTCTGTCAAAAACAGTTTTATATATTTAGGGGCTCCTATGTTGGGTGCATAGATATTTACTAGGGTTTTGTCCTCCTGTTGAATCGATCTCTTTATTATTATTTAGTGCCCTTCTTTATCTTTTATTGTAGTCTTCATTTTAAAGTCTATTTTGTCCAAAATAAGTCTTGCTACTCCAGCTTTTTCTCATTTCCATTTGCGTGAAATATCTTATTCCCTCCCTTTACTTTCTGTCTGTGTTTGGATCTGAGATGAGTCTCTTGTAAATAGCATATGCATGAGTCCTGTTTTCTTATCCACTCAGATACTCTGTGTCTTTTGATTGGATCATTTAACCCGTTCACATTTAAATTGATTATTGATAGGGGCATATTTATTGCCATTTTGTTATTTGTATTTCTGGTCTTCCTTGGTTCACTTGTTTTCCCCTTCCTTGTGTTTAAAAAAGCCCTTTTAACATTTCCTGCAATGCTGGCTTGGTGGTAATGAATTCCTTAAGCCTATTCTTTTCTGAGAATCTCTTTATCTCTCCTTCAATTTTAAGTGATAGCCATGCTGGGTAGAGCAATCTTGGTTGTAGGCCTCTATTCTGCATCACTTTGAACATTTCCTGCCACTCCCTTCTGGCCTGCAGAGTTTCTGTAGAAAAGTCAGGTATTAGTCTTATAGGAGTTTCTTTGTAAGTAATCTGCTGTTTTTTGCTTGCTGCTTTTAGGGTTCTGTCTTTGTCTTTAACCTTTGCCATATTAACAATGATGTGTCCTGGTGTGGATCTGTTTGGGTTCCGTTTGTTTGGCACTCTCTGCACTTCCTCGGCTTGTATGTCGATTCCCCTCACCAGGGTAGGGAAGTTTTCAGTCATTATTTCTTCAAATACATTCTCGATCCCTTGCTTCTTCCTTTCTCCTTCTGGTATTTTTATGATGCGAATGTTGTTGTGCTTGATGTTGTCCCACAGGTCTCAAACTATTTTCATTGTTTTTTATTCTTTTTTCTGTTGTTCCAACTAGGTGATTTTTGTTATTTTGTCTTTTAAATCATTGATCTGATCATCTGCTTCATCTAATCTACTGGTGATTCCTTCGAGTGTGTTCTTCATTTCAATTATTGTATTCTTTAGTTCTAACTGGTTGTTTTTCATGATTTCTCTATCCTTCTTTATGTCCTC
>NW_017731550.1:2077522-2079600 GCF_001890085.2 Hipposideros armiger | reverse complement strand
AATAATAATAAAGAAAAGAACGGGGAAGAAAAAAGAAGAAAAAAAAGAAAAATAAATAAATAAAAGCCTTTTTGCCCACTTTAACCTGCAGACCACTTGCTCAGCAATAGAGAGACTCTGGGAGACTCAGTGCCAGCTGTTGGGGGGAAGGGCTCAATGTGTCATGTGCTGGCCTCCCTCTCAGGCTTGTTGTGAGCTTCCCGCAATTAGTTGCTGTGTGCTCTGGAACCGTGTTCACCACCAAAAATCCTCACAGGTTGTTGCGGGCTGTCTGCTGCTGCAAAAAACCCTGTGTGGCCTGCGGAGGTGGGGGGCCAGGTACCAGGAGTTCAGGGTGCCCCCTGCAACACAGCTCTAGGTGGGTGGGGCAGGCCCCCAAGGCACCACAGGATATGGTAAGCGGCCCTCACCAAGTCAAAGCAGCATGCACTCCTGCACCAGCAATCAGTTCGCACAAACGCGCCAGGGATGCCCAGGCAGGATCATGGAGGCACCTAGTTCACAGCCCAGCACTCCCAGGAAAACTCCCAGTCCCAGCCTGTCTCAATCAGCCGCTTGCAGATCAGGCCAGCAGCCCGACAGCCAATCGCCAGCCTGGCAACTCTGCATTTGCAGTGTGGAGAGCGGGATCCAAGGTAGTTCGCGGGTTCCCGCGACTCAATGAACAGCCTGTTGGAGCCAGAGCCCACCCGCCAGGCATTTTCGGGCTACACAGCACAAACAGTGCGGAGGGTGGGGATCCAAGGTCGCATGCGCGCCCATGTATACACACACTCCTGTGCCAGTTCCACCAGACCAATGAGTCCCGGACCTGAGCCTCTGTGGGAGGGTCCAACTCTGAAAAAATGTCACCCTCCTGTATACTACTTGTGTGCAAGCTCCACACCAGGGGATCAATGGCCCCAAATCTCCAGCTCCCATGACAAAGGTGCTCAGTTCAGCCCTTTCCTGCAGGCTCCTGGGCCCTGCTCACACAGCTACTCCCTCCACCAGGAACTGGGTGGGTGAGTGCTCACCGGAGAGTGAGTTCATGTGCCAGCTCCACTGGTTGTCTAGCCACACTCAGCCTCACCGAGTTGAGCAAAGAGAGTCCTCACTAATTTCTACTGCCAGCTATCCTGGAACTCCTCTTCCCAGCAAGGCAACTCTGGGCTGGTGAGCTCGGTGTGGGGCTGCAGGGTCTCTCCCCCAACAGGAGAAGCCTCCTCACCACTGAGGTGTCCCTCACGGGGTTCGCACTCTCTTGTTTCTGCCCCTCCTACCAGACTCGAAGTGGCCACCTCTTTAAGTCCTTCATTTAGAGGTTCTATTCATCTAGTGTTCAGGGGACTTGCGAAGTTGAATGTTGTATAATTATTTGGAATTTTGGTGTGATCCTGGGAGGCAGTTGGCACAGCGTCTGTCTATTCCACCATCTTACCAGAAGTCCAAAAATAATATTTTTTAAGATTAAAAAATCTAGCATAGTATATTGCTGATTTTAATTGAGATTGTGTTTGACATTGTAAAATTTTGAATTATGTTATCATCTCAACAACTAAAGAACCATTCTGTTTTCAATAGCATCTCTCTTATTGGCATGGAAAGCCAAGAGAGTTAATTTTTATTTTTATATTTCAATGGAAACATTTTGTATGAATTTCTGGAAGGAAATAGAACACAAAGTTGCAATAATCACAATATTATATTCAAGTTCGACCGTTTGTATATTAGTAAATTCTTCAGTAGTGTGAATAATCCCAAAGAGAAATATCAAGACAAAGAAAATGAGTCTTTGACCCAAGTTAAAAGTGGGTAAGTGTTTAGGGGAAATTGGGAAACACATCCCTTCATGTCAAGACTGCTATTATCCATTAAGGTTCAGCTTCAGAACTGCCAGCACCTCAACTTTGCAGCTGGAACTCTAGACTGGGAAGAAATCAGTGAGACTTTGGGACAAGGATTTATGCCTTGATGTATTGCTCCCTTCCTCCTCCCAGTTGAAAGGGTCTCTGATTTGGCAAGAAATGCACATATTCACACTTCCATTTTAGTAAATTTCTCAGGTGAGTAACTACTCAGTACTGGTACTGATTTCT
>NW_017731550.1:2058666-2073096 GCF_001890085.2 Hipposideros armiger | reverse complement strand
TCTCTCTCTCTCTCTTTCTCTCTCTCCATCCTACTCTCCCTTTCTCCCTCCTTCCCTCTCCCCCTCCCCTTCTCCCCCTTCTTCTCCCTCTCTCTCTTTCTCTCTTTTTTAGATTTAAGGTGAAGTTGACTTCCTAGAGAAAGAATGAGAGAAACATAAGCCTTTTTCTCCAGTTCAGTGATAGCCTTCAAAACATCCAGGTTAATTCTACCAGAAAATTCCTTTTAGATGGCTCTTTAAAGGTTACCTAATCACATTTTCCTGTTTGAGTGAATGGATGAATAGATGGATGTCATGTGAACATTTCAAGTTATCTGACAAAAGTTAAGTTAAATGTCTATTCAGTAAACTAAATTTAATTTTTAAATTAAAATGATACCAGCCTGAAATGTACGTACTTCAACATTAAAGTGGAGCTCATAATATAAATTCTTGTTTTAATTGATAAAAGACATACATTTGTCATATATTAAACCATAAAAGTTTTGTTAACATATTGTTAAAATTGGAGTATGAGAGAATAGGAATTTCTGAATACACATACTAGTTTATCTATAAGTTGGAAATATACATTTCCAGGAAAAAATATTATTCCAAATTATAAAAAAAGACAGTCTTTCTCCTTGTCAACTTTTAAAGCTATTAGACAGGAAGACTTTCAAAGGCATAAACTAGTTATCTATCAACAGGAGCAATATCTTTCCAGAAACAAATTTCATTCCAAATTTAAAAAGAAAATTTGCTTTTCTCTGTGTCAGCATTTAAAGCAGGTGCCTTTTTCTGATTAAACACAATATGTTACTTATGCTAAAATCTTGGGCAATGAAACAAACAGAAAACTGTGAGCTGTACTGTTGTCATCACTTCTTTTCTTCTTTCTTCTTCTGCTTCTGCTTCTTTTTTTTTTAATTACCCAGAACACCACATAGCTGGCTTTCAAGCTTATTTTCCAGATCACTGATAGCAATGCGATTTTGTGTTTGTGTGTGTATATGTTTTGTTTTGAAAGACATCAGCCTGAAGCAGTTTCAAATTTCTAGCAACAATTTCTTAAGGAGTATGTCATAAATGAATTATTGACCACATTTTTTTCCAGGTCACTCACTTGTCAAATGCTTGGTAGGAAGATGTCAAATTTCAGGGCAACTACAGTCCGCATTTATGAACCTACTTAGAAAACTATGTAAGAGTTCTGTGGATCCTAATATGTGCTTTAGAACCATCAAGAAACCATTGTTCTTTACAATTAACATATTATTGTCTCTAAAACATATTTTATAAGTCCTTTGTCTAAAATATGGTCCCCAAATTTTCTCAGGAAATTCCATGTGCTTGGAATACTTCTTTAAACACAATTCAAAACTGCAGGGGGTAGAAGTCTGCTGTGGTTTAGTGGAGTTAACTTCTTTTAATGTAAAAAGGTCAAGATTAATGAAGAAACTAGCACATTCAAAGTTCCACTGAGAAACATCCCAATGCTTTTAGCAATTCACTTGAAATGAAGGAGGAAAACCACCCCCTTTAACATTTTAAAACTATGAAAGTCTAATGAACCATGTTACCTCCTGTAGTTTCTACCAAACCAAAATCTATGCAAGGACTGGGCTTATTAGCATTAAGCGGAAGCAGACCATTCAGCTCCAGCAATAGCTTCTTGCAATGTTTTCACCATTATCCTTCTATCTGGTTGATGAAATATTGCTTTCTAAACTGTATTTCATATTTCTTGTTGTTGATGTAAAATTCCATAAATTAAATGCCCCTCTCTCAAAATGACAAAAATACTTTCTTTTAACAAGTGTCCAGAATGTATTCATTTTTCTCCAACATGGTAGGTTCTTGAAGCCAGGTGGTTTTTGTTGTTTCAGTGTTTATTTTTTTTCTATATCCCCCAAACTATTGGATAATAGTTTATGAAATAAGGAAGATAATTAGTGATTAGAATATACAAAATATAGAATAATTAGATATATAACTTGGGTGTTTTTCTGAGTCATTACAATAGAGGCTACTATGTTATCAAAATATTAACAATCTCAATTGCTTTTAAGATTTTTACATCTCATTTTAGGAAAAGAAAACTCTGTTGCAGTTAAAAGCCAATACATTATTTAAAGCACACCCTTCCAGGTTACCTGATTCTAGTTCTATGAGGACCTTTCATTGCATTTTAGATATTTTACAAGTTGTAGGTAAGTAATACTAAGGCAACATATATCTTGTCTATAGACATGTAAATAAATTCTATTGGCTAAAGATTCATTGAATTATTTTCCTTACTCTGGAAGAACCCAGTTTTGCCTCTATTAACATATTAATTTCAATGTTCTGAATCTGTAAATGTGTCTGTTCTTTGGATTGTCCTTTTATCTGGTTGTAACATCTTACTCTGCCCTTCATTAATGAATTAATGTGCTCATTTCACATGTATTTGAAAATCATGCTTTTCATTTTTTTTCTAACTAAGGAATTATATCCACAAGATTTGCATTATATTTATATTTTGACAACAAAATACAAATGTATTTCTTAGGTTGTATATAGTTTAATTCCCAAAATTAGAATCTCTGTCTTATTCTACTGCCCCAGCACAAGCAGATGTGCATATAATTAGTATTTTGATATAAGTTGGCTCAAACAACATCACTCAAGATTAAAATCAGTATTCTATTGTGAATTTTAAAAAATGTGTATATATATTTTGATTTCCATTTCCCTAAGAATTCTGTTGATTACCGATGCTAGAGATCTTAGCAGATTATCCAAAAGTTGGAAGATCTTTTGAAAAGTGCTATATAAAAAATAGATACATACACTTATGACAAGATCCTCCATTTGGTGTGATGGGTCTAATATTACAAGGGCTATGTGTCCAAAGAAAATTGCATTGTATGTTCTATACCCCAAAAGTTTTAGATAAGACATATAATGTGATTTGCCTTTAAACCACATACCCTCTGGAGACATTGGAAAACAAAGGGATGGCATTAAAGAAAAAAAAAATATATATATATATGTATAAACAAATTTACTCACATATAAATATACATATTTATATTTGTGAAGCTAGAGATATCATCACATCCTATCCATGTTCCTAAGAAGGCTAATGGAAATAGAAACATAGTGAGAGTATTTTATGAGTACTTTGCACATTTGGCTCAAATCTACCACCTAATATAGTCTTCAGCGAGTGACTTAAAATTTCTGAATCTTGTTTTCATCATCAATATGTGACAATAGTAACATTTTAAAGTACTGTGAAAGTCAAAGTAGCAATGTCTGCTAAAGTGCTTTGGCATTGTTAAATGCAAAGTTGAGATAGTTGTAACACTTCAGGACTAATTCTAGCTTCCACATCTGTCTCTGAGGCAAAGCATGTTTCTTAGATTGAAGGCCTAGGGAGATTCATGCTAGCGTTAGTATTACTGTGCGCAGAGTTTGTAGAGAGAAGACTGAAAAGTGTTGTTCCTTTCTGATTCTCCAGGAAGACTGGAAATTATTTATTTGATCCACTTGTCAACTTGTTTTCTTTTGCTAGAGATGTGAATTCCTAAATATATATTTTCAGTAAGTTTGGAATTATTAGAAAAAAGTGTATGTGAATGTGAAAGCATAGGCATTTGGGAAGTTCAGGGGGAGTACATTGTGTGTGTGAATCCAATGCCGCTACCTTGAATGAATTATTCTTGGATATTTTTTCTCTTGAAATTCTTAATTTCTACCTGATGGGTTAAAGCAAGTAACCATCTTCCAAATACCTGGCTGTTGTTTGGAAGTATCTGTATTTTTGGCCTATAATGATCAGATAGAAAATAACTCTGCTTCACACATGAGCTTTTAGAGTCTGAGACTTGATGCTTCCATTTCCATATGATTGAGTGCAGGATAGAAGTTACAAAGGGAAAAATAATGAGCCAGTGGGAAAATCAGATGTTTATTAGTGTGTTTTCTTTTTTTTTTTTGGGGGGGGGAGGGTTTGGTAGATATGGTTTTCCTAGAATAGCAATGACACCCATATTTCAAAATAGTTTATTACACCAAGCATGGATTTTTTTTCATGGTTTGCTGTTTGTTTGTTTTTTTATATACCACATTGCTGCTTTTTATCTGGTTGATCATCATAGATGGACAGATTTGGAGAAGAGGGCCTAAATCATTCATTTGGGATGGCTCTCATTTACATATCATAGCAGTCACAAACTAAGGGCTGTCAGACAAATCATGCTTTGTTTGGAAAGCAAATTTGTAAAGAATATTGTACCTGAATGCCTTGAGGTGGTGTATATGCTCCCTGTTTTATACCCAACTGTCTTATGATATTATGGTCTCTGCCTGACTCCTACAGGCATTTGAGTTTTCAGATGCTTAGCCTATAAAACGAAGAGGATTTAATCATTAGTCTCCGTTGCTCACTCTGCTGCGTTTTAGCAGGGAAAAGTTCTAAATTGATAATAAAATCTTTCCAGAAAAATTCTTTAGACTAGACGCAGTTCAGCTTGTCAAACCTTTTGGAAATCAACAGCAGAGAGAAACACTACAACGTGGTGCCCTTTGACACTGTAGCATCCCATATTTTCACCCTGTATTGCTTTGGAGTACCTGAAAGATGTGAGTGTGGTACAGTGAATGAAGCAAAAAATAAAGAAGGGAATGGCAGAAATATGTTTAAATATTACTTTTTCCTTTTTTTCTCTTAAACTAATAAGAGTTTTAAAATGAATCAAATACATATTTTAATTGATAAACTGACTTTATATTCACCTATTGGAAACAGTACAACATATTTTACATAAGATTATGAAATATGGATGTTTTACTAAAAGACAGGAAGAGCTTTTTTCCAGTCTTTAAAGTAAATACATATTCAAAGGATCTTAAGGCATACCATTTATTCATATTCATATCTATTGAAATACTGTACATCCACATACTTCAATAAATAGTTAAAAACCTGACCTCTTTTTAAATCATTTCTGAATTTCAAAAACAATTTTTATTGAAAAGATTAAATAGGTAACTTTTGGCTGTGTCACAAAGCTAAGTACAATAGATGTATTAACAATTGTTCAATAAATTTGATCAATATAGATGATTGGCTTTGATAAATTTCTCAGCGTTTTCTGAGTTCACACATTGGGGTATTTATATGTATATATATATTGTCCTGAATTATCTGGGTTTGTAATTTTCTCAGTTCTCCAGTCTACTTTCTAGATACAGCTTAAATGTTATGATGAAGCATTAATTTTTCAGTTAAGTTTTAAACCCCCAAAATTAGCTTGAAGTTTGACATTTGCTCTCTCAAATCTTTTAGAGTCCCCCCAAATACACAATACTATAATTTGGGCAGTATTTTTCATCATATAATTGCTGTATAATAGGAATTTAATGGTGTAACAGGACTTACATTTCAAATAGGATCATTGTAAAACATAATTACACCACTTGCAGTTAAACCAAGAATGCAAATGAATTAAGTCTATTACCCTAATATTCTGGTTCTCCCTCCCTCTCTTCCATCCTTCCTTCTTTCCTCCCTTTCCTATTTCCTTTCTTCCTCCCTCCCTTCCTTCTTTTTCTCTCCCTCCTTTCCTGCTTTCTTCCTTCTTTATTTCCTCTCTCTTTACTTCCTTCCCTTTTCTGCCTTTTTCTTTTCCTTCCACTCTCCTTTCTCAGCTGCTATTTATTTTTCTTTCTTCTTTCTTCAACAAAAAATTCAGGGGAACAAAAGAAATCCCACAAATGTAACTTGTGGAAATATAGTGCTGAAATGAATAGCTAGAAAGAAATTATTATAGATCAAAAGGTAAATCAATTTCATAAAACTGCTATTCTGAAATTGCAACAATCTTGTACAGTCAGGACTGATAAAATGGAGTAATCAGATGTTTCATATGTCCATAAATGTAAAAATCATCTACTTGAACATTATATGCAATACATTCACACAAAAAAGCAAATACTGTAGCCTTATTTGAACAATACTGAACTCATAAATACTCATGATTTCACTCTGTCCAGGGGCCTAAGGACTAGGAATGCTGCTGTGATACAGAAAAACATAGTCAATACCTCCTCTATTTAAAAATGTCACTCAAGAAAGTCTCTTCTAACATAAAGGCAAATACATATGGCTACTGAGCTATGACTGTACTTCTGTCACATTCTATGGTAATAACACCAGACTCCACAAATTCGGAATCATGACAACACTTTGAACTAATTATTTGGTTCATCCATAGTTTATATCTCGATTTACCTCACATTTACCCTACAAACCTTACAAAGAGGAGGTATTTTTAACTCTAGGAAAGCGGTCACTGTATAATATGCATTCTTGATCTGTTTCTTTCTCCCGAACAATGGTACTGATGGTTAACACTTCTGTGGTAGCACCACTATTTCTAGTAAGTAGATTATAATGGAGTGTGCCACTTTAAAGCTGCAATACAAAAAAATATTCTGTAATTTACTTACCAGTTCCACATAGAATATTTTTAAGAAGCAAATCAATAATAAAGTTAAAATGCCATGTTAAAAAATTTTTAATATGTCATTCAAAGTAATATAATAAATTATTACATGAGGAAATTTAATAGCATTATGCCATATTATTGTCATTTTATGGAAACATTGTATATTTATGCCTCATTATTTAGGATTCATTTTTCTAATTAGATTTACGATATACTTTGGGACTAAATTTTACTTGGAGAAATCATGATTTTCAAGTCATCTCTTTTAGGGCAAAATATTAGATACGTTAAATATGTACAACTTCTGTGAAATTTCTTGTATTTAACTTTATTAATGGGCTTTTTTTGTTGTTTTTATGAGTTGTAAAAGGGGACTGTCTATTTGCAGAAATCTCTCTAGGTGTAGTGAAATTGGTAACTTCATCAAGCTTGTAAAATGACTTTCAAGGCTATGGTCTTTAGTAAAGAATAAAACCATCAAACTATTCCTGTTATATAATACTTCCTAAAGCAACAGCACTTTCCTTCAAAAATGTAGTTTTGATTCTTTATAACAGAAATAATTTAATATGCATGATAATTTTATAATTAATATATCTTAAGATATTCTCATCACTGGTCTCATCTTCATTTGATCATACATGTATCATGTAGGAAGAAATAAAGTGGGTAATTTTTTTTTGGCTTTATTTGTTTGAGCTGACATGGCTATAGAGAAAGATTTTATTATAGAATTAGTTATTTCAGAGATTGATCTGCTGCATACCAGCATGGAATATTTGTTATAATGTATTTTGAAAATGTTCTATATAATGTGCATTCCAAACTATCAACTGAGTGATGTTTTCAGATAAAAAATATGCAAAATACTCTTCTCCAGAGGAGCACCTTATCTTACCAACTTACCTGCCATAGAACCAAATTAATTCTGAGTGCTTACCAACTGGTGTTTTGTTAGGTGATTGGACTTTGTGTCCTTTCTGAAAAGCCATCTTTAAAATGTTGGCTTGGAATAGTGACAGGAAAAGACATGGGATTGCTCGGCAATCTCTTCGATGGACTGTGCTGTCTTTACAAAGGGAATTATTTCCCAAAGTTTTTCTAACATTTAGCTACAACTAAAGAAATACAGTAAATTTACCTGTTGTTTTTCATCACAAATCTGAGTGACTGTGGGGCAAAATTCTCAAACACCATTGGTAATGATGGAAGAAATTTTTACAGTCCAATAGCTTGTTCCTTCTTCAGAGATAGGACATAGCTTAACTTGATCACTGTGTTTATGTTTGCTTTCAGTTGTAGGATTTGGCAAAATGTTTTTGGAGACGAAGAGAAAAGTAGTATTTTATGAAGGCACACCCATGCTGAACTTACAGGAAACAAGCAGAGCTGCACAGCCAGTTATATTACAAGGCTCATTCCTGAAACCTGAATATCATGCGAGCAGAAAAATCTAGATATGTGTTATAGTTTGAAGAAATGATCTGAAGGCAATATTATTTGCTTTTTTATCAAAGAAGGAAAAAAAATGCATCGTTGTAAATGTGGATTGATTCTGATTGAAACAGGGAAATGAATGCTTGTATTGCAGCCTTAAAGAATCCCATAGTCACTGCAATATTCGTTTTTTTGTAAACTACAGCCTGCAACCTAGCAGACCATGACTGAATGCTTCTGAAAAGTTGTAGAGTACAAACATGAAATCACAATTAATATCCTCTAAAAGTAATTTCAGAGCCTTCACGTCTTAAAAAAAGGACAATGTGTACTGCTTCACAAGGTAATGTAGCTAATCAAAAAAGGGTAGAATTAAAGTATTTACATAATGAGCAACTCTACAGAAGACCATCATCCCCGTGTAAGCACTGCTGATTATATCCCACGCTGCTTTTAACAAACTGTACCAGATTGGATCCAGCCATCAGCACTTTCAGAGAATCCTTAAAAGCCTTTTATGGGTCTTTAAATTTATTGTAGAATGGCATTCTTCAGGTAGAATATGCTGGTGAAAGAGGACAGTGTCAACACAAGGTACCAGCAGGAGAAAAGAACGTCGGCACTCCCGGTAATTCCATACTGGGCTGTACTTGGAGCTGGAAAGAAATGGAAAAGACTGAATCAAAATCTAATTTGTCTTCCAGGATCTTCACACTCATCAAAAGGCATCTTGGTATATTGGGGCACTGTGCATCCTATTTGACTAACCTTTCTATGCTTCATTTTTTCCCCCCTTGGGGGTAAAATAGAGATAATATAATCCACTTGGCAGGTTTTCAGTGAGAATTGGAGATGAAGCACATATAGCACATTGCACTGGGCCAGACATATACTAAGAACTGAATATATAGCAGCTAACATGATTACTCTTTCTATATGCCTTATACATATTTGTTTTAGTGGACAATATTCATTCATTCAGGCATAATTTTTTTAAAAATTATTTTTATTCAGATATAATTGACATACAACATTGTGTAAGTTTAAGGTGTACAATGGCATTGATTTGATATGTTTATATATTGTAATATTACCACCTTAGCATTAGCTAACACCTCTATCACATCATATAAAGATCATTTCTTTCCTGTAGTGGGAGCAATTAAGATCCTGTCTCTTTGCAACTTGGAAGGTTATAATACTGTATTGTTTATAATCATCATGCTGTGCATTAGTACTCCAGGATTTATTTGTCTACCAGTTCCAAGTTTGTTCTCTTACTCCCCAGCTTCTGGTAATCACCATTAGACTCTCCATTTTTAACGAGTTCAACCTTTTTAGATTCCACATATAAGTGACATTATGCATATATTTGTGAATCTTTTTTATTGGCCATATACTGTACTACATGCTGGAAAAATAAACAACAGATTCTGTCTTCCAACTTTTTTGTTTGTTTGTTTATTCTGGAGGTGAGGAAAGGTATTCAAATAATATAATACAATCCTAGGAATGTTAGAGTTGCATATACACACTGCAATGACACAGAAAATTGTATATTTAAATCTGTCCTGGCAATGAAGGAATGGTTTAGCAGAGAGTTTTACCAAAGGGGACTATCACTTGGCTAGAAGAAACAATATATTCATGAGGAAAGAAGAGGGCAGAGCATGTATTCTAGGATCTAGAAGTAGATTAATCTTGTTGGACCATAATGTTTGAGGCCTAAAGTGGAGGGACTTGAAACTGGAACTCTAGGCAGATAGAATAATCTCAATGAAAATAATAAAAAAAAAGTTTAGCTTTTTTATACTGAAGGAGATTTTGAAGAATTTAGAGCTTCAGAATTGTATGAATCCATTTACATGTTAGAAAGATAACAGTTTTATTCAGGAGAAGCTCATGTGGCACTTGGATAACAGTTGTGTTGAATTTTCATGGAGAGATTTCACTTAGAGACTCACAAAACTTGGGATTTGTGGGGGTCCACTGAGTAGATTCTACTTTATTTCACAAAAGGACAGTTGTCTCTTTGCAAATTATATTGTGTTCCAGAAAGTGAATGTGATAGTCATGCTCAGCCTCGCTTGAGACCGATTCTCATTTACCATAATAATTATAACAGTAACAATAAACAAACTCTTCCACCATACTTTTAACTACTTTTTTTTTTTTTTAAAGATTTTTATTGGAGAATTGGGGGAAAGGGAACAGACAAGTTGCTGTCCTTTTGTTCTTCAGTCTAGCTGTGGAGGACGTTGCTTCACTGGCCCAAGTTGGCACCATCATTGTACTCCTCCCGAGTGAGGCAGATCATTCGCTGGCTTCTGGATGGCTACTCACGCTGGCTGCTGGCTACACACGGTAGCCCATGGCAACCCACTGCAGCAGGGGCTGCAGTCTACATCACTGCCGGTGACTCATGGCAGCCCAGCTCCAGGTTGAGCTGTTGTTCAGCATCTTAGCTGTAGAGGGCAGTGTCACTGGCCCTCTTATGAGGGATCCGAACTGGGGCTTTCTGGTGTTCCAAGCCAGCTCTTAACCAACGTGCCACTCGGCCGGCCCTAACTATTTTTTCTTAATGAATCCTGAATTTCAAGCACAGTTTTCTAATACAAAGTGAATAATGTAATAAAAATATATACTATTTTACCCTTAAATCCATAACTCAAATCTAGGAGCAGTTTTAATTACTGAATTTGAATTACCAGCAGGTAGCTTTTAATGGAACTTTCACCAATGACTATATTTCCATACTACAAGAAGAATTAATTGCATTGTTTATACCTATAAGAAATTAGAGGCAGTGAAAAATGCATTGGTCTTTGCCAGTAGGAAGTTTCCTTGACAGTACAACTGTTGGTTTTAGGTGAGTGAATTCAGGGGCTGAGGCAACTACTCTTTAGTAAACATAGAGCAACATCAACTATTTAATGCTTTTGTTTGTTTTTTTTGCATCACAAATAAGTTCTAAAAAATGAGATTGTGAAGAAAATAAGCCTATTGTTGAACAGATAGCTTTTCAAGTTTTGCTAGCTAACAAGCCTAATTTAAAACCCTAAAACTCCTTAAATTTTCTACTGTTCATGACGTAAAAAGATGTTGTCTTTTTAAAAATATAAATAAATATTTAATTGGTCTATTGCCTTCTCAATGACAGCTATTTCAGAGTTATTTTTGCTGTTGTTTTTTAAGGATCTTGAGTGCAATAAAAACAGTATAATAAACAAAGCATATAAAATGATTTCATAAATAAGAAATAAATCTTAAAAGCCAAGCATCCAAAGAAAGATAAAATTTTATTGTCTTGACTAATTAAATAGTACGTTAAGTGGGTAGAGTATAAAGAACCCTCAAAACTCCATATCCATACTTTAACATGCATTTTGCAGGCAACCTTTTTTGAATCCCCTCTCTTTCAAAAAGCTGAGAAGATTACACTGATGTGTCCTTAGGCCACCATATATATATATATTCCCTTTATATGGCTATAATACTGAATTTCAAATAATTGTATAAATATCTATTTATCTCACCAGATTATAAAGTCCCTGAAATCATGTTTTATTTTTCTTGATGTTTCCAGGCACCAAGTCTGGTACACAGTAGATGCTCGAGAAATGTCTGTTGAATGAACAATTCAACTAAATAAATGAATAAGTCAGAATTAAAAGGGATATTTTTTCTCTTATAAAATGGAATTTCTTCTGAATCCAGCCACTTGCCTATAGGATACAGTATTTACAATATACGGCTTTCATTCATTCAGCAAATATGTACTGAACTAGGTACCAGGCTCTATACTAAGAATGAGGAATATAATAACTGATAAGGTAGTTATGGTCCTTTTGTTACTTAATTCCATATAGCCCCATGTACACTCCCTTTTTTTTTTTTTAGGTGAGCCATCCTGCCACCTGTTGGCAGCTCAGCGGCAATTCAGCTCGGGCTGGACTCGAACCACTGTTTCTCAGAGCTCAAACCCTTGAGTGAGCTCTTAACCAATTGAGCCACTTGGCTGGCCCTTACACTCCTTTTATCATATACTTTTAATGACATCTTTCCCCCCAATGTGCCTTTTTATCTTCTACTGGGCCTCCTATTATCTTAGACATGACAAAGATATATCGATAAAGTATTTACAAATTAAATATTATTTTGCAATTAATAGAGTATATACATATTTTCCACAGATGTCCCAAATTAATATACTTATTAGTTTTGTGAATGCAACACGTTTATTAGTCCTACAATAAAGTAGGGGCCTGTTGCTGCACTGCTAGGCTGCAATTACTATAATAAATGTACTGTAGAATTGCTATTGACAATTAGCAGGCCAAAAAACAAAGAGTAAAGTTAGTCAAGTGAATATGAGGTCAAATATGTAATGCCAAGTTATATATCATGATTCATACTCCTTAAGTATATATTGAATGCCTTTATGTGCTAGGAATTGAACACAGGTAAAGATGAATAAAACTCCATTCCTCTCCTAGGAAAGCTTCATTCTAGTTGGAGATATAAATAAAAAGGCAAATATAGAACATTAGGATATATACAGTGAACAAACGTGGGAGGGCTCCCCAAGCAGTCACTGTAGGTAAGTAGTCCAGGCAGCACATACAAACACAATTATTTCAAAATGCAATGATAGACACATATTAGTATGTATATATCTCACTTTTTAAAAATGGTTGCATGGTGGTCCATTGACTTGATGTAGCCTATTATTATATAACCTTAGTCCCATTGACATATTTATTATGTGTTGTTTTGTGACTTGTTAATTGAATGATTTAAAGCACAAGGCTAATGGTACTAAAGTTAAAAGTCTCATCTCAGTACTATTTGGAACAATTATATTTGGTTGGCATGTTAAAGCCCAATCAGCTATTTAAGAAATTACAGAAAATCTTAAGAAATTATAGAAAATAACTGATAGAAATTGTAGAAAATAGCTATTAGAAATTAGCTTCGAGACTCAGTTGAAGTATCATCTCCTTTAAAAGAGAAAACTCTCTATAAAATCCCACAGGCCAAATAAACTTGGCACCATATTTGATACATTTACATATCTATCGCATCATATTTACATATCTATCTTTCCCTATTATACTAAGAATGTTTTCAAGCCAAGATTTATTATATGTATCTTTATCATTGGTACAGAACACAGAATCTGATACTTAGTAAAATGTTCAATAATGTCTGTTGAATGATGAAAGTTCATATCCATTTCCCATACAGTTACCATATACATCCAAAGGGACACAATACCTTGGCTTCTTTTTTCTGAAGAATATTGTCTTCCATCACTCACATTTTACCTTCTAAGACCTATACCCAGTCAGAATACCTTCCTTCAGCTTTTGAGCAAAAAGATCATGAGGCAGATTATATAAGAGATAGGCATGTGTCAAACTTTGTCGCATCATCCTCTTGCATCAAAAGACAGGGGGTATAGAACCCATGGCCCCCAGATATAGGCCTGAATTTCCTAGGAGACATCCTTCCAGCTGTGCCTCTGGGGTGGTCAGATCTGTTGTATGTGCTCTGCCATGTTTTTAGTTGCCTGTGTATGTCATACTGCTACTCATCCTGAGTAAAATCAGGAGGGATAGGACATGTGGTCAGAGGTATAGCTGGGCTACAGTGAGGGTTTCGGCTTCATTCTGAGTGATATGGGAAGCCATAGGAGAACTTTGAGCAGAGAAGTCTAGCTGACATTTTTAAATTTTAAATTGATTGCTTGGCTATTCTGTGGGCAAAAGATGGTATTACTGGAGGCCAGAGTAGAAGCCCATGTTAACCTAAAACCTTCAGAGGTCCTCATTGCCTACAGAGGAAACTAAAGCTCTGTAGCTCAGTACTCAGGACCTCTGTTATCTAGTTCTAATCGACTTATCCAGACTCATGCACACTCAGCTCCAATCATATGAGCCAATTTCTGAATACAGAGAGTATTTTCCTTATTGCTTGTCATTAGCACACTCTATATCCTGAAGCATAAATGGCCTTCCTTTCTATCCCTCTTTTCCACTTATCAAAGTGTTACTCTTCCTTAAAGATCTAGCATACTACCTCCTCCATGAGGTACCCACAATCTCTCTAATAAAAAGTGTTAGTCTCCTGCTTAATCCTATTTCAGAAATAGTTCCTTTTTAACTATATATCTTTATCCTCCACTGGACTATAAGCATATGGAAGTCATGGAATATTCCTCCTCACAATGTGTGCATCTGTATCTTATATCAAATGTGTTCAACAGGTGTTTGTTGAATTGAAGGTAGAAACATATTTCTAAATATGTATGTGTCAAATTCAAGACAACGTTGATAAAATACCCTATTTTAATATTTGTTCCAATGATTTCTTACTCTTAATGCAAAGTATTGGTTTTGAGGAGAAGAATGAAGAAAGCAGAGCAAGTTTAAATTGAGAAGAAAAGGAGAATGAAAAGGGATGATAGAGGAGGAAGAAAAAAGGGTGAAGATTTAAAACAGAGAGAGAGAGA
>NW_017731550.1:2013857-2058646 GCF_001890085.2 Hipposideros armiger | reverse complement strand
GAGAGAGAGAGAGAGAGAGAGAGAGAGAGAGAGAGAGAGAGAGAGAGAGAGAGAACCAGCTTTTGAGCAATGTTATATGCTTTCATGTTCACCAATTTATGGAAAAGTAAGAGAAAGAAGGAATGAAATGGTGTATGGTAGGGAGGCTACTTTAAAACAATAAACAGAAAAGGTTGGCTGTTATTCTTCCCCTTTTCTTAGTAAAGCTAAGGCATTCTAGTTTTTAAATATAATGTACATAATATATGGACTGTAGATCCAGATAATATTGACTCAAAGTCCAGCTCCACCTCCCTTTAACTGGACTCACCTAGGCGTGTTTCCTGAGCTTAGTTCAGTATCTTCATTTGCAAACAAGGACTAGTAGTATCTCAAAAGTTATCATGAAGATTAAATGTGTTGATACATTAAAGCACCCAGTACAGCATCTAACACAGGATAAATACTCCCTCAGGTATGATTTAAACACTCCTCATTTACTCATTCATGTAGCAAATTCAGAAGGTGTTATGTGCTAGGCATTCTCTGAGCAATAGAAATGGCCCCCGTCGCCACAGAGCTTTCTCTTCTCCATGGAACACACACATTTTACTTCACTTTTAATCTACATTGGTTAAATCCATGCTTCTCTGGTTGTACAAAGCTGTCCTCCATGTTGTCTTACAAAAATATTTATTCTCTTTAGTGTCTTGGCTTCTTTTATTTAATGCCATTTACTGCTAGATAATTGGCCAGTCTCCACTGATGTGTGTACTGCTTGAAGGGAGGGAGTATGACTTCTTCCTTTTTCTCCTTTCCCTCTGTTTTCCCAAGAAGAACAGTGTGGTGCATGGCCTCTGGAGACTGGTTTCCGGCTGATCCGGTGCTGAGTTCGGTTCTGGTGGGCTTCTCAGGTGCGGAGCAGAAGGGCCTAGACTAGGCGTGGAGTCCAGGACTTTGGGGTTTCTTCCAGTTGTCAACAGGAAGACCCAATCTGGGCTTCAACACATATCTTACATCTTGTCTAATTATGATATCCCTCCCAATTACTTACAGCTGCTGCATATTATTTTCAGTCTTGGCAGTTTTCCCTTGTATTGCTCCAGTTTTTATTTTTAGGCAAAAGCAAATGTAACTGTGAAATATTTAGTTTTGGTATAATACCAATTACTTGCCTAGGCAATTTCCTTAAATTACTCAAGTTTTAACTAAACTAGCTTTGAGTCATATTTTTAAGATGCTTGCAGCAATCTTAGGTAAAGTTCTGTTAGCTACATTAACTCTGCTTCCAAACAGAAAAGCTGGACTCAATGTACATTTTACTGAGGAAGCATATACCTTAATGGAAAGTGGATGATTTACACCTAAATTAGAATTCATATAAAAGAGAGTGATGAATGTGGATTCAAAATAGAGTGCACATTAGTTTACTGAGAAATTATGCACCACTGATTCACTCTAAAAGATAGTGTAACTCTGTTTCATTACACACTGCGGTAGGAGTTTGCTCAAAAGATATTTTAGTCTTCTCTTTAGCAATACGCACCCCTTGACATCATCAGTAGGTGGGGGATATATCCAGAGGCTCAGATCACCCCCAGATTTTTTGTATCACATAATTCTGCCTAAACACTGGGTGGAGATTAGGAGGAGAAAGAACATTCGAATGGGATATGCTTTACAATTATATATACAACTTTTGATTATGGTGTCTGGAAGGATCAGGTAAGTTTCAAGATGACATCATCTCATTATCCCTTTCTGTACTATTTCTTGATCAATCAACTGGCCCAGCCCTCAGACAGGATGTGCTGTGTTAAAGATACAGCACAGACAAACCATGTCTTCTCATGCACACCTCACATCTGTGACACGGCGACCTCCAGGGAAAAGGGCTTTGTTTGTGAGGATGCTCTATGCTCCTGTACTTAGCCCCTCAAGATCTTCTTCTTCCCCTAGGCTTTGGGGTTGAGGGATGCTGGAGTAGCAAAGTTGTCATTTCGTGGGGCTACCAGTATATACATTTTCAGATGCTTTTTTTTTTTTTACAAAACACACCTTTATTGTGCTATAACACTCTTTTGTCAAATAGAGAGATAAACATAGAATGGCCCACTTTTCAAACAGCTCTCAGTCCGGTAGAGTAAAGCTAAATTTATTAATATGAGCCCCTACCACAGCCAGCTTGACTTGTATTTAAAGAGAGAAAGTAAGAATTGTATAAATGGCTTTGAATTCCTGTCAGTCATCCTTCTATTTTATTATCTTTAGAAGGAATCAGGCTAACAAGTGCCCATTGATGCACTTTTTTCAAATTAGAGGCCTAAGGTTAATAAAAAAAAAATCTGTGTTTAGATACTTATTCTACCATTTTAGAGTCTTACTTTTTCATTTGGTCAAGAACCCAATGCCTGTCTCCAAGAAGTTCCAATACCTTTTACAGACCAAGCCTTCACCAACATAAAATTACAATTTTCCCAGAAAGTATCTCCATTTTTGTGTTACAAACAATGAGGAGACTGGCTGGAAAAATCACCGCATTCCTTTCTCTTTCTGACGCATGGAATTCGCCGGCCACCTTGCTGTAGCAACTACTAAGCTATTTCTCTGGCAGACCACTGTCCTCGCATCATTTCCTGCTTGCTGAATAGCCATTTTGCCAAAGTTCATGGTATGCAACCCTATTTACTCAACATGAACTACAGTAGGAATTTTAAACATATGTTTGTCTCTGTTATTACCCATATTCAGAAATCTGCCTATTTATAGATAAATACTTTTATCTGCAAATAGCCAGATGAAACTCTCCAACACTATTACCTCAATTTGAACTAAGGAAAATAAGTGTGCAATCACCCACACAGAAACAAATTCTGCTGCTTTTTTTTCCCTATCCTTCATAGTCATTGAAAATGTTTCAAAGCCTGAATTGTTCATCAATATCTTCTTAAATGTCTTAGATTTTTTTTTTGGTTTACTCCATTTTTAGCAAATCAGAAGTGATTTACATGAATCTATAGTAGCTCTTCAAAAGAAGTCTCTTGCCAATAGAGGTCATTTTGTATACCTCTACATGGTTTCTTGAACTTGGGCAAAGTCCAGTTATTCATTCCAGGTTGGTTCGCAAATGGGTTTCCATAATGTGTCATTACCTATTTTGGAGTATGTGTGTGCGTGTATGTGAGAATGTGTATGTGTGTTTTAAAAGCTGGCTTTGTTGTATGAAATATATAGATAAACATACAATACAAATTGCTATGATATAGATTTTAGTTTGGGCCTTTAAGGCATCACCTAGCTGAAGAGAAGATTGTTTCACAGAAATATAAATAGAAACTCAGCTGTGTTCTTAAGGTCACTAACAGTCACTGCCGTCAGCTGTGTCATCCATGTGACATTGCTAGTGTGGTAAAAAAAAATGGGAGAAATTGCTAATTGGTAAACATTTTGCAAGATGTAACAGTTTTTAAGACTTTCTGTGTGTGACTATGTGGGTGTGAAATTATTTAAGTGTTTATAGTAGTGTTTAAACTGGGAGCTCTAAAGATCAAATTGTCTGTGTATTAAATTTTATTCTTTACCCTTTTTGTGTTAGGAAGGTTATCCTATACTAGCTTCTTTTCTGTTATTCTGCAACACTGTTCCTTTAGCATTAAGAATCAAGAATTTTATAAGGCTTGATTATCTCTTCCACTTTTTTGGACTATTCCATTTACCTTCCAATCTTTTTCTTAGCTATTCAAATGCAATAAGGGCCAGTGATTATCTGGCCCTGTAATTCTGACTCACTTAAATCGTTCCACTTGTTACACTTCAGATTGATCTTCAGTCATTCTCAATGATTCGCTAATCATTTCCATTACATTTTGGCTATTTAAAAAACCTTAATAAAATTCCAATGACCCTGTATGGAATTCAAGGCCCTTTATAAACTTTCCCCAAGCTACCTTTCCAGCCTTATCGCTGACTGCCCTCTCACAGGGTCTGTGCTGTCACAGGGGGCAGGAAGGCGCTCCATTCTCAGGAAATTCCTGGGCATGTACATTTGTGAATTTGCTCACACTTTGCCTTCTTCTGAGATGGGCTTCTGCATCCCTACATGGTGCAATAGAACCCATCTTTCAGTGCCCATCTCATTTGCAAACTGCTCACAAAGCTAGAACCTGTCAGAACCCTAAGGGGTATTGGGGACATTCTAGTGCAACCCTTCAGTTTTATAGATGAGAGATGAGGCTGGTGGAGATTGCATGACGTGCTTATGTTAGAGGCAAAAATAAGACTAGAACTCAACTATGCTGACTGTTTGTGCTTCCATTTCTAGGTAGCCTTCCTGACCTGCTACCTAACTCTAGTTGGAATTAATCTGCCATTTCCTCTTACCCATACGTTATCATTTGCATGTTCATCTCTTTCAGTAGAGTCTACATTTTTTGAAAACAAGGATCTTATCTAATTTTGTATCACAGCATTTGATCAAGTGACTGGCACTGTCAAAATATTTATTACAGAGAACTGTAGATAAATTGTTTTAATTTCTGCAGTTTAATGAGGTTTTACTATAAAACTCGAGAAAAAGAAAGATATACTCTAGGGAGGTAATATCAATAAAAAATTCAGGATTTGGAAACATTGACTACCATTGTAGAGTAAGATTGGTTTTATTTTACTGAAAAGAAGAATCTTGTCTTCTTAGATGTGTGAAGACATTATACCATAAACATACAGAGTTATACACACACATACAAATACACACATTCTCTCTCTAAGAGAACTATTGAAGAATCGCTTTTTCTGTGACTTCTATTTGAATGTGTTAGTTATGAAGAGAGACTGTATTTGTATCAAGCACATTATGTACTAGCTTAGCATCTCTAAGCCTCCATTTTCTCAGCTGGGGATAAAAGTATCTTTCTCACAGTGTTGCCTTGATAAGTAAATGACCTAAGTAAGTGCTTAGCACAGTGCTCATTTAAGTGTTCATTAAATGGTAGCTTTTAAGATGTATTAGTATTTATATAAGATGACCAGTTGCTGGGATGCAGTCATGTGTGCCTCAAAATCCTATAAATTTGAAACAATAACAACCACACCAACCATGTGCTCCTTCTAGAGCACAGCTCTAAAAATGCAAAGCGGAAAATTCATTCATTAAACAACGAATGCTTAAGTACCTACACATACTTACTAAGCACTTGCTATGCTCGATATACTGTTCTGTGTGCCGGGATACAGTCTTCATATATAACTCCTCTAAGTAGATCACAAGCTTTGAACAAACCATACCTGTTAACCCCCTGGGTTGCAATCCATGTCTCTTCTACTTGGAATCACTTTCTATTTTCTCCCAAATTTCCAGCCTTCATATGGCATACTTTTACTTCTCCTTAAGGACCCAGTTCAATGGTTATCTGGACCTTTAACCAGTACTTGCTCCCTCCCTTGAGGTCCCATTGCAATTCAAACTCCTCCCTCATGACCTTGGTCATTAACTTGTCTCCTCACTTAGACTGAGTTCCTAAAGGGCTGGGGCCTTGATTTGTTTCATCTTTCTTTCATTATCTTTTTCTCTTCCTCAGTGGCTAGCACAGTGACTGCACATAATAAGGGCTTAATAATTGCTCTGTTTACCTCCACATAAGACAAATTTGCAAAATATATTTGTTTCACAGACCTTTTGTGTCTTGCTTTACATCCTCTTATCACCTGACTTTGTTGCTATGACAACCAGCTGTTTGCAGGTCAAACAATTCTGAGATACATTCCACATGGCTCCTTAGAGGGTCCCCTAGAGGAGTATGGGGCCCAGGGACGCACAGCAGGGACCAACTCAGGAACACATTTTTGGACTGGCTTTCCCTCTTTCTCTGTTTAACTTGTTCCAGTCTCCCACCAGCATTCCTTGAAATTCCTTTCCAAAATAATCACCTATAAGCTAGCTGCTCATTTTGAGAGGACCCAGACAAAGGTAATACTCTCGTATAAAGAAGAGAAGAACAATAGATTATACGTACTGTGTCTAGTGCAACTTCATATTGCCCTACAGTGCACGGTGCTTTGCACATTGTAGAAGTGCAATAAATTGATTTTGGATAAATCGAAAGTGAACAATTATCATATCTCTTTGCCTCCACTCTTCTTGGCTCATGATAATTCACTTACATTGCTTTTAGGAGGTCTGCATTAATTGTATTGTTAGCAGGCACATACCCTTAATAATGTAAACGGGGTCTTGAAATCTTAAATTAAATCTGGGTTTTTTTTCATAGATTTTATCCCAGGAATATTATATACTGTTTTACACTATCATCATTTTGGTTTCTGCTATACCAACAACATTGTCTTATGAAAGTTCAGTCCCCTATTGTATTTCTTAAATATTTAAAAGCACTCCTGGTTCTTATAATTTTATTGTGATTTCAATTATAAAACACTCTTCTTTCTACAACCTTAAAATGTTCTTTTCTCAAGGCCCCAGCTGACCTTATGTTTTTTGCCTAAGGTGATCCAACTTGTAAAATGGAAAAATGGGAAGTACAACTACTATGAAAGGAAACTGGGCATATGCACACAAAAATCAGATGTTATGGTATTCTAGTACAAAGACGGTCCAGCAAAGGATGAAAAGACAAAAAAGATCAATACATTTGCAGAGCAATTCTAGCACTAAACACATTATGCGATCTGGATTCATATTGAATTTTAAAGATGTTTAGTAACTCTCTTCCCCCAAAATAGAGATGATATGATTTCTCTGGACAATAGTCAAGATATTTAAAAGAGAGGGGTGGGAATTTTTCAAACTAAGACCTCAGGAAACCTTATCTCTGCCTCATTTGTATTGCAAATTTAGTAAGTTACATTATTGTTTGAAAGAGCTTTTGACTCTAACTGAAATAAGGTGTCCAGGAACTGCATTAATAAGTTTTTCAGTCTATCAGCTGATGAAATGATATCCACAGTTTCTCTGATCAAAAATCATTAGGAGAAACCTTGAGATTTTATAAGACAATGTCTTTAATTTATTAATGGATGTTTCACTTTAGCAGTGATTTTAATTATCCTTAACCAAAATACAGGTGATCCTTGAATAATATGGGTTCTGTGTGGATCCACTTATATGCATATTTTTTCAATAAATACTGTAAATGTATTTCCTCTTCCTTATAATTTTCTTAATAACATTTTTTCTCTAGCTTACTTTATTATAAGAATACCATATCTAATACACATGATATAGAAAATATGTGTTAATCAACTGTTTATGTTATCAGTAAGGCATCTGGTCAAGTGTAGCCTATTAATAGTTAAGTTTTCGGGAAGTCACAAGTTAAATACAAATTTTCAATGGTGTGTGGGGGGTCATACCCTTAACCCCAATGTTTGTCAAGGGTCAACTGTATATACATTAAACCTCAAACTGGAAAATTAATCTTAGATAAGTCAGAAACTGAATAATTTAGGAATGGATGATTTTTATAACCATAATCACAGTATTTATTCAACAAATGCTTACTAAGCACCCAGTATGTGTTAGGCATTGTGGTCAGTGCTGAATATACAGAGATAAACAAGACCTAATCCTCGGCTTTGAGGAATTTACAGTCAAGTAGAAATAAAATGTGTACTTTAGAAGAAAAGAGATGATTTTCACCAAATCACATATTAGAATTTAGGGTTAAAAGAAACTTGGAGAGACTCTATTGCCCTTTGTCACAGTATAATCAAATCGGAAATCTAGTGAGAGAAAGACATTTTCGGGTTATGCCATTTTAAAGCCAGAGGGACTGAAGCCTGGAGAAAGATGAGCTACACAGAGAATTGATGGAAGTCTGTAGACTTCGAGTTTTGTGCCTTTCCGGCACATTGCACTGCCCACATTAATTTATTTAGTATATTGTTTCAGGTTTTTATAACTATCACTGCTAATTAATATTGAATGTAGCAAACGCATTCTTAAAATGTTTCTAAATAAAATATGATCAAAATAATTCCATAAGCTAGTAAATTATCCAACAGCTACACATACTTTAATTAGTTGTTTCAACCAATAAAACAGAAAATGAGTTCCATATACATGCTAGAAGTGATAGTGCTTTTTAAAATATCAAACATTTTAAATAATTTCTAAGATCTATAGTCAATGTATGCTTTATTTACATTTCTCATAATGCATTCAACTTGGACTTTTTTAACTCATCAAGCATATGAACCTAATAATATTTCTTGGTCAAATATTAGTGATATACAAATAACTGTTATATTAGAAATCTACTATGAATTGTTAATTTATTTGTGTAAAGGAGAATGAGAATGTTGCCTAGAGTCAAAAGAATAGGCACCTACAAAATTCTGCATATATGTCTAGACTATGTCTTGATTCATCAGTTTCTCAACGGTACACATGAAATCAGAAAATTAGCATTCAGAGTATCTCTACATTGAATGTAGTTTGCTTTTTTTGTTTTGTTTTGTTGTTTTTTTTTCAATTCAAGAGCCAGCTTCAGTTTATTATTCATGCTTGAGGTCAGGATTTGAAAACTTGAAAAATGGAAAAGGATTTAAGGAAACCATAGATTCCTAGAGAACAAATCCTAGCTCAAAACAAAATGTGTCAATTTGGCTTGCATTAACAGTTCCTATCTTCTTGGTACACCAATTTCTAAGTCAATGCTTCAGACATCAGTCAGTCACATTGAAATACATACATTCTAATATGCATTTTGTATTTCACACAAAAATTTAGTTATAATCACAAATAAGAAAATTTAGTATCATTCTAATGGTCAAAAAAGATTTCTAAAATTCCCTGTAATTTATATGCAAGATTTAAGAAAAGCAACCATAAAGCCATTCTCCTTCTTGTGTATTCTTAGAGACATTTCTAATTATAAAATGGTTTGGGCTATATAATTGCACTTGGGTGTACTTTTTAAAATCTTAAAATTAGAAAAGACAGATGATTATTTTCTCACGTCACCGAAAAGAGAAAAAATATTAAATTTTAATACCACATTGTCATACTTCTTTCCCCTGAAGACAAAGGGTATAAAAAGGATGCAATAAGCATTATGCATATTTCTACTAATCTTACTAGAATCTCCTCTGATATTAAACTATTTCTTGCCTAGCCTATTTAAAATATTCTTCTGATATTCTTCACATATGAACAAGATAATCCTTTGCTATGTTTAAGCATTATGGAAGGTACCAGATTATAATAACTAATAGAGCAGCTTTATCCACATGTCTGAATTAGGAACATGAAACTCACCGATAGTATAAATAGAATTTTTCATTAAGCACTACTCCTGTTTATTGCAGAGCAATAACAATAATTTTTTTTAGATTTCAATTTAACATTGAAAACAAATCCCAATTCCCCCATCTTTTTGATGCAGCTGGCTGCACTACGCATAATGTCTGATATACAATGGCAGCATCTATTGTTACAGAACTGGCTTATTTGTGTATTGAAAGCTTCATTCAGATTTGTATGGTTCAGAATGTTCAATGAAATGCACAAATTGACTAGTTCAATGTTCCCCAATTTGTCATAATGGTTTTTGTGCGAGTGTTTTTCTTCTTTAAGATAGCTATAATGTCATTTTTATTTCCTAAGAAACAAGGGGACAATTCCTGTGACATCTCACAGGCCAATGCTAACGACAGGGTCTTAGGTCAAGCTCAAAGTCACTTATAGGACTATGAAAATGACCTCAGACTAAATCTGGGTTTAGGAGCTATAGAAAAGTAACCCATGCAGAGCCTTATTTTATTGTTTGCTTGACAATGAAATGAAATACGATGCGGGCATATTATGAAAAGGATTTTGCAAGTTAAAGGGAGTGGCTGAGAAAAAGCAAAGTGAGTGTTGGAAAAGATATTGAACTTAAATAATATTGGGGAAGGAGTGGTCTAGGGCAGGGGTCGGCAAACTGCGGCTCACAAGCCACACGCGGCTCTTTGGGTACGTTCAGTCTCAAAAGTTTGCCGACCCCTGGAAGAGCCAATCCTGTCCCTCACAACAATTTAAAAATTATTTGAAAGCCATAAATATATTTTTACATAATCACCATTATGTGAATAATATCCTTTAAAAATTTTATAAATTTAACTATGATAGTTTTATTTTCATTTCCAATTTTACTTCAGAGCCTGCGACTCTCAAGCTACATTTTGCTGACCCCTGGTGGCTCTTCTGTCTCAAAAGTTTTCCCACCCCTGCTCTAGGGAGACTCCATGACTGAAAGCATCAGCAGAAACACAAACATGCTCATTTTGGAGCCTTGCAACTACATCTCTTCCTATTGGACATGTTGAGTCCTTTTCTACTCTTAGGTATGTTTACTAAATTATATGAGTCTAGTAATTCCACTTATCTTTTACTATCCATTCCCAAAATGCATTTTACACCATTGAACGGCATTTGGGTTTGTTAAGTTATAGAAAAGGAATCTTGAGTTAGTAAATATGGTTTCATCTCCAGATCACTGAATCATGAGAATGGATTCAAAAAAGGTATTTTAAAATAAGAGAATATTGCAAAACCCTGGAAGAAAAAATTGAATGTCGCTATTTCTTAAGTGCCAATTAGAGACAAATTTAATTGCATGTTGTTGGTTTGAAGATTATCTTTTCATCACTTCACTGGTAGGTAGAGATCAGGGGTCCCTTTTTAACTGGCAAGATATATGCGGGAAAAACTAGACTCATCTACTTGACATAGATAACTTACCATTTTAATTCCTGAGGAGATATATTTCAAGTGTTTAGTAAAATAACAATCATGTTATATTTAAGGACACGCATGTAAAGGACTGCCCAGAGTGTTATTATTTTTAAAAGTCTTCACTTCATTGAATTCTTTGATTACACCATTATGGCTTAACCCCCCCCCCCACCTTTTTTGTATTGCAAAGTTAGTTGCTTTTAGAAAATTTTTAGTATAAAGAATTAAGACCTTGAACAAAATACTGAAGTGTTATGAGACTTGATTTTCTATCTGTAGGATGGGGTTATTTATAACCAAGGGTTATTGTAAATGCTGAAGGAGATAATGCTTGCGACTATGCTTTGTAATGTATAAATAAGTTTGTAAAAGCAATTTGGTTCCAGGGTATAATTCTCAGGTGCAGATAACTGAGTCTTTAAAGAAAAAAAAACCAAAAACCCCTTTTAAATTTGTTGTCATTTGTTAAACAAAAAATAGTGTCTTCAGGAGATGAATCAACTCACTCATGGCTATAAGTGTAATAGCCCAAAATTAACTTATTCAGGTAAAATCAAATTCTATTCACCTACAGGCTCAGTTTTATCTATTAGTAATTGGTGTGGTGAGGTACCTGACTTCTGAAAGTGTGTCTTTTGTTATTCATTTGTTCATGCATTTGTGGATTCATTTAAGAAATATTTATTTAGTACCACAGGTAACCCCCTATCTCCCAAGATTCCTGTTTCCTGGTTGATCAATCCAACACTAATTTAGATACTGCTGTGAAAGCATTTTGCAGATGTAATTAAAGTCCCAAGTCAGTTGACCTTAAAATATGGGATGATCTGTGTGAGCCTAATCTAGTCTCCTGAGACCTTTAAAAGTAGGCAGTTTTCTCCACTGGTGGCAGTAGAGGAAGTCCCAGACTAAAAACCCAGAGGAGGACCCCACAAACAAAGGAATTGGAGTCTGAATGAACTTGAAAGTGGATTCTTCCCTAGAGCCTGTAGACACCTTGACTTTAGCCTTGTGAGACCATACACTGAGAACCCAGGTGAGCCATACTGCGTTGCATACCTACAGAACTGTGAGCTAATAAATTTGTGTTGTTTTATTTAAACCACTACATTCATGGTCATTGTTTCATAGCAATAGAAAATGCATGCAGTCAATGATCTCTTTATATTGGACACATCCCATAAACTGTTGAAAGTAATGCAAGGGTTAGAGAGACAAAAGTTAGAAGTGGAAAACCGAAGGACACATCAGGGTGGAAGGAGTGAGCATCAAAATGAGCAGCACATATAACAAATGCTCTTCGTTTTGAGAAGGATGTTTCACAGCCGGCTGCCACTGTTTGGAGTTTTCCTTGGGGGTGTGGCTTAAAGCACAGGAATGTTTGTCGGGATAGAATTTCTCTTATAACTTCAAATAAATCTCTTTTTGAACCTATTTGTCATTAATTTAAGTTTTTGTTTGGATGACATTCTGTAATCCTACTCCATAACTGTTCTCTGTGTTTTCTACAAACCTTTCCTCAGCTTTGCAAATGATATAAACAATGGCTCCAATCAGAGGCTCCAGGAGGGTCAGTGCTATTGTTGCATTGAGTTGAAAGGAAATAATTGTGAGCCACTTATACATCCAAGGTTACTCCAATTCCACACCGGACATGAAGGGAGATAATACGTACATCTATGTAATCTCTCCCCAGAGTACTACAAGAGAACTTGACTCAAAGCCCTGTGTACACTCCCCTCACACTTTTACAATGTAAAATGGTGAAATCTAAACACTTATCAATGACTAACTAATCTTAGTAAGCACATAACCATGCTCATTTTCTAACTTCTTTATGGTCAAATCACGAATACAGATATAGAAAATAGGCACGATGGCAAATTTGGGCAAATATAATTTAGAGACAGTGACAGAAATCTTAATCAAGCATAATGCTAACAAAACATAAAGCAACAATCAGGGCAAAAACCATGTCCTCAGAGGCTCATGATTGCACAAGAGGGTCTGCCTCTAGAGTCCTTTGGTTTAGAGAAATGTCCTCTTTTTCTAGCAATCACACTCCTATAGCTAAAAGATGTTTGGACTATAACACACATTATTCACAGTAGCTATTGAAGCTGCAAGAACACATCAATGAATGAATGAATGAATGAATGAATGAATGAATGAATGAATGAATGAATTGAAATGTGTAGAAGATAAAGAGTAAACCCCTGCACTCATCTTATTTCCCCAAGGTTGCAATCTAATTGTGTTTCCTGTGGGGAAAAAGGCATATACACACTCCCCTAAAAATCGCTTTTTTAATATACAAAAAGTAAAGCTAAAATGCTTTGACTTGTGCAATTTCTCCATTTAAGCTGCTATTTGCTACTTACCATGCATGAATAGAAGAATGAATGGAATGAACAAAGCATGGATTTTTGTTGTTCCTGCCATGTAAAGTTACAGCAAATAAATTGCAGAGAGAGAAAAACAAATGTAGAAATAACCTAAATCTTTTTATGTAGATGAGGTGAAAAAGCCGTCTCCTTTAGAATTGCTTCTTTAGATTATAATAGCAATTTATGTTAAAAAGTCACTATGACAAATCAGCTCATAATTTATTTTAAGAAGTCAAACTAGCAAGATCAAGTGTACTGTAGGTGGTATTTCATCTTATCATATTAAAACAGTCTTCCCAAATGTAAAAGATAATCTCAACTGCTGTGTTCTGTAAGCAAGCAGAAAATTATGTAAATCTGATTTCCTTACTATGCGTTTGCTATCTCTTTAAAGCTTACTAAATCATATCCAGATTTGTAAACACACAAAAAGCACTGGATCCAAGATATATTTGCTTTTCAAAAACACAAAATAGAAAAAAAAAGGTATTTTGCAGGGTATAATTGAAATTTTCCTATCTGTTTTCAAAAGCTAACAAATCAATGGTTGTGTGAAATATAAAAAAATAAAACACAAAACATCACCTCTTAAGTTATTATGGGCTTAATTGCTTCCTCACAATGGAGTGTGACAATGTGATTGCAATAAGAACAGCACCTTCTTTGAAAATCACATATCAAAGAAATGCTAGTGAGGAGCTGGAAGCCCCCAGTGCGGCCATGTTGAAGTTCTTCATCTATACCTTAGTTTGCCTTGCTTTTGACCCCCTCTCCTTTAGGCATATTTCGGTTCATTGCCTGAATAACTGGTGTTTGCTTTGTAAGCTCCCCTAAAAATATCTGCACCTGTATGCCCAGCTTTGAGACTTCAAAGGCATGGAGGCACATGCAAGTAGTTGGGTATTTATTTGCGTCCCAAACCAGAGACTGTCTTCCTTATGGTTATAGAACCCCCCTGCATGGCCCAGACTACAATCTGCTTTGCCTGCGTGAGAGAAGACAAACTCTGTGAGCCAGATCGCACAAGCTCCTCAAGTTAATCATCATGCTGATAGGATGGGCTGTCCTTATGTTATCTTTGCTCTGGAAAAAGAAAACCCTTTGATGTTAAGGTTAATTAGTTAAGTTCATTCCTATTGTGGGTTTGCGTTTATTTGTGTTAACATAGCTTAATCTTTTTTGTACATATGTCTAATCTTATAGATTCTTTCACCAATAATTTCTTATTTTGTATTTGATTAAAAGAAGAAATCCTTTACCTTTTCTACAAAGAGTTGACCAAGGGAAATAAATCAATAAGTTAAAAGATATTTAAATTACTAGCTATGTTTTAGTTAATAGAAATGTGTAGTATTTCATTAAAATGAAATACTTTTTAAAATGAGAATAACAAAAACAAGTCTATTTCTAGCACCTGACATATAGTAGGTTTAAATGTTTGTCGAATAAATGAGTTGTATTCAATAAATTCAATAAACAATAAAATATAAATTTTGGTTCTATATTAAGGAATTGTGTCCACTGTAAAATAAGTCAATACTCTATTTCAACATTCTAGAATTTTAAGTGCTAGATGGAGACAATGACATGAGGCGAGTAATGCTGCACTTCAGTGTGGTATGAGCCACACAAAAAGAGTATCTAACAAAGGGAGTAGGAAAAACAATGAGAGATGTGCTCAAAGGGAACTATGCAGCCATGCATAAGAACACACAGACTGACAATACACACACACGTACACTCCTCATACATACCAACGTTTCAGAGACATCCAAGACACTTATGGAAAGGGCAAAGGGAGACTGAGAATTATAATTACTGATGGGGAGGGGTCAGCCCCAGAATATGTGCTTATAGAATAATGCTCCAGAAGACCAGTAATGCCCTCTTGTATTTTCACAGCTGAAAATATGAATGGCAATGCCAGCTCTTGGTGCTTGTCCTTCTGGCTAAATGACACTAAGCTGCCTACCTGTTTATCCTGTGGGCTGAAGGTTTTCACACCTGCTGTAAAGGCGGTCTGTGTTATGTCCCATCCTAAATTGCATGAGTGTAGTAATATTGTTCAACCCAAAGCTTCACAAAAATAAAACTGATTTGTCTTTTTTTTTTAATCTATAAAACAGCTATAGTACTAAGGCACTGGATATATGCCTTAATAATTTCACATGCTGGGGACATAACATCAATGTGCTATCAGTGAAATACATAGCTAAAGGAGAAGAAATAATTTGCATGTTTGCTGACCTCTGGGACTTAGAACAAAATAATAAAAATAACTGATTCTTACATAGACCTACTAATTTTAAGTAGTATCCTAAAAGCTTTGCATATATGAGTTTACTTATTCCCCACAACAGTCTATATTATTTTCCCCATTTTACAGATGGGGAGAACTGCTACAGGTAAGTGCTGGAGATCTGTTTTAATGCAGTCTATGTGGTTTTAAGATCCTTGCTTTTAACCACTTTACTATGCTGCTACTCAGTGATAAGCAAAACATATAAAGGTTAAAATATTTTAGAATAAGATATGCTATTAAAAACAAACAAACAAACAAACAAACAAACAAACAAAACTACCTTTGGAGTCTCCCAAAGACAAAGAAAAGGGTACTTAAAGATTCTTTATCACCTACAGTTCAGTTGACAAATAAAGCCTTTTAGTGGCTTGCAAACAAACCACTATGAAGTAAGGAGAAGCCTTGGCATTATCAACACATATTTTTTATTGGTTCTTTGATTCGGAGGTAACATCTGGGCAATTTCAGAATTTTTTTCATAAACTACATTGACTAGACCTGCTGATGCTGGCAAGCATAGCCATGCTATTTTCAATGAACTTAGATGCAGTGAAAGATCTATTTCTAAAGAAGGAACAAACTACTACCTGGTGTTTAAATGAATTATTTTACAAGTCAGGAATATACATTGCTCGGTACCATAGCAGTTTTTTATTATTTTTAAGGTAAAATTAAAACAAAAAGAAATGTGAAAGATAAAGCAAAGTCTAAATGGCATTTCATTTTTAATTCAAGTACTCAGTGGATTGCACAATAAAATATTACTGATGAAAAACTGGCCAAGTAAAACTTCCTTTTGTTAATAGCCTGAGCCAAATCACCCAAAGCTAGTGGCCTGTGAGGCAGTCTGAGCACAGAGCCATCCGTCGGAGGCCTTCTCCATCTGTTAGATCCACCGTACAGTGTATACCATTTTGTTCTCACCCTGGGAGCTCTCCAGCCAGTCCTAGACACGTCCATACCTCATTATTCTACAGCCAGACAAATGGTGGCAATTATAACATTGTGGTAGGGATGACATACTATGGTATGGTTGAGAAGGCCCTTACATTTTAAAAAAATCGCTGCTTTGTGATATTTAAAACTTCCCCCAAATAGTCGTCAGATGGAAACTTTGTATTTGCTTTCAGTTCAAAGTGACCCTGCAAGAGACATATTTAAGAGCGGTATTTTGTTTTGAAGTGAAAATACATCTTGTGGGTTACCAGTGATAATTTATGAAGGATTCACTGGTGCGGGGTGGAGATAATTTACTTTTATTATTCAACAAAGTGTGTTGAGTGCCTACTATACATTCAAGGCTCTTGACCAGCCCTGGTCTCTTCTCTTAGAATGCTAATTATCTGGTAGGGCAGGGAAAGCAAACACCCAAGAAAATGTTACACAAATGCCAAGTCCCGCCTGCCTACCATTGCCAAGGCCTAGTTCATGGCCTTGTAATGCAGTATTGAAAGGAGACAATGTCCCTTTAAACCACTTGGGCAACTCATCTCTGAACTTCTGTTTTTTGGCACTTTCTGGCCAAGGTTGGCCATTATAGTTCCTGACCCCTGGTTGGAAGGTACTTGTTCTCTCTGCTGTTAGCTCTTTGGTCTTTTATGGACTTCAACTTCTTTCCTGACCTGAATTTTTCTCTTGGGTTTTGCTCTAATATATCCTTTCTCTGCAGCATTCTGCTCTGTTGTCTTGGAGCTCAACTAGGTAACTGGGAGTTACAATGTGGCTTTTTCCTTGTTTTTATGTAAAATTAAAGGTTGTTTTAGAATTTTAAAGATGCAATTGATTTGGGGGAGGGGGAGGTAGTTTAAGCACTCATACTATCTTTTCACTCTAAAACTCTTAGATTATCCAGATGTGCCAAAGTCCTTATAACATGGAGTTGCTTATAAAGCACTTAAATTTTAACTTGGTAATACAGAAAATGTATAATTCATACATATTACTACATTTTCAGAAGTGGTGTGTCTTATAGCTTTTTTATAGCTGTGACTCTCCACATAAAAATAAAGATAGGAGCATTTATATTTTGTGTTCAGGCAGTACATATTCCCTGGCATTGTTCAGATGTACTCAAAACCCACAAATACTGATTTGAAAGCCAAAAAAAAATGTATTTGAAAATACGATGCAACTATAAATCATGAATTCAGTTTATTTAGTATTAAAATACACAAAATGTACAGTTTGGATAAAGTAAAAAATAATTATAAGCTTTGAATTTTGTAGTAAAACATGCAATGATGGAAGAAGAGGAGATGAAAGATGTTCATGAAGGACCCTCCTGAAGAATGTTCACAATGAAGCCTCCTCATTGTTTCTATAATAATATTTCATCCAGCAAGTATAAAATGTCAGCTCTAAAACCAGGTTTATAGTTTGCTGGTCTGATTAGAAAGCTCCCTTATCTTTTGAATTTTTCAAAGTCTTCAAGTCAAAATCTAATCCAGCATTATTTTTACCTAATTGAATTCATCTAGTACCACTCATGTTATCCGGTATCAGAAATAATTTTTTGGTAAAGGGCTAATGTGTAGACCTAAAAGCAGAGTTACTAATAATTCTTTTGAATTGTACTCAGAAAACAAAAAACAAAACAAAACAAAACAAAAAGTCTACAGAAATTCCACACTTCTGTATTGGAGGTATTTTATCTGAAGGGATGAGGATCAATATTTCTTTTCTTTCATTCATTTACCCATTTGCCCAATTATTCATCCATCCATTCACCCATTCATTCAGCAGACATTTATTAAACACCTACTATTATTCAGGTACTACTTAGGCACAAGTGATATAGCAGTAAACAAACAAATTTCTTATTATCAGGGAACTTATATTTGGGCACAGAAAAAGGGACAAATCAATCCATCAATCAATCCGTCCTGAGGTGGTGGTGAGTGTCAAGAAGATAAAATAGGATAGAAAGGGAATAGAAAGTGAGTGGAAGGTTCGGATGCTCTTTTATGTATGGTCAGGGATTTGGAGACTTTTGACTAGAGATTTGAAAAAAGTAACAAAATGTAAAATATTTGAGAGAAAATTGTATGAAGCAGAGGGACTGGTTAGCTCTAAGGCCCCAAGGCAGAAGCAGGCCTGGTGTGTTTAAAAACAGAAATAAATAAGAATAGCTGGAATACAGTGGGAGAGTCCACTGAGAGAGTGCTTATAAAAAAGGAGGTTATATGACTGGGGATGGTATCACACAGGCCATGGTGGGGACTCTGGATTTTATTTTTAGTGAGACAGAAAGCTATTGAATGTTTAAGCACAGGAATGACGAATTTTAAATATAACACTCAGGCTATTTGTGGAGAGAGTAAGTTAAGATGAGGCAATGTGGGAAGCTGGAGAGACAAATTAGGAGTCCATAGGAATAGTCCAAGTGAGACATATGTTTTTGCAGTTGCTTTTAAGGAATCTTCAAAGTAGACACCAATCACTGTGTTCCACACTGCCCCAAAACTTCCCTGGGCAATAAAGAAGGATGACTCCTGGAGCCCAGTGTGCATGTGACACAGAAAAATGTCATTCTCTGCAAGCTTAAAGGTCTGTTGTTACTGATAATAAACATGGTGGTTCTTTATAGTCCAAACCAACTTCATAAGCAAACAGAAACAATTGAAAATATATCTAACTGAAAATATATTTTTAGTCAGACATAGTCAGATATATTTTTTTAAAAAATGAAGTAGTATTGAGGTTGTTGAATCAGTAGTGAACCAATGTTAGAAATAAGTCCTGTTTGAAAGTGTATTTATATATATTCTCAACTATATGTTCACTGTAGAGCTTTAAATGCAAGCTATCTTAGTAGTCCTACAAACATTGTAGATACGTGACATTGTAACTATATGGATCAGAAAAATAAAGTATTTTTTAAGACTATGAAATATCTTGCATAAAGGAAATCAGCAAAAATCATAAATCATTATGATTCCATTTATATGAAATGTCCAGAATAGGCAAATGGATATAGACAGAAAGATTAATGGTTGCTTAGGGCTGAGAAGGATAGGAAGTTTGGGTGGGTAATAGCTAGAGGGTACAGGGTTTCTTTTATAGGTGATAAAAATAAAAATGTTCTGAAATTGATTGTGGTGATGGTGGCACAACTCTGAATATACTAAAAACCACTGAACTGTACAGTTTCAATGGGTGAATTGTATGATATGCAAATTATATCTTAATAAAGCTGTTATCCAAGAAATGATGATGAAGCTGATGAAGTCTTACCCATATAAAGCAATCGCCACATATATTCAGGGTTTTTTTAAAAAAGCTAACACATCAGTGAGTCAAGAAATTAAAGTGCTTCTGTGCTGAATTTCCTATGAGAATGTTTATAAACTTTTTCTCCACTTTGCATTTACAAATGGTTATGTTCATCTATTTATTTTATATTCTCTACTTACAAAAATTGGGGAAGGAGGGAAGTCAGATTGAGCATGAACTCTTTGGAGAGAAAAAGTATCATTAATCATTAATTACCATTTATCATTAATCGACTGCTCCATAGAAATTAAATGCCTGAATTTGTGTTTGTCTAAGATATATGAGATTTGCTTGACGTATCCTTAGGGCTCATGGGAAATTTCAGGCAAGGAGAGCTCTCCAGGTCAGGCATCGAGAAAAGGAAGGAAGATAAAGGAGCGCTATAATGAACACGTTCTTCTTAAGGCAACACTATCTTTCCGAGGCGTCTTAAGAATTCTCATTAGCAATATCTTTTGTCTGGAGATGCTTTCTCACAGGAGCTGCATGCCATCATTGACAGGGTTCTTATATTTACTCGTATTAGCAATAACTGCCAACCCGTGGTTCAAACCAGCTACCTACCAAATTACAGTGCTCGCTGAGAGTTTCAGTGGTAATACGATCAATCCATGTAAACTGTTTGGATAGGTGTGAGGGTGCATAAATATTCTTTATGAGCCCTTAGTCAACAATTGCTGAGGCTGGTGGTGTAGAAATGACAAAATAACAGGTGTTCTGATATTTGAGTTTATGCTTGAATTTTACATCGACAATTAATGGATCTTTTATGCAGAGGTACTGAGAATAGCTTCCTGTAAAACTATATATCTGTGCTTTTACCCAAACTCCTAGACTATTTCCCTATTGTGAAGCATTTCTAACAATTTATAATGACACTTTAAATGTGATGAATCCTAGCACCTTTTTTCGTGATGCTGAAGAATTACTTTGCATAATAATAAACTCTCTAAACAAACATAATTGCCTTCTCATCGCACAAGGAAGAACCACTTCCAAGGCAATAAAGACAAAAGGTTTTTTTTCTTATTGTTTTGTTTTAGGTTGAAAAGTACCTAGGCACAATAGTATTTTGTACTGGGTTGGAGCACCAGGAAAAAGATGACCCTCTAGATTAGGGTGCTGTGATGAATTGGTCTCAATCCAAGCTCATAACTCTGGCTGTCATAGGAACCTAGATATCTCACGAAGACTATCACGAGGAAAATGGGGCCAGGTGCTCTTGAGAGAGATACTTGGAATAGCTTCTTGTAAAACTATCTATTTGTACTTTCACCTGAACTCCTAGAATATTTCCTTGTTGTGAAGCATTTCTATCAGCTTGAGAGAGCACCTGGCCCCATTTGGTACTGTAATGGCCAGAACCCGAATATGCTGACCTGGGAGATTGATAAGTGTCCCTGGACAGTGACAGAGTACTGGAAACCTGCCTGCTCTTGGTAGCTCATGGGAAGACAGGCTGCAGGGGTCAGGAACACAAGGGGAGAGGTGCTTACTTATGTGTCTGGCTGGAGGATATTTTTTTCCCCTGTCCTGACCAGCAAACAGGTGTTCACTACCCTTAGTCTAAAATTCTCACTAAGATCAACGTTCCCCTACAGACTTCTCCGAATGAACAAATCCCCAAATCCCATTGTCTTTAATCTTTACTCATGATTTCATTTCCTATCACTGTTGTTATTCTTCTCCAAACTACTTCAATTAATCATGTCTTTCAAGCACTATACAGCAAGTCCCCACTTAATGTCGTCAAGGTTCTTGGAACTACAACTTTAAGCAAAACGATGTACAAGGAAACCAATTTTCCCATAGGCTAATTGATATAAAGAAGAGTTAAGTTTCTACGGTATATTTCTGGTCACAAAAACATCACCTAATTTCTACATAACAACCCCAAAACACTTCTAATATTAAACATTGAGATAAATGTGAGCTTTGTATACATTTAAGAAAGATGAATAAAAACAAGTCAGGGAATTCTTTCCCAGCCCACTTATTCCAATTCAGGGTCATGGTTGGCTGGAGCCTGTCCTGGCTGCTCAGGGTGCAAGGTGGGCATCAACCCTGGAGAGGATGCCCTTCCATCGCTGGACACACTCACACCCACATCCAAAGTCACTTGGACTGGGACAATTTAGACATGCCAATTCACCTAATGTGCACATATTTGGCATGTGGGAGGAAACGGGGGCACCTGGAGAAAACCCACACAGACATGGGGAGAACCTGCAAACTCCACACAGACAGTGGTCCTGGCTGTGAGCTGATTTTTTTTCTCATTAATGTTATAAATGATGGTTGTTTTGAGGAACCGCTGTACAGGGCTGTCATCAATTCTGAGTAGGGCTTTATGTATTAGAAGATCAACTCATTTTACAGAAGCAAAAATGGAGAAAGATGAATGAGAAATGTAAATGTTCAGATAGGAGCAAACGTGTAAAATCTGACTACAATTTATTGGTTGGATTTTTAGGGTTCGAATGGAATTTCACCATAAAATCTTTTCTTCAATGAATTTTAAAATATACGGAGTACTTCCACCTAAGACTGACGTCAGATGCATGCTTCTCCTGGCTCATGAACGGTCCTAAACAGAACTTTGGTTGAGATATTCTTATTTGTCCTTCTGTAGGCTTCGTTAGCACTTCTGTTCACTACTTAGGGAAATTAGTGCTTCCTGCAATGTTTTACTGTTATTTGATTAGCCATTTCGGTTCTCTAGTTTGTAAGCCAATTGACAATACATGGCATGTGTCATTCATCACTGTTAATCTGCCTACCACCATGTCATGACCTCATAGGTACTAAATATTTTTGAGTGAAAAAAAGTATCTTCATCCAAAATATGTTGCACCTTATTCTACAAATAAATCAATACATTTGTCAGCTCATGAACACAACAGCTAATGGTTTACTATGAAGTGAGAAATACTGAATTAGTAAATTCTCATGAGCATTGATCTAACTCACTTGTCCCGGTGTAATCCTGCATTCATTGACAACAACCAGAGCCTGGGAGAGAGCAATAAAGTAGTTGCTATTTAATGACTATGATTTTATTTTGATTACAGATCTGTCTCCAAATTATAATTTCCATTCATTTTCAGTACACAAAAGTACAGCTGATCTCTGATATATGAAAAAAAATTCTACAATAATCCATAGGTTGAGTTCACTTCTCATTACTTTAAATGAAGTTGTTACAAGATTCATGGATAAGGATTTTATTCAGAAAAGGGTACCACTGAATCCTATAGGCCCTTTTGCCATTTTGGTGTGGCTTAAGCACCAATAACATCTACATCAGCTGGAGCTTGTTAGAAATATAGAATATCAGGCCTTCCACCAGACTGTGCATTTTAACAAGATCCCCAAGTGATTCAAATGCATGTTCAAGTTTGAGAAGCACTACATTAGGTCTTTATTTCTATCAAGGAACTTAGAAATGTCATATTTATAGAACTGAAAGAATAAAGCCTCATTGTGTCTGTTTTTGATTGGTTCTGCAACCTTAATCAGCTTACTTGATGCAGGTGAGCAGCTTAGTAAGGTTTTGAATATTAATGCTTCCGTGTGATCAGAATCATGGAAACATACCGGTCACCTATATTTTGAAACAGGATAAAGCAGTCAGTTATAAGGCAGCATTGATAGAGTGCTCACCATCTGTAGAAATTTAGGTGAGGCTTTCCAAGTCATTACAAATGAATATATTTCTTGGAAGACATACTTGTTTCAAGATATTTACGGGCCGGCCGAGTGGCGCATTGGTTGGGAGCTGGCGTGGGATGCCAGAGGGCCCTGGTTCGGATCCCACATATGAGGGCCGGTGACACTGCCCTCTACAGCTAAGATGCTGAGCAGCGGCTCAACCTGGAGCTGGGCTGCTGTGAGTCGCCGGGGACGGTGTGGGCTGCAGCCCCTGCTGCAGTGGGTTGCCATTGGCTACCGTGTATGGCCGGCAGCCAGCGTGAGCGGCCAGCAGCCGCTGTGAGCGACCATCCAGAGGCCAGTGACTGATCTTTCTTGCCCAGGAAGAGCGCAATGATGGTGCCAACTTGGGCCAGTGGGGCAACATCCTCCGCAGCTGGACAGAAGAGCAAAACGATGGCAACTTGTCTGTTCCCCTCCCCCCAGTTCCCCAGCACTGTTCCCATCCCCCAATTCCCCAATAAAAATCTTTAAAAAAAATATGTTTCAAGATATTTACAGCTCAATATAGGAGACATATGTCCAAAAACATTATTACACAATTAGGCCAGAATATATTTCTCCCAGGCAAAATGCATGAACATATTTGGAACTGTGTTCAACCTCATAACTTATGTGCTATGTGATCAACAATCACTCTGAAATGAAGATATCAATGACTTCAAAGTCAGTGTGTCTGGGTACAGAAAAGGTCAGGAATCAGAAAAACACAAAACCACATAAATTTGCACATAACCTGGGGTGGTAGGTTGTGTTATTGGCCCCAGCCTTCCCTGTATCCATGCCCTTTGCCATGTACTTTTCAAGGCCCCCTGCTGTAGGTCAAGTGTGCTTCTCTTCCTCATGACTTTGGTTCAGTCATAAGACTTGCTTTAGCCAATAGCATGAGCGAGAAATGACACTGCGCCAGTTCTGGCCCTGGACATCGAATGAACTTGGTGAACTATAATGGAATGAACTTGGTAAACTATAATGAGCAAGAGTGCATTAGGTGAAGCTGAGCAGGTGAGCAGAGGTCAGAGCATTCAGAGTCCTCTGGACAACAGTAATAGAATCACATTTTACATTTAGTGATGGTGGGTTTTCAAGCCACCCCATTCTGCTCTGTATCATAGCTATCTGAATGCGTGTTATCACCTGTTCTAGATTTTTAGCTCCTTAATAATGAGAACCTATATCATCTACCATTGAATACTTCCATTTAAGCACATGGTGGGTGCTTTGTAAACATGTCAAGTGGTAACTGAAATGGTTACGTGTGTTAATATGTTACTTAGGAACACCACGTGAACAAACATTTATAAAAACACAATCCAATCAAATGGGGGAAACCCCTGCAAAATTACAAAAAAAAAAAGTTTTATCCTGCCCATGTCTTTTGTACTTTTTGGTCCTTGAAGATGGAAATCTAAATTATCCAACACTGAATACTCTCCAGGCTTAGCACAGGGCTGATACTTGGTAAATTTGTCAAGTGGTAACTAAATAGGTACATGTCATTTGTAAGTGTTTTTTAAAAAATTGCTGATGATTACATCCTATAAAAAAACCTGAATCACAAAAAGAAGAGGTGTTTATTTACCATGTTAGAAAAAAACACTTCCATGATTTACCTTGAATAAAATATCAGCCCTATATAAAGACATTAGCAAATAGTAACTCCACACGCTACATGAACATTCAAATATGGAGCAATTGAAAACACTTTAAAGTTTAAAATTACTTTCAAAACTGGATATTACATGTTTCTTCTTTATCTTCAATAAGCAACACAGAGACAATTTGCTGTTATTAAATAATTAGACATTTTAATGTCATATGTCACAACCTTTTAAGATTGTAGGGGCAGTAGGTCAGGGTAATGGGAATTAGTCATAGTTGGAAAAGCTGAAGACAAAAATTTGGGACAGTTAGAGACAACACTAGGAATCATCCACTGAGCCTTGTTTTGATAGAAGGTCATGGCTGACTGACCTTTTGTCACAAACAGTCCAGGGTTACTGTACATAATCATCTTCCTAGATGTTAAAGGGTTTTTAACAGAGACAACAACCCAATGTTGCTTTCCCCCATGTATTCAGCCCCCTGCTGTGTTCAGGTTAATCTGTTATCTGTACAAAGGCTCAGACAGCAGGCAGAGAGGGGGCAGTGCTGATGACCTGCCACTGAGAAAATGCTTGTTGGCCTTGAACCCAACTGGTGGATCTAGGACCAGGGTGCAGAAAGCTGACAGTTTCACCTATGTGTGTCCTTCCTCCTCTTCAGCTATGTATATCTTAGACATTTATTTATGCATCAAATATTTACTGGGTATTTATTCACCCTGCAAATCTTTTGCAATTCTCTCCTCAACCAGGTAGCCTTGGATCTCTCTAGATCTCAATGATCCTTCCCTCCCACAATGATTCCAGCCTTTACTGCCTGTATTACTTATTTGGCACTTAAAAAGGCATTGCCTTGGAATGCCTTTCATCTTAAATTTATGTTAAAACCTTTCATTAGGTCCACTTTTATTAGTGGTAGGTTATCTCCCCACCTAGAGTGTTGCTGAGGGGCACAGTTCCTCATACATCTTTGTGATTCCACAGAACATAGTGCAGAACAGCTATCAATGCGCAATTGTTGGTCCAATGCATCAATGAATGAATAAGTGGCTTTGTCAGCATTATTCGTTAATTTTTTTCATTAAATTATATAGTGCCTGTTCTTGTGAAGCTCACATTCTAATTGGAAAAAATATCACATCCTTGTTTTTTTTATCAATTGGATACATTTCACCTCATACCAACAGTTTATACTTTGTGAGAAACATACATTCATTTTTTCCTAATGATCTTAAATAATGTTTACTTGATGCTTACAGTTTATGGAAGATGGCCATCGATAGCCAACTCTTGACTAACTGAAGTACAGATTTTCTAGATTTTTCGTTAGCACCTTCAACTGTGTGAGATGATGAAAATTAGAATTTCAGTTTTGTGGTAAAAAAAATTGTTGTTGTAAATTGATAAGTTAGAATCACCCTATTAATTTATAAATCACCCTATTGATTTATGGGACTCTGTAACATCACCTGTGAACATCATTTATGCATTCGGTTCTTTTTTTTCTTTTCTTTTTAAACCTGGAACACTTCAGGAATTTGCATGTCATCCTTGTGCAGGGCCCATGCTAATCTACTGTGTATCGTTCCAATTTTAGTACATGTGCTGCCGAAGCAAGCACGCATTCGGTTCTTGAATCAATAATTATCAGTAACTGAGAACTGTGTTCTATGTTTACAGAACCTCACCAGCAGGTGTGGAGTGATGTCTTGTTCTTTCTCCTTGTATCATTAATAAGTTTTAATTCTAGGAACCCGAGCTCCCCAAACCTAAAGTTTTGAACTTTTTTTGCATGTCTCGAAGGTATGGGAATCGCTATAATTAGAGAATGTAAGGACAAATTCACTATTATTTCCAGTCCCCCTCCCTTTCAATGTTTTGCTGTCTAGTCTATTGAATAAATTTAATCACTCAATGCTGCCATTAGAACACAAATACATTCACGGTCAATACAAAATCAGTGGACGTGGCTAAGTTCCAAAAAAACTTTATTTCTGAATGCTGAAATTTTAATCTTATTTAATTTTCAAGTATCATGGCACTTTTGAGTTTTAAATATCATTTAAAAACCTGAAAAACATTTTTAGCTGAAGGGCCATACAAAATAGGAGGTGGGTAGCCTGGCTGCCTGTTTATTCATTTACATGTTATCTATAACCACTTTTGTGCTACTACTGTGGAGTTAAGTCCTTGCAGCAGAGTTGAATACTTGTGAGAGAGACCATAGGACCTACACAAACAAAACTGTTTACTATCTGGACCTTCAAAAAAAATTTCCCAACTCCTGGTTTAGACAGTAATAAATATATTTCCATGAAAAAGCAGTGTGTATTCAAATGATATGCAGAACAAAATATAAATTTTTGCCCCCAAAGCAACAAAGGTCCTAACACAATAATATTCATGAACTCAGATAACATATTTGAGCAGCTACTATGTGCCAAGCACTGTTCTAGGCATCAGTTTCCACAGGTTAGGCATATAAATGGGCATGAGCTCTGCCCTCACAGAGTTTACATTTTTGAATGAGCGCCACATAATAACATACACATGCACACACATAATGCATACATCTAATGTACGGTCAAAATGACTCCCACAAACACTTCTGGCTTCTGAGTAAAATTGGAAATGACAGCAGCAGTACCAACAATCTCCTTTTTGGGTTGCCCAAGCTTAATGCTACCAGCTGCCCATTTAAACTTTAGTTGGGGTTAATGACTTATCATGAGGAAAAACTTAAACCTTGACTTCTCAGAAACTGCAATAAATCAAGGAGAAAATACAAGCTCAAGGTTAAGACAGAGCCTCAATGTATTTTTTTAAAACAAGCTTAGGCTATCAAAACTGTCTGAATGCAAGGATAGTAGATAATGGAACAATGTAATTAGAGAAATTTGGAATTCTCTGTGGAGCCCTGGAAATAAATATCTCTAAATATTGTTGCACTTGAAGTTAGTTGAGGATTTATGGCTTTAGAGGAGCGAGTTGATGGACTATAAAAAATGAATTAGAAATAATGACTGGATAGGGTAAGTGGTCTGCTTGAATTCTGACACACCGACTCCTGAGTGTTCTGACTGTAGTCAAGTTCTCAAAGCAAGACATTAAAACTGTGGACACCTGAGAAGAATTCAATTTATGATACTAGGAGAATAGGACTTAGGAAATATGCATGGCTTTAAGTAAAAATAGAAAGTCTCAATATGCTTATTCTTATGTTTCAGCAAGTAGTTGGCTTCCTGATGGGAATCTGCATGGGAGAAGTCCAATGATCAAGTCTGACGTTGTTGTCATGGTTATATGACCTACTGGATATTCCCAGGGACATTTAGTAAATGCTCTATGCTATGTGGTTCTGTCGTCCAAAATCTCTGTCATTGAATTTCCTAGCTTTCTGCTAAAAAGAAAAGAAAAAGAAGGAAAAGAGACCATATCATATCTTTAGTTTTCAAAATTTCCCTCATATTTTTATATTACTTATTAGATTATCCTTTTGTAAGGAATTATCAAAATAGCACTAAAATAAATACTACTATTGTTTTTAAAATAGTTGAAACAACTCAGAATATACAATTTAAATCATATTGCTATAAAGAGTTATAAGTATGGAGGACTTAATGTGGCCTTTAGAGCATCTATGACCGCATTAGAAGATATTTTCCTTCTTGCTAGAAGCCAAGCTGCCTCATTTGAGATGAACTCATTGGAAATCATTTCACAGAAAACCGTGAGGAAGAGGAAATAGGAGGCATTTCAAATCAGTTGTGTGCCAAATAGATTTCTGTTTAGTTTGATCTGAGACAATCATCTCAGAAAACAAAGCTGGGGAGGTTTTGTGTTGTTTTGAGAAGGGGGAAAAAGCTATATTTTCTTAAATGTCATCAAATAGTGAATTGTTTCATAAAATCAGGAGGCAAGCCTCTGTGATGTGCTCATTATTTTGAGAAGGTAAGATGAATTATTTTTGACAAGATTGACTTTTAAGAACTGTACACAGCACTATTGAGAAGGAGAAATAATTCAAAACTGACATGTTTTATATGGATTATGTCCCTATGACCAATTTAAGGGACTGCAGATTTAGTTGGCATGTTTAGATTTTAATTAAAGATGACAGTTTTAGGCTGTTGTATATTCATAATAGAAGCTGGTTACTCATATTACTTTATTTTATTTTTCTTTTTAATGTAAACTTTTAATTGAACTACAGAAATGTACATAAATTGTAACTGAATAGCTTGATGAATTTTAACAAAGGAAACATATCCATGCAACCAGCATCCAGGTCAAAAAGCACCCCTGAAGCCACTGTGTTGCCCTTCTGGTAACTACCCCAATTCTTAAGAGTAATTACTAGGCTGGCATCTAATTGTGACAAAGTTTTAAGTTTAAATAAACTGAATCAAACAATATATGCTCTTTTATGTTTGGCTTATTTTCATTCAATATGATGTTTGCAAAATTAATTCACGATATTGTGTGTAATTGTAGTTCATTCATTTTCATTTCCATTTCTGTATCAGATTCCATAGTAGAAATAGAACGTAAAACTTGCTTATCTATTCTATTGATGGACATTTGGGGTTTTTCTACATTTGGGCTATTATGAATAACACTACTCTGCACTTTTTTGTATCTAACGTTTGGTGAACATATGCCCTCATTTCTATAGGTATACCTAGAAGTGGAATTGCTAGGTCATAGAGTAGGAATATGTCAGCTTAGGTTGATATTGTCTAACCATTTTCACAAATGGCTGTGCCAATTTTCACTCCTATCCAAGTGTTTAATAGTTCTATTTGTTGGATCCTAGCCAACCATTATACTTTTTGTCTTTGTCATTTTAGCTATTCTGATGGATCTGGAGAGGTTTCAAATCATGGTTTTAATTTTTATTGCCTGATGATTATGGACATTAAGTGCCTTTTGATACATTTATTGACTATTTGGATATGTTCTCTAAAGTACCTATTCACATTTTTTACCCATTTTCTTATTGCATGGTCAGCCTTAATCTTATTGTTTATAGGAATTTTTTTTTAAAGATTTTTATTGGGGAATTAGGGGGATAGGAACAGTGCTGGGGAATTGGGGTAAGGGGAACAGACAAGTTGCTGTCGTTTTGTTCTTCAATCTAGTTGTGGAGGACGTCGCTTCAATGGCCCAAGTTGGCACCATCATCGCGCTCTTCTCTGGCGAGGCAGATCAGTCGCCGGCTTCTGGACAGCTGCTCACTGCGGCTGCTGGCCGCTCACGCTGGCTGCTGGCCGCTCACACTGGCTGCTGGCTACACACAGTAGCCCATGGCAGCCCACTGCCACAGGGGCTGCAGCCTACGCCGTCGCTGGCGACTCCTGGCAGCCCAGCTCCAGGTTGAGCTGTTGTTCAGCATCTTAGCTGTGGAGGGCAGTGTCACTGGCCCTCATATGTGGGATCCGAACCGGGGCCCTCTGGCATCCCAAGCGAGTTCTTAACCATCGCGCCACTCGGCCGGCCCTATAGGAATTTTTTATATATTTGAGATACAAGTCTTTTGTTGGATATACGAGTATGTATTACAAATATCATCTCCAAAACCATGGATTGCCTTTTTACTTATTATGTCTTGTGCCATATTATTGAATAGAGACATTGCTGCTTTTTAATATTATCTTTATTTATTTATTTATTAGTTTTTACTTACCCAGCACAGTGAAATACACTGTGTGTCTGAGTCTTACGAAAACCCAAATAGAAGGGTCTATTTAATCAGCATCTTCAAGCTTGGCTCATATTCCCAAATTCCATTTGGAAATTTTAGCCCAAAGGTATAATTAAAAAATAAGACTATATAACATGTGTTCTACCTTTTTAATCATCAAATTAATTTGGTCCTAGTGTTTCAGTTTGTAATTATTTGAATTCATGTATTTAAAATATGACCTTCTCCAATTTTGAAATAAATGCTCAAAAGACTTGATCATTGAAAATAAGAAATAATTATATTTTACTGACTTTATGTGTACGTGTGTTTCATATTCAGTATTTTTATGCCACAAGCTCTTCATTCCCTAAAACTAACTCCTTGGAGCCAGTTTTATTTTGCATTACCTTCTTGACTGATATCCCTGCAGGGTCTGCTCCACCTCCATCTAATCTACCCTCTTCCCTGTTACCTGAGGTTTCTTTACAACGTACATTGACACAGATCAAAACATCCCAATGCTTTAGAATAAAATTCAAGTCCTTTGGTCCAGCATGAGGTCATGAATAACATGGTTGCTGCTTTTCCTCCAATCACCCGGCATTACTTGCAGTTCCTTGAACAGCCAGGAGGTAACACCCTTGGACATTCAGAATGACTTTTTTTTTTTTTCCTGCCAGCTCAATTCAGACTCTTTAAAATCTTGCTTCAGACATCTTTGAAAAGGTCTTCTCTGACCTTCCTAAACAGTTAATTCCACCATCTGTGCTCCCAAAATGTTTGAACAAAATCCATGCTTATCTCCTTGTTTATACATTTTTCTCCCTAAGAGACTGTGACGCTTCAAGCAGGGACTAAAAATGTCTTACTCATTTTTGTGTCCACACTGCCTAGAACAGGCCCAACAAAGTGGCTGGTATAAGTTTATTGAGTGAGGAAATGAATGAACCCTTCTCTTCTGTAAGGTTTTTTCCTTTCCAAAAATACTTTAAAAATATCAATAAAATTTGATTACACAAATTATGTCTCCTACCATAAGGGATGATTAAAAATAAAGAATAAAGGCATATATTTATATGGGAACTAGGTGAGGGAATTCACCAATAAACTTGCATTTTTTATACTTTCGCAGGGCTGAACAAGAACCCTATGGAAAGAAAAATATGACCCACAAGAGAAACAGTATAAACTTTTTCCTTTTGTCCACTTCGCCCTGTTTACTGGTCATTGAAAGGTTATTTAGAAATGTTAGTATTTGGTGCCTTTAGTCATTATTGAAAGATACAGTTTTGAAAGGATAGAAGTGAGGCTTAACAGAGCTTAGAAGAAAGAGATGGCTTACAGTGCCTGCTGAGAAAAAAAAAATGTCATTATTCCTTGCACCCTGTCAGATAAGAGAAGTCCTTGGTAAGAAGAGGCTGAGAGAGATTAAAGAAGGTGATATAACATTCCAGAAGCAGAAAACCCTGAAAGCAGGTGGCAGGCCAAGAGCTTCCAATGGATGCAGGGCAGGCTTACAACAAACACGGTCTGACAAAAACATAAAGAAGGTTAAGGTGCTGCTCAGCTTAGATGTAATTTATACAATTGGCTCCAACTGTACTGTAGTAAACATTGTAAGTTACATCACGAAGAGCTTTCTGAAATCTTCGATTACAGTGACAACTGCACAATAAAAGGGCATAGGATAAAAATCTCATTACTTTTTTTTCCCCTTTCAAGAGGCTTATCTATAGTATGTTTTGATGCTATGTCTTTGTCAAATTTATTTGAGTTTTAAATGAGTAACGTGAGATTGTCACTGAGGTAGCCTGAAAGCATAATACTCTCATACCTAGTCTGTTACTATTCGGAGGAATCATGCCATAATCCACACTACCCATGAGATGGAGATGTTCGATGCTTCATAGTCAGTGGATCCCCGCAACTCTAACCTGATCATAGCAGAATTCATATTGACTATTGCAATATCAAGGCTGGGAGAGGTATAAGAAAGACATTTTTAATGAAAAAATTGAATCATCCATATGGAAATTTTATTGTTTCACCATATAAGCTAGCCTGATTAGAAATTAATAAAATCAATTCGTTTGACACTAATTACATTGACTAAAAATATATTCAATGGTACCTACATTTAAAGTTTTGAAAATTTTCAACAATAACATTTCTGGGGAAAATAAAACAAAACTGAATTCAAGGCTGTTATTTGGTAGAAGGGTCACCTTACTGATGTTCAAATCTCAGCATCAAAATCACCTCTGAATTTTTTTTAACTTGGAAGACAGACCTTGTCGGTATATTAAGTCAAGTTCTGTGAGCTATTATGCAATGACAGATAAAGAGAATTATAATTCAATTTTAGCTACCGAATTTAAGAGCTAAGTTTTTGGTATAACGTACTCAATTACGTGCTAGCATCATTTGAGTAGCAAATTAAAAAAAACACAATCCATGTACATTATATTACTTAATTCTCATAAGGTTTTAGGCAAGTTTTAGTCCATCCCCCTCCCCATTTTACAGATGGTACAACTGAGGCTCAGGGAGACTCACCGATGTGCTCAATATTAGAGAGTCATTAAATGGACTGAGGACTTAAACCCATGTCTCAGAAGGCCAAATCCTGAACCACATTGTTGAATACAGTCGTCTCAGCCTGGACTCTTTTTTTCTTCTTTGTATTTTTATTGATTAATATGAGCCCGGAATATAATTTTTTTAAATTAAAAAATATTTTTATATTTTCTGTGTATTTTCAAAAAATAACAACTGATTAGAACTTTATATATAATATTATTTTTAACCAGCAAGACATCTTTCTGTCATTAGCTCAGTACACAGAAAAATCTGTGGCATATCAAGGTAGAACGTGATGTATCATTTAAATTGTAAATACTGTACATCACTAAAATATGAGGAACATTTTCTCAAGAGGGACTATTAATATATAATGCTAAGGGTGAACGTAGTGTCAGTAGTGGTTATCTTTAGGTGTTGAAAATACGGGAGACTTTTTTTCTTTGATGTTTCTACACTTTCCAGATAATCTGTAATGACTATGTAATACTTATAGCACTGAAAAATCTGTTTTCAAAGGAAGTGTTTGGCCTCCTCATAGTCTTCAATGTTTTTTAAATCTTCGATCCAGTCAAACGTCTAGCACAGGGGTCGGCAAACTTTTGAGATGGAAGAGCCGCCCGGGGTCAGCAAACTGTAGCTCTTTGGGTACGTACCTGTGGCTCTGAAGTAAAATTGAAAATGAAAATAAAACTATCATAGTTTCATTTATAATATTACTTTAAATTTTCCTTATTTGTAAAAATATATTTATGGCTCTCGAATAATTTTTAAATTGTTGTGAAGGACGGGATTCGCTCTTCCAGGGGTCGGCAAACTTTTGAGATGGAACTCAAAAGAGCCACACGTGGCTCCCGAGCCACAGTTTTCCCACCCCTGGTCTGGTGTATTAGAATCAAAAGAACAGTCCAATTCTTACCTCCTCTCTTCCAGACCAGGAATTACCTGTCACTTCTAATCAGTGACACCAGTTGGCATTTGGAAGATGCTCCTCCCAACCCCAGAGTACTTCAGAGCTCCCTCAGGTAGGTCAGAGCTGCTTGTTCAAAATAGGAGCTTTAAATAGCAGAACTTCTTGAACTGTTCTGGGAATGTTGTAACTGAAATCTGAGTTTTTCTTTACCCTGTTCTACAGTGAAAACAAAATGATCCCAGGAAAGAACCAGTGGAACCAAGACGCACTCAGTAGGTGCTACCGATTTCATAGTAGGTGGTAGCATTCTACAGCCTGCCTAGTGAACTTGAGGCCAATGCTATGCATACAGAGATGTCCAGAACTCTGTCTTTGTCCTTGAGGAGACTGTGTGAAAACTATGCTACTAGGTTGCTAAAAGCCAAGTATTTAAAGTTCCTTTGAAAACGATTATTTTAAAATTGACTATGCCTATTAAAAATATTCACAATCCTATTCTATGTTCTAATACATAATCCTGAAAAAAAACTATGAGTGCCAAGTGTGATTTTATTTTTGAACATGTAATCTTCACTAGACTACGAATTCTTTCAAGACAAGGTCCATATTTTACATCTCTTTACACCCATACCCTATTCCCCAGCATCAGTAGGGGCTGAAAATTGTCAGCTGAATTGGATGAATAAATTCCATTGAAACATAATGTCTCTCATGCTACACTGAAAATATTGGACTGTTGGAAAAGTCATGATATATTTTTCTATGTTTTTCATTGCAAAAATGCGTCATGACTTTTCCAACAACCCCAATAGTTGCAATTTTACTAAGGAGGAAATGGTAGTTCCTGATAACTGATAATTGTGCCAGGTTATAAGCTACCCCCAATAAACATAAACACACTCACACACATACACTAACAATTAACTGAACCTCCATTTATTTTATTTTATTCTTTTAGGTTTCTGTTTGAATGGCTAATTCTCATACCATTATGTTTTCCTAGTACAGAAATGCAAAGATAACCCTCAATGATATCACTACAAATAAAATTCCACAAAATGTCTTATTATTATTTTTTTTACTTTAATAAGCTTTCTTGTTAAAGTACAATCTATATTGCTACAAGGCTGATAAATAATTTCTGCCTTTTCATAACTAAAGGGTTGAAATTTCTCATTTAATGTTCCACATACAGCAGGGGTTTTCAGGGGGGCAAGATTAAAGGCTTCTTTCTAGACATGCTCAGAATAGGAGAAAATATGAGAGGTGCTTTGTAAAGACATGATTTATTGGGGGAAATGTGGACTTGAGTGGTCATTAAATCCATGTCCCTGTCACAAAACCAAATAGGGTTTATACCATTTCTTCATTTAGTGATTTTGAAGCCTAGCTCAACTGCCATCCCTCATGCCTTTTTCTTGGTCATCAGATTACATGAACACTCCCTACCATCTATCAAATTATGAAGCTTCAGAGAATTGAAAGTAGTTATTAGTGAGGAAAAGTTGGAGCCTATTCACTTAAAATAACTAAGAAAAGTGAGTAAAAGTCACAAGGAATACCCAACAGATAATAGTGCTAGTTCCAACAATGTCACTTGTACTAACAACCTTTATAAAAATACCAATAGCAGATTTATTTCAGTAGCATAAACAGTGGAAGGGTCCTTTGACTTCCAAGAAGATGAAATAATTCGTCAGTCATGAATATATAAGTTTTATTTTTATAACCGAAAGTATTTCACCACTTCAAGAAGTATTTATGAGGCAAATTACTGGAATAGTACAGAATTAAATTTGGTTTTATATAGCATCCTTCATAGCCCAAGTGTCTCAATAGTTTTTTTAAAGTACAGAAATGCAGTGTCAATTGGAAACTGAAGAAGCTATTATGCATTTAAGGGCAGAGGATATAGGCTTGGATTCAGAGATGTGCTTTATGGGTTCAGGGAATAGGATATTCTCCCACTCGTCCTTTACAAGCTCTATGTCATCTTTATACTGCCTGTAACTAAGGACATGCAGTGGTGCCTTACCTTAGTGCAACAGCTCCTATAATCATGTAGTAACCTGTCCCTGGGTTACAGGATGGGGCTGCAATATTAGATAAGCTTTGGTTATGGGATTTGAACTCCTCAAGTCTCTGGTTCTGTAATGAGTCAGTAATCATACTTAATATAGCACATTCAGTGTAAAAGGCCATTCAATGTCCAGGATATAAATAAACTTGCCTTTAATTTCAATGGAAGACAACAATGAACAGTAACTGGACCAAGTTTTATGCCAAGATGGTCAAGAAATGGAAAAACTGGAGATGAATCAGCTAATCATGTGGAATTACTACTTTTTACCAGGCTGGAGAAAGGTCTGATTTTTCAATAAAATGTGGAGAAAGGAGGTACAAACAAGCGCTATCGCCCTTTGTGATATTTTATATGGCAGAGCTGTTTGTAACTGGAAAGGATTGTTCATGTCAGACAGAAACTCCCAGGGAAATGAAAAGCTAATAAGGATCAGCATGGAATCTGGAACGGTTCTGAGCAGATTGTTCACTGACGGGAAACAGTCCTAAATGGAGAAAGCCCCACAATCAGTAGTCGAAAGGTTAGAAATCAGAGTTGTACACAAAAGAAATAACCTCTGCCCTTTACTCTAAACTAAGCTGCAGTTAGGCTGCAAATGTTAGTCTCACATTTACCCACAGAAACTGGTGGCTGACTGTTCCAGTTTTCACTTATTTTTCTTCTCTTCAGCCTTAATTCATGAGCTTGCTTCCCTATTTTTGAATTGACATCTCATTCTATAGGCTTGATTTCTCCATTTCTCTAGAATATCCATAGTCTTAATTTATTCTGTACCTCCCTTTAGCAGCAACTCTGAGCCCATTAGCATCAAATGACAATTTAAATTACTCATATTTTTCACCTACTTTAAAAGCATTTACCTGTGTATTTTGTGTTTAAGAAATTCTTTTCTTTAGAGCTGATGATATTATGTGTATTGTCATTAATTCTGGATCCAAGTTTCTTTTTTTCTGTTTGATTCAGCTCCCTGTCCTATAACTGATGGGAAGAGTCTTAGACATCTATAATATCTTCCATGCAGATACTTTTCACACCCATTATCTCCACTCTCTGACATTTTTCTATCTTCTAACATCCTATCACATCACTTCTTTGAAACACTTTTTAATTTGTTTGGGGGACGTGGGTCCTTTACAATTTATCCAAATGTCCAGCTTTCCTTGGGGGAGTTTCTTTTATTTACCTTCCACTTCTACAATGTGAATTCCAAAACTGTGAGTTGGTTAGAAAATTCTCGAGAGAAATATGGGAAAACAGAACATTTTGTAACCAGAAGACTCAGCTTCAGATTCTGGTTCTGCCACTTATTATGGCATTCCTTTCTATTGTCTTATCTAGAAAATTAAGAACTTATATCAGCTGCCCTACCTATATCACAGAGTGAATTTGGGAATCAAATGCGATAGCAAATGGAAGAGGCCTTGGAAACTGCTGTGATAGACATAGGATGTTTTATCTTACTCAGCGTCCTTTCTTAGGACACCAACTCTTCTCTCTTATAATTTGTGGTTTGGGTGGCAATGGCTCTAGCCTCCTTCAGCCCTACCTTAGGGGTAAGCATGATATCCAAGCTTGGCCGGTTAGATCCCATGTCAATTGCTTTAGGATGCAAGGGAGCCAATGAGACTCTCTGCAGGAACTTACATATTGAATAATAGTTGGGAATGATTTATTGAGCCCAATGATGTCATCCTGAAGAAGCTATCCATTATGTAAATTCTAAGAGCTGATTTTTGTCCTTTTGCAAAGGCAAGCTTTTCAATATTTCTTACAATTCCAGGATAAATCTAGTATTCAACCCAAAGTATCAACAGTGATGAGGCTGAGAAATCTTTCCCTAGAACCTAGTATAGTGCTTGGTAAATAATGCATTCATTCGGTCATTCCTAACTCTCTCAATAAGTATTAATTGAATGACTAAATGACTGACAGACCGAATGTAGGTGATCAGATGGAAATCTTTTGTAGAGGGGAGGATCTGGCTGCTTTGCTTGGTCCTGTTTGTTCATAGGTAAGTAGAAATCATGTTGTCAGTGTAATGAGCCATGCACAGGTCTGCTCATGCTATAAGACCTTGATTATTTTGGAAGGCAGTAAAGGTGACTTAATTATTTTTTCATCCTCACAATGCTTGGCTCATGGCAAGATATTTGTAGTATAGTTCCTATTTGTAGGATAGTTCCTAGGCTGCTATTACAGAAAACTCTGTAGAAAGTTAGGAGGCAAAGGAAATTCTGAAAATCCTACAGATTTCTTATAAGACACAAATAACTACAGAGAGCATCAGTGAAGATATCATGACAATTTTACCATATGCCTCTGCACAGATGAATCTCATTGCTTTCTTCTTTTCCTACATTTCTCCTTCTTTCTATGCCTACTTTTCCCAATTTTTAAAATGTTTTATTTTGGCACGTCAGCAATTTGACAGCACCTTGGTGAAATGGAATGGATGACCAACTTGTCCCAACGTACCTGGAACTTTATTCATTTTATTATTTTGTTTTATTTTTTGTTGTTTAATTAAGTCATTTTTTTCTCTTTTTTTATTGTTAGTTTAAGGTATACAAAACAACACAGTGATTAGACACTTATATACCTCATAAAGCAGTAACCCCAAGAAGTCTATTACCCATCTGATACTGTACACAGTTGGGACTTTATTAGTGTTGGCACTGAAGTTGCCTACCCTGGGAAGATGCTCAGAACTACGCAAGCCCGTCTTGTCTCCCTGATTGGTTTCTACTGGAAGCACTATTACATTCCTCTGGTCTCTGAGAGTCCTCCCATCTCTTCCTTCCCTCTCTCTCTTTCTTCATTCAGTCACGAGGCCCTGGGAGTCTTCCTTTACGTGGTTTCACATCTACTTTTTTCTCTCCTTCCACTCTGGTGGTCTAAGTCCTCCTCATTTCTCCCCTCTACCTGGACACCAGGAGAACATTCGTAATGGACCACCTCATAACATCACTCCTCTGCTCAGGGGCTTTCAATGACGCTTCACGGCCTATAAGATGAAGCTAATATCCAAAAATCAGGCCAGATTGCTTTCATTTCTAGCGTTTTCTTTCAGTTCTTTCTGTTGTGGACTGTGCAACACAAACATCTGCTTGTGACACCCAAATCCACTTTTAAATTTTTCAGTCATTCACCACATGTTCATAGGCCCTGTATGAGGTAGGGACTGTGCTACGTCCTGGGGAAAATAGGAAACAGGGGAGAGAGGGTCTCTGTCTTTATACATATTATTATCCAGCAAGTTTTTCTTATGGCAGATTTAGTGAGGAAACGAACACTGTACATATACATACTTAAACCTGACTTTACATATGTTATTTCTTTTAGTTCTCACAACAACTATGTAAAGTAAGACCTCTTATTATTTTTTCTATGTTATAAGAAAGGTAACCAAGGCTCTGAGAAGCTGCATTATACAAACACACAAATATTTTTTTCCTAGATCTAAGCTTTAAGTATAAAGCTCATGTCCTTTTCCTTATACCACATAGCTACTCTGAGGAGCTCATTTATTCATTCCTAGGTCACGTGAGACTCTTGGTTAATGCAAATAAACCCAACTGATCCATCAAGGTGCAGCTGAATACCTGACTGCTTTATAAAGTCTTTCCTCACTGTCATCATAGTCTCTAAACTCTCATAAACTCTCATTATCTGTACCAGTCCTTTGTCATTAGATTAAACATTGTCTTGTCTTAATGCATTGTGCATTCGCGTCTTGCAAACTCGGATAGATTGTGAGCCATTTGATGATGGGGACTGAACTGTATATTTTACAATAGCCTCTATAATGCCCACCATAGTAGTGCTTACATGTAGCAGGTGCTTATTACACATTTATTTTTGATTGTCAAATCACATTTCTGTGTTATACATAATTTCATTCAGATTGTCTCTTTGCTGGTCAATGCTAATGTGGCCTTAACAATACCAGCAGGCCATAGGTATCATGAACTCTATCTTTATTAACTTTTGCGAACCTAGTTCCTATCATGGGGTCTGGTGTACATGACACACAACACATATTTCTGAAATGAATGAATGACTGAATTGGGGGCTCTGACTTCCTCATGGTAACAATGAATACGTTTTTTAGATCCTTCTCCAAATGTTAACCAAATACATTTTTGACACAGAATTACATATGTTGGATACAGAACTTGGTCATTTGTTACCTAAATGGCTTTAATTTTTTCTTTAACAGCTCTCATGCCTCAGTATCTCTCAGTTTCCATCAGTCTCATATGTCTCTGACAAAGTTATCTCCCCTCTGTCTCTTTGATCATGTCACCTCATTCCTCAAAACCCTCCCCTGATACACAAAACTAAACTAACTTATAAACTGCAAGCTTCAAGTTCTTTATCTGTCCTGGCTATTTTTTTTGCCCTTGTCTTGTTTATCTCTTTTCATTGCTTTAAACATCTTCTTTCTTTAGGTAAAATTAAATTCTCTCCCTTCTATCTTCTAGTCAATATTTTGAAAAATACTATCCCAACTTGGGGATACCTTTTCTTCCAATTACAGCCATTCTTAATTTTAAAAGATCAGCTCTGAGGTTTTGTCTTCCATAAAGTCGTCTCTGACCCTCCTCTAAGAAATAAACAAACAAGCAAAAACAAAACAAAACAAAACAAAAAAAACCACCTCACAAAGTCTGCTTATGGGCACCAAGTTTATCTCTCAAATGGTTCATTAATCTGAGATTAGAGTGCTGAGTGCTCAGATCTCAATTTTCTATTTTTCTCTCTTGTAAGTCTGCATGATTAAATTTTATACTTCTAAATATGTCACTTTCCCACTCAATACATTTCAAAACTATCTATTGCCCATCAAATTGAGCTTGCGCTTAAAGCATCTGGTGATTGATTTAAAGTCCTAATTTGTTCTGTATCTTACCTACCATTCCACTATCCTGGCAAACTTCTTGTGCCACACCTAAGCTTTCTTACCTCCATTCCTTTGCTCTCAATAAATCCTCCTGTCTGGCATGCTCCCTTGATCCCCTTGTCTGTCCAAATTCTGCCAATCCACCAACACACAGGCTAAATGCCAACTCTTCCATGGGGCTTCCTCTGTCTACCTCCAGCCAGAACCCCACCTGAGAAATCATAATGATTTCTTTTCACAATTGATCACGTTCTGCATTGTATATGAATTACTTATACCTTTCCCTACCTACTCCCATGCCGAATTTCCTTACTCTCCTCTTCATGTAATAATTGCTTCAACTTTTGGACATCAGCCCAATCACCATTTCCTCAGAATCCTTCTAATTACCTAAACAGGTCAAATATCTGTACTATTGTCATTCATAGCACTATGTACTTGTTCACAGCACTTGTCACAGTGGCAATTTACTTTCAGTTGTACCACTATTTCAATAGCCTCTGCCTCTCTCTCTAGACCATTTAAGTGCCATAAAAGCAAGTCATCATATCTCTTTTGTCCCATCAATGTATATATTCCTAAGTAGGCACACTATTTGGATTGTAGCAGGTACTTAACATTACTTGAATAAATGAATGAGTGATACACATATTTTATTTCCGGCTGGGAATGATGTTTCCTAGAAAGGATCACATATTAAAGTGATTTGTCAATTGATCGATACCAGCAGTGCTTCTGAGTTGCAGAGTGTCACCGAATGGGCCAAGCACAGGCTCTGAGTTAGATTGCTTCAGTTCTTCCAAATATTAGTGTGACTATGGGCAACAGGGCCTAGCCTAGGCTGGGACAAGCAAGGCCCCAGGGCTGATAAAATTTAAGTACGTTCTTAGGACTCAGAGAGTGAATACCACCCTAAACTTTGCATTCTGGATATATCACTTCCTTCACACTTGTTTCTAAGCCCTGGTGTGCATTTTTCTTAACTTCTGTCACCCTTGGTCCTCTCAATTATAAAATGAGGACTAAAAAAAATTGCATCTACCATATAAGGTTGTTTTTAATATTACATGAGATAGTATGATAGTGTACCTGGTGTATAGGACTTAAAATAGGTATTAGCTTTATTACCCATTGTCACCAAGCCTAGAGTAAGGGCCTTGAAGTAATGGGCCCAAGGTAGGTTTGGATGGCATGACAAAGCAGGGAAAATTTTTAAGTTACCTGGAAAAAAGTCAGAAAGCACTCCAGGTAGTTAAAAGAAATGTATAGGCACAAGGTATAAGAGAAAGAGGAGTAGAATAATGCCAGAAACAAACTCATTGGCTTACTTTGCAATTTGTCTAGGCCTGAACAATTTTATACTAACAGTAAAAACAAGTATTGTGGTTTTTGTTCTGGCTTAATTCCAGCTGTATAATTTAAAAAAACTTATCCCATAACCATTGCCAAATAATTTTTTTTTTTTTTCGAGGCTGACTGTTTTCTTAACCCGAAGTAAACCTATGTTGTCTTTCTCATGGATGATGAACTTTCTACTTGGTGCTTACTTGTCTTCTTTATAACAGAAAAACGTCTGCTTTGTTTTCAATCAATGGGTGGGGTGTTCATTCAATGTTACCTATTTACAATATCAAGTGTAAGATTCCTTAATGTATAAAAAAACATAACTGTCCATTGCTGTTGTCAAAAACAACAAACAAACAGAAAAAAACAGCTGTTCTAAGTCTTTGGCTAAATTAACAAAAATAAAATAAAAACATTTTTTTGCCAATTCATCATGTCACAAAGTACTTTCCCCCCAAAATCATACATTATTTTAATGTATACTTTTAAAAATAATACAGTTCACTTCTAAATGATTGTGTTTAAGATTTGCATAATTAGCTAAACTAAATTAACATCTTGAACTTGGTCATGATTGCCAAATCTGAAGGTCTTACTTCCATTTTTGTTGAAGAAACTTGAATTAATTTATTCTCTTATAAAGCTTGAATACATAATCAATTTCTAATTTGAATAAGCAAACTGGCCCAGAAAATTGTGCAAATTACTCTAATAAGTGCTCTTGGAATTTCCCACAGAAGGCTGAACAAATGTTGATAGAGGGGCACACTGTTTGCTTATGTCTAATCTTCCCATCTGACTTATACAAATGCCACAAATAAATCTCAGACACATGTCCAATGTCAAACTTCTGTAAAATGGCCCTGGGAAGAGTCATTCTACATTTAAAGACTGGTTAGAGAAGATGGATTTTTAGCTTGAAAGAAACTGATTACTTGGGAGTGTGGGTCAGGGAGGGCATACATGTATGGATAGAACTTTGAAGGAGGGTGTGCATTCAGAAATACACTCAGTGAAGATATTGTTGAGAAAATAGAGTCAATGGCAGTTTCTCTCTGCATGCCAGGTATTAAGCATTGTTATAGAAGCTTAACTATTCTTATTTAATCTTCATAGCTTCCTTAGTCTGTGAGGAAATGAGATCTCAAAGAAGTCAAATAACAGCTCAAGTTGCCACAGAAACAGAACAAATGGCAGAATAAGATTCAAACCCAGGTCTGTCTCATTCCCGAGTTGATGATTTTAACCACCAAATCATACATGGGATTGGCTATATTTACCTATGAACCTTCATCCTTTTAAAACCAGGTGTGATAGAACAGCGAGCATTACTGTAGTAGATAATTGCATACAAAACCTTTAAATAAAAGCCACTTATCAGTAAAATCAATGATGTAATCTAATGCACTATAGGGAAAAATACTCAGCAGCATTAGTCTGAAAGTCATAATTGGACCTTAAGTAGCAATGGCCTAAATTTGTTAGGGATGCCTTTTATCCTTCTTTCAGGATAGGACAAGTCTTTTAAGATCAAGTAAAGATATAATAGCTTGTATTTGGGAAATTCAACAGACCCTTTTATGAGAAGAACTCTTTCATGACAGTGAAGAGAGCAGAGGAAATGCAAAGAGGAAAATCAAGCACTAATAGGTGCTCTCAAGGTAGTTCCCTTTTGTAGTGCAAAACAGGCTTTAGAAATCAGGGCCTGCCCAGCAGGACGACCCCCTACCTGGTGACTGTGAGCACCAGGCCAATCATAGAAGATACTTCAAATGATTTTGCTGTGGGAGTATAGTGAGAGAGGCTTTTGTATTAAAAGCCAGAGATTACACTAGGAGTGCAGTTAGAGGAGACGTTCTGCTGTGATGAAAACAAAAACCAACAATTCTTTTATACAAGAATCTAAGGAACATTTATATTTTCTTTTTTTGAGGGGGGAGGGGTACAGCTTATTTAAAAACAGTCAATCCATGAATTAATGAGCAAGTTTTGGTACCACATTTCATTTATCATTGTGATCTCAAAAGAAATCATTCATTCACAAAGGCAAAGTTGAGAAGACGTACAAAGATGTGTATGTGTGTGTGTGTGTGTGTGTGTGTGTACTACATATGTGTGTGCATGCGTATAGTCACGTTAGATAATATGTAAGTATATGAGAAAATCAAGGGGTAAGAAAAAAAAGATGAAGTTGTAAGCATGCTGTAAGGACTTGTACAGTTCATTCATTCTTTTATTGGAGCATTCATTCACTTAACAAATATTATTTAGTGCCCCTTATATACCTGACACTTCT
>NW_017731550.1:2007936-2012477 GCF_001890085.2 Hipposideros armiger | reverse complement strand
CCCACATATGAGGGCCAGTGACACTGCCCTCTACAGCTAAGATGCTGAACAACAGCTCAACCTGGAGCTGGGCTGCCATGAGTCGCCGGCAACAGCGTAGGCTGCAGTCCCTGTGGCAGTGGGTTGCCATAAGCTACTGTGTGTAGCCAGCAGCCAGCATGAGCGGCCAGCAGCCACAGTGAGCGGCCGTCCAGAAGCCAGTGACTGATCTGCCTCACCTGGGAAGAGCGCAATGATGGTGCCAGCTTGGGCCAGTGAAGCAACATCCTCCACAACTAGACTGAATAACAAAAGGACAGCAACTTGTCTGTTCCCCTTCCCCCGATTCCCCAATAAAATCTTAAAAAAAAAAAGTGAATTCATAGTTCATTAAAAGCATTGGCACAAAATGATGCAGCTACATGTTTTTATACAAGGCTCTGTGCTTGACTCTTACCTTAACCCTCAAGGAATTTATAATCTAATTAGAGAGAAAAGGCCCCAAACAATACTAAAAATAAATAGATGGAGCTTATGCTAGATGAATTGTATAGCCAGGAATCCAAAGGAGAATTGATCACTCAGAAGTGAGGTACGTCTTCATGGAGAAGGTCAGAGTTAGACTCATCACTTTCCTGAGCTGCTGTTGTTGCTTTTAAGCCCCAGTTGGATTTCGAGGCATCTGCAAGGGCTCCGTGTAGTTAATAAAAGTAGATTAAAGTCAAGTTTTCATTCTCTGTCAACAGCTTGCTTATCTAGTTTCTTCATTAAAGAAATAGAACACAACAAAATAAAACAGAATCTCACCTCAAAGTTGACCCAGTATTGTATCAAGTTAGGGTTGCAAAACTACAACATTTTACTAGGCTGCCTATTGCTTAGTACCACACACTGCTCTGATTCTGTTTAAGTGTGCCTCACCATGATTAAGGAATATGGCAAATCTGTTTGATTGGGAAAGACTCAATTGCTTTTAGTAATCATTGGCAACATGGTTTAGCTTAAAAAGGAAAGCAAAATGAACTAAAAATAAAGATCACTAAAGAGCACGCACCAAAAGAAAGTTTTAAGGAAAAGAAAGAAAAGGCAATGAATGATATTTAATCAATTTATGATGGTCCCTCAGTATCTGTGGGGCATTGGTTCTAGGATACCAACCCAACTCTATGTGAATACCAAAATCTGTGGATGCTCAAGTCCCTTATATAAAATAGTGTGGTATTTGCATATAACTTACCCACCTCTTCCTGTATATTTTAGGCCACCTCTAGATTACTTATAAGAAGACGGATAAAAAGTTGTTATACTGTATTGTTTAGGGAATAAGGACAAGAAAAAGAAGCCTGTGCACGTTTAGTAAAAACATAACCATTGTAGGCCTAAGTACATAGTACACATCAGCAACAATGTACCATTTTCTTCTGAATGTTTTTGAGCCTTGGTTGGCTGAATATGTGGATGCCAACCTGTAGATATGGAGGGCTGGTTGCTTGACTTTATTCACATTAGTTCCTTTCCCATTTTGATTTAACTTTGCCAAATTAACTAAACCAATATTAAAAAAAAATCTACTAAAAATGGAAAAAAAAATTGAGTATTTTTAAATACTCAATCTTATATTACAGACTTAAGTCCATACAAAACCAACATGTATATAAACTAAAGAACTTTTGCCACAGAAAAGGAGGCCAATTTGTCTGGGAAAACATGCTTTCCATAATAACTAAAAACAATGCCTCAATTGTATGTATCATATTTTACCGTGTATAATACACACCCATGTTTTTGGCCCAGACTTTCAGGGAAAAACTCTTTCGTTTTAATTTTTTATTTCAAAATTTTACTTGTTTACATTTAGGTACTTGTTTTTTGTATTATAAAGGAATTTTAGCATTTATTTTTTTAATATAGTATGGTACAAAAAATTTTACGTAACAAATAATTACAGAACACAAGAACAAATACAAGGTACAAGAGATTATATGTACCAGTAACAAATTTATGATATGTATTCATCATAGAAGGCCAAGAACTCTTTGTTGTTGCAAGTTTGTCGTAAATTCAACAAAATGACTATCAGATTCCAGGGTATTATTTTGTGTACAGATATTGTTATTGATTTCTAGAGTTACGCTTTTAACTCATAAACATAAATAAAATAATTAAAAATATTTATATAGATATGGAATTAGCACAACCCATGTATCTGTTCATTTACTCTTAGCAAATTCCAAATCAATTATCTTCAGGAAAGGGTTAAGTTTTCAAATCAGAGAACGGCACTTGAGATCCTTCCTTCATTGGAAAAGATCATTCTGAGAATGCTTTGATACTGTTTCAGACCTTAGAATTTGTACAATTTATTTTACTAAAAATCTCAAATCCCTGCACCTCCAACAATGTGACTGTAATTATAGTATACATAATGGAAAAATAAAAATAAAAATGAGAGAGTTGATGAGAACAATAGCAATAAAAACAATAAAGTCAAGTATTTATTGGGTATTACTTTGTGCCAGCCACTGAAATAGATGCTGAGGATACAACGCATAGGACAGTTTCTGCACTCATGGAGCTTGCAGTTCCTTCTCAGGGGCTGCCAACACAGTCCCTAAGTTACTTGCTTAATTATTTCAGGAGAGGAGTGGTGCTGCAGCTTGCTAACAACTGGTCCCCTGTCTTTTTGGTCACTCTTAAGGGGGTGATATGATTTGGGGACTGGATCTATCCCTAGTCTGGTGTAACTTATTTTAACAACATGTACACGTGCTGACAGGAGAAAAATAGTGAATATTTTTTTGAAGACAGTGGTGAGATTAGGGTTACCGCCTATTTAAACTTGCACATTTATGAACCCATGAAATTGTATACAGAACTCCACTTTGTAGATCTTTCTTACCCATTTGATTACTAGTTTCTTCAAGTCTACCTTTCTTACTAGGGTGGGTACTGGGGAGAGAAAGCTGCCTCGGTGGATAAGTAAACTGGAGTCACACAATAAAGAGAATACGTACTTAATGGGGACACATTGGGGGCCTCTGTCAGGTTAATGTCATGATTATAGTTATACTTTAGGAAGATTAAACTAGTTCAGGATGCAGACTGGACAGGAATAGAAAAAGAGAAAAATATTATTTGGGAAATTATCTTAGTTCATGTAACAAATAATAGGTCCTTGAATTTTAGAGTATGTATGTATATGTATACACAGGGTGGCTGTTTAGTTCAGTTGGTTAGAGCACAGTGCTCATAACACCAAGGTTGNTAAGGACTTGTACAGTTCATTCATTCTTTTATTGGAGCATTCATTCACTTAACAAATATTATTTAGTGCCCCTTATATACCTGACACTTCTTTAGACAGCGGGGAGTTTGCAGTGAACAAAGATAAAAATTTCTGCCATCTTGTAAATTACAATGAAGGTTGGATGAGTATGGGAGGAAAGGAAGAACTTAATGCCTCAGTAAATAACATACATTGTACATTAAAAAAAAAAGTGACAAATGCTATAAACAAAATTAAACAGTGAAACGGAGACTGGGGAATGCTGGGAGAGGGGTATAAAATTTTAAACAGAGTAGTATTTGAGTCATTAGGGAGAGTCACTATAATCTTGTTCATCTCCTTCCAGGAACATGATAGGATTATACTTCTTTGTCCTGTTTAACTTTGGCATGGTCATGTGACACACTTTGTCCAATGGAATGTGTACAGAAATTCAGTGTGTCACATTTGAACAAACATCTTTAAGAGAAGTTCATCATGGTAGAGGCTCTTGAGTCTATGGGTAAGGACACAGGAAGCAGTGTCCTCTGCTGATATTGAAGGTCATGAAATGTGAGCTGGACACAGACTTGATGGTGGTCTGTTGCTGCACTATTACCACCCATTCTGAGAAATATAGATGATCAGAGTCAAATTTAAATCATTGCTAAAACCAGGCTGCCAATTTGTTTCTCAGGCTACTAGCAGACAATGTTAAAGAATGGGACCCTTTATAACAGGGAGCCAGTAAACCATAGGCCACATCTGAGCCACCACTTATTGTGTATGGTCTGTGAATTAAGGGTAGTTTTTACATTTTTAAGTGATTAAAAATAATAAAAAGATAAATCCAATTTTGTGACCCATGAAAATTTTATAGAATTCAAGCTTTAGTGGCTATAAATAAAATTTCATTGGAATGCAGCCACACCATTCATAATGTATTGTTTACGGCTGCTTTCCTGCTACAACAGCAGAGTTGAGTAGTTGAGTTGAGGCTGCAAAGTCCAAAATAAAATTAGGCCCTGTACAGAGAAAAAATTTTGCTAAACCCTATGTTATAGCCATCACATGAATCATATCATTGCTCAGAAAATGTAGAGTAACTCTTCCTGGGCATGAGGCCTCTAGTATATAAAACTTTTCCCAAAGATCCTGTAATAGAGGGACCTGGGAAATGTGAACAAGTTCACTAGGTGTCTTATCTGCATTTTTAATTGTGGCATATTAAAAGTGAATTCAGGGCTGGCCGAGTGGCGCATTGGTTAAGAACTGGCTTGGGATGCCAGAGGGCCCC